>NW_006408739.1:579751-588358 GCF_000296735.1 Chrysochloris asiatica
GGAGGAAACAATCGAAGAAGGATGTCATGCTGGGTAAGTTGGAGGGTCAGAGAAAAAGAAGAAGACCCCCAACGAGATGGATCAGCCAGGTGGCATCATTGATGGACTCAAGCGTGGCAGCGGTAGTGAGGTTGTCCCAGGATCGGACATTGTTTCGTTCTGCTGTGCATGGGGTCGCTATGAGTCGATTCCGACTCGATGGCACCTGACAACAACAACAACATTTGCAACCACTGGAAATGAGAGGTAAGTGAAGGTCATTGGTCCCCTCTCCCATAACTTCCTACAGGAGTAATGTTAAAATTGGCCATGATCAAATTTGGTCAATATACAATATTTATTGACAAGCAGGCACAAAGTAGTTCTACAACCTACTTTGAGGAAATAGGGTAGTAGGCCTTGTCTGGTTCTTACACCTCATTCATTCCAAGGCAGTGGGGTCCAGATAATCTAGCCAACTTCATATTTTGAAAACCACTTATTTCGTCAAAGAAAGATTATTTCTAACATCCCTCAAGCACATGAAACCTGCTGGTGTGGATTTCAATGATGTTTGAAGTGCTTATGTAACCACACTCTGGAGTGTAGATTCCTGATTAGAGTACTTCAGATGCTGACTAACCACTCTAGGGGTTAGAGGAGAGTTCATTTGTATACACACACCATGCGATTTATAATGAAATCTTTAAAATAGAAATACCTACAGAGTCACTGTAACAACCTGCTAATCTGTGCCTGAGACACAAATCTGCCTTCTTTCACAGAGCAGCACTGTGAGGAAGAATGGGGACTTTGGAACTAAGGAGACTTTAGTTCAAGTCTCAGCTTTACCATGTAGGTGATAATGTCACCTTGGGCCAGGTACCAGTGTTTATTGAATTAATTCCTCATTTGTAAAATGGTGATAATAATATGGCTCTGTAGGATAAGCACTGGACTGCTAATTACAAGTCAGAAGTTCAAACCCACTAGCTCCTTCAAGGCTTTTTGTTCGTGTAAAGATTTACAGCTTTAGAAACCCTATATGGTGTTCCTATGAGTTGGAGCCAACTTGAAGGCACCCAACAACAAAACAATGGCTTTGATAGGATTAAATGAGATAGCATGGCATCTAGCACATAGAAAAGCTCATAATTTTTTTTTGTTGTTGTTAGGTGCCCTTGAGTTGGTTCTGACTCATAGTGACCCTATGCACAACAGAATGAAAAACTCCAATTCTTACCATGTTTGAGTCCATTGTTGCACCCACTGTGTCTTTCCATCTCATTGGGGGCCTTCTTGTTTTCTATTGACCCTCTACTTTGCTAAGCATGATGTCCTTTTACAGGAAATGGTTCTTCCTGATAACATGTCCAAAGTATGTGACATGAATGCTTCCATGGAGCATTCTGGCAGCACTTCTTCCAAGACAGATTTGTTTGTTCTTTTGGCAGTCCATGGTATTTTCCAATATTCTTCACTAACACCACGATTCAAATGTATCAATTCTTCTTTGGTCTTCCTTATTTATTGTCCATCTTTCACATACAAGTGAAGTAAATGAAAATACCATGACTTGGGTCAGGCAAACCTTACTCTTAAAGTGACATCTTTGTCCTTGAACACGTTAAAGAGATCTTTTGTAGCATGTTTGCCTAATACAATACATTGTTGGATTTCCTGACTGTTGCTTTCATGAGTGTTGATTGTGGAGCCCTATAAACGATACCTTTTGTTATTTATTCTTTGAATAAATATTTGCTGGTGGCCTAATGTTTACCAGAAACTCTACTAGGTCCCTGGGGGTAGGATATACAATGATCTAGACATGATATCTGCTGTTTGGGAACTCTCTTTGTTGCAAGATTTCAGAAGTTAAGCAGAATGTTTTGAGAAACAGAAAGAACTCTGGGAGAAGTAGCGAAATATTTTAAAATACATCTTTCCTGTGGGTCCTGCCCTTTCTAGAGACTTCACTACCCAACTCCACCTGCTTTCTCTGAAACAGGCTCTGGTTCCAAAGAGAACCTTCCTGGTTCACTACACAAACACACATACCAAAATTACTAACAAAACACCCTAAACCTGGTGCCACAGAATCCACTGAGGCTCATGGCAATCACATGAGTTACAGAAAAGGATTTTCTTGGCTGTCATTTTTATGGAAACAGACTGTGAGGCTTTTTCTTCCTTGGCATTACCAGGTGGGTTCAAACCACCAATTTTTAGGTTGTTTTGTTGTTACGTGCCCCTGAGTTGGCTCAATAGCGACCCCATGTAGGATTTCAGAGAAGTGGTTGGTGGGTTTAAACCATTGACCTTGTGGTTAGCAGTATAGTATTTATCATACAGTGCTATACTAGGACTACTGAAAACCCAAACTAGCTGCCATTGAGTCTATTCCAACTCATGGAGACCACATGTCCAGTGCAAGCTATTGGTGTCACCCAAGTACATGCTTCACCCAAACCCTCTGAGATCAAAGTACTCCTCCCACTGTCTTCAGGGCCTGTAAGAAGCAGAGTTAAGGAGAAGGAAGAAGTGGAGGGGACTCTCAGATTCCAAACAGCCACAGGGCTAGATCTCCGTATCTTGCGAGTTTGGTGGTTCTGGGGTTACAGAGAAGCCAGAAGGCTGTTTCTACTGCTGAATCTCTGGGATGAGCTTAGGTAACCATGGGGTTGATCTAGGAGTCTTAGAATTATCCTCAAAATGGGCACAGGAGGACAGGGATCTGACAGGTACAGGGTAGGAAGGAAATTAACCAGCCTTAGTATGTTAACACACTAAGGGGAGGGGAACAAAAAGGTGCCTTAACTTTGAGTGAGCATCCATTTATTTCACTTATTTCTTTCATTTATTCTTCACTCACTCAATAATAATGATTATTGAGTACAAACCATTTTCTAGGCATTATGCTACAATAGGAACCCTGGTAGTGTAGTGGTTAAGCGCTGGGCAATTCTAATCCACCAACCATCCCTAAAACCAGGTGATCTGCTTTCATAAAGATTACAACCTTTGAAGTCCTATGGAGCAGTTCTACTCTGACCAATAGAGTCACTATGAGTCTGACTTGATAGCAATGGTTTTGATTTTTGGTTTTGTTAGGGTTCACACTCTATTGAAGCTCTTTTTTGCATGCTCCTTTCTAGAAAAGGGTCTTTGTCCAGATGTCAAAACCTGTCTGTCTGCCCTCTGAAAGTCTTAGGCAAGACCAGCCTGGCCGTCGGAGACTGTCTTAGCGCCACCTAGTGGTTAGGATAGCTTGTTTTCTTGAGCTATACTGGCTTTCCACTTTCAGCCACGCCTGTAGCTAAACCAATTCCTTTCTGCATCTCAACTTTCTGCCTTACTGGTAAGATCAATATTCTTAAAACATTTTAATAGCTTTATTAGAAAAAATACTCATACACATTATAAAACATTCACATAAAATAGAAAAGAAAATAGAAACAATAAATATGACACCAAATTTTCGCACTCAAAGATATTCATTATATTTTGGGGTGGGGGTAGGGGGTTGGAAATCCTCTACCTATATTTGTATAGAGATAGATATACAAGGTTGGCAGTTTAAACTCGTCAGCCACTCCTCAGAAATCCTATACAGGGTCGCTATGAGTCGTAACCTACTGGACAGCACTTAACAAAAAAAAATGTATATTGTTTTATACATACTGTTTTATATAGAAATTGTTTCACCTGACATTAAGCAATGAATAGCTTTCCATCTCAATAAACAGAATTTTTCATCAGACATTTAAAAAAGGTTTATTAGTAGAAATAATGATACAGAGCTCACAGAGGAGACAGAGAGGACCAAGCAAAGCTGGCTTCCCCCACCCACACCCCCTTCACTATATACATTGTAATAGCTTCACAGTATTTTATTTTCTAGATGAGTCACCATTTGCTTGCTAGATCTCAATTAATGGCCCTAAGAATTAACCCAATCAATTTAGATTATACATGTTTTCCCCTTCATTTTGTTACTATTATTGTTAAAATTACAGGCACAGGACAGTCCTTCTAAGCATCCATCATTTTTTTTTTTTTTGTACCAGGGATTGTGAGAAGCATGGTAGATGTTAGGCAAAAAAAGACCCAAGAATCATAAAATGTCCTGTCAGTGAAACCAGATATATGGGGTGCAGGAGGAAGTCCTAGAAAAAGGTGTCATCATAACAAGCCTGTGGCATGTTAGTATGCCACAGACTTGAGTAACAAGTATATTTAGGGAAACTTCTTATTCTGTATATTCCAAGGGATCTATCTCAACGCTAAAATGTGGCTTCCCCCCAAAACTAGGTTCTTTCCAGCAGTATCTTTTGTTTCACAGCTCCTGGGTCCATACAAGCAGAATCCCCTATTTCCAGGAGATTCCTGCTTTCAGGAGCTGAAGACTCTAGACGCCACCTGAAAGTCTCCTTAGTGGGGCAACGCGAGTTTTGGAGGGAGCAGTGGTCACGTGTCAGCCCCAGAACAATGCCTGTTGGTTTCCCATCAAGGAACCTGCCTGCTCTGGTCCATCGCTAACCTCCCAATTCTTGAGCCACCTCCACACGTGAATGGAGTAATCTGTATCTGGCTTTGTCTGCATCTTATTGTTTTATCTGGGGCAAAACAAAGATGATCCTTATCTGCAGCTTGGACTTGGTGCAGAGGAGTCTGTCTATGTTCCCTGTCCATATGGCAGGACTGAGTGTGAGGTGCCTAGAAGGAGGGCCAAGCTGATGATTTGTGCACAGCTTCGTGAGGGTATGTATTTTGCACAGAAGGAGGAGATGCACATTGCCTGGAGCCAGGTGTTTGGAGCTGGAAAGGGAGAGGATGTTCTTTCCACCTTTCCCCCACTTCATCCCAATCTTTTAATACCATTGAGTTATTTAGTCCGCTTAGACTGTGCACAAGGATGTCCAACTTAAAGACTCTGTTTTATGCAGCTTAAGTTCATTGTTGTCAAGTACCACTCAGTAGGTTCTGACTTACACGGTCCTTGTATAGGGTTTCCCAGGGTAGGCTGGTGGGTTTGAACCTCCAACCTTGTGGTTAGTAGTCCAGTGCTTATCCCACAGCACCACACCAGGACTCCCCAGGACCCACTAACCACCACATTATCTAGGAGTTGCCCTCATAGCTTTCCATCCCTCCAGTTTAATGCTAGCCCCTTTGACTCACTGCCTCCAACTGGCTAAAATACTGGGAGGGATAGATACATGGCCAGTGGAGGCTGAAGGGTGGTGGAGACTCGCCTACTTTTAATAGTGCCCAGATCCGTTATCTCTTTAAAGCAATTAAGTTAAGACCACAACAAACATTACTGGATTCCTATTATACAGTATGTTCTTGTGGTCTGGCAGTTTCCCAGGTCTGGAAGGAGCAGACATAAGTCTGGGGACAGAGTTAAGTTGGGTCTAGTTCTAACCCAAATCCATTTTGCATCCTGCAAGGAGAATGATTTACCCACTGGAAGACAGAAAGAACATGAAGCTAACTGGGTGAAATCCAGAGGCCAGATTACATGAAGGTCAGGGTAGGAGCAACACCAAGAATGATTTTGAGGAGGAAGTCTTGAGCCCCTCTACTTTCTTTCTACTTTTACTCCCTCCTACATCTGTCCACAGTCCCTAACTCTCAGAGACCCTCATGATGGCATCCTTTGACATTCATAGAGCATTGATGCATCACCCAGCCATAAACTTAGCCTTCATGAAGAAGTATGATCAGGACAGGGAGTGGGGTCGACTGGGCCCAGTGTCTTTCTGGAACATAAATTTGGATTTATAAAGTAGAAACTCAAGAATGTGATGTAGTACTAGTCTCCCATTACAATACTACAGGGAACTCACAGGATCAAGATGAAGCCCAGAGCAGCCAGTTCCTTCTCAGCCTCTCCAATTCTGAACACAGATGTGTCAGTTCTACAGCAAAGAACACATCCCTTTGTCTGTGTTCTTCCTGGGTGCCATTGAAAATTCACTCTCTTTCTTTCCCTGTCCTTAGTTAGACCCCCTCTGTTCCTTGGAAGAGCAGTCAAAACTCTATATGGTTGACATTGCTGAGATGGGGAATTTCACTGAAGATCGCATTGCCCTGTGTTCCTGATGAAGGTCATAAGAATAAGGAGTCTTAGACCTCAGCTGTAGGCAAGGTGGTGGTAGTGGTTGTGTGCTGTGGAGTCCTTTTCGACTCATAGTGACACCGTATAGGGTTTCCAAGGCTGTAAATCTTTATAGGAGCAGAAAGCCTCATCTTTTTCCTGTGGCGCAGCTGGTAGCTTGCAGGTAGCAGCTCAGCTCTTAATCCACTACACTACCAGAGCTCATCTGTAGACAAGGAAAGGGGCAAAAAAGTCTTATGACAGAAAGAAGTGTGTAAATTTGCAAATATTTATCCATTTTTCAGCCAAAGCCAGAGAATTGACTTTATAAATAGTGTGATGGAGACAGAGCTTGGCGCTGGAAACAACCCCACCATAGAACACAATCATCACAGGCTTTGCGGCACACGAGGTAGTATTTAAAGCAGCTTTTCAGAGCACAGGGCAATGCTGTTTATGGACCATCTTGTATTGTTCTCGTACTCCACATTGTGTACCGCTCAATCTTTGTTACCTGTACGACCTTAACCCTTAGCACAGTGTATGATATATTAATGGCTGTTTGATTGAATAATATTTCCCTGAAAATCAGGAGTCCAGTCTCCAAAACAGCACAGTGCTACAATGTAGCCTTTGCCAGGGAGTTGGTTCCAGCTCATAGTAACCCTAGAGGACAGAGTAGAACTGTTTCCGAAGACTAAAGAGTTCTGGGAGCAGACAGCCTCATCTTTCTCCCATGGAGCAGTTGGTGGCTAGCAGCCCATTGTTTGACCCCCAGTGCTACCAGGCTCCTTGCTATGTCAGAAAAGACAGAAAAAAAACACAAGTAATAATTAGCTCCTGAGACTAATGGGACTACCTCAAATAAACTAATTCCCCCAGATAAGATTAGGATTCCCTAGGGTCATCAACCCCTCAGGCGAATCTTTCCTGACAGTATCAGAATTCTCTTAGAAAAAGACCAGGACAAGGAGGGTAAAAAGAGTAGAGACAGGTTTTACCCTACTATGATGTGATTCATATCCACCCTCCCCCCAGAAGTTAATCTGCCTTTTAGCCAACTCCTTTGAGAGAAAACTTTGACTCAGAGATTGCAGCTACAAAAACAAAGATTACACACACACACACACACACACACACAGTCCGATCCATCCCCAGACCTAGTGGGACTAGGGGTTGGGATTTGGATAAAATGTTGTGATAGAAATTCTTAACCTATTAATGTTGCCACATCCTAAGGTATCATACTTATGCCATCATTGGGTATCGTGAAAGTTTCTCTTTGAACTGATAGAGTGAGGTTGTTCTCCCCCCTACCCCCTTAGGCAGAACAGCTTAGATAGCAGCATAAAAGCTTTTAGTTGCAAAGCCTCCTCACATCGAGGCTCTCTTTAACAATACTCCTTTGTCCCTCCTCAGACCACTAAGCTCCTTGTACACTGGCAAAGGGAGGCACGAAGGGGAGGTGACCAGCTTGGCGTTTGGTTTCTAATCTCCAGGGCAAAAATTCTTTTAAATTTGCCCAGCATCTGGGCTGACTGCTGAGCCTGAAATGAGAGCAGCCCGTGGGGAAACTGGAGTGTGTGTGTGATAAGACCCTCCTCATAATCTTTAAACTTCATAATCATCTCTGTCTCCCAAAAGATTTGCAACCTTCCAGTAAGCCCAGACTTAGAAGTCTGAGGTGATGTTATTTCCATTTGTGTTCATATTTTCACTTGTATTTCTCTGAACATTTCTTTAAGGCCTCTACACTTAATTTATTGCTAGACTTAAGGATCTTTGCTAATTTTCAGGCTTTCTTCATGCACACGCATTCATATCTTCATGCTGTATGATGACTCTCTTATTGCAGAAGCGTGAGCACTTGGTTTTCAAGGTCAAGGTGTTCGGGAATACTGTGTAGTTCTTAGGCAGTCCTGACAAAAGAGAGAGGTTATGATATAAATGTCCCCAAAGTAGGAAGACACAAATTATTTTGAGTGCTCTGTGAAAGTTCAGATCCCTGTCCTACATGGAGAGCAAACCTTCTGATAAACCCCCAAGCAACTTGACCATTTTACCAGGATCTGATGAACCTCTCCCCAATGGTAGCCCTTTCCACCTACAGTGACACTTTATAAACCTTCAAGGCTATCCTTATCCCTCTTCTGATCACCATTTGCCCATTTCTGAGCAGTCCTCACAGATGTGCAAAGTCCACAAAATATCCACCTGTCTCTAACTATACATCTACCCCAGCCTGAGAAAGATACAAGGAGGCTTCCAAAAGTTCACAGAAAAACGAAATTAAAAGCTAATGGCCAGAGAACAAACAAGATGGCAGATCAGGTAGAAGTGCAATGAGGAGCTCCGTCAGCAAAAATACAGAATACCAGACCAAGCAGGCTCAGGGGATGGTGCCAGAACTCTGAACCACATAAAGGAATATTTAGAAGGTTGGAAGGCTTACAGCTAAGGGAATTTGTAGCAGAAACAAGAAATCCATTGCTTTCTAATTCAAGATGTGCAGCTGCTCCTGGAGG
>NW_006408739.1:592975-596677 GCF_000296735.1 Chrysochloris asiatica
AGTCAATCCACAATAAAAACCTTAAAAAAAAAAAAAAAAAAGATAATGGCCAACACTGCCAACTGTTCTGAAAGAGATCATATTAGAAGGTCCTGGGTAGAGTGGGAGAAAATGTGAAACAGAACTCAAAATTATATATATATAAAAATGTCAGGCTTACTGATCAGAAAGAGACAGGAGGAACCTGAAACTGTGGTCCTCCGTCACCCTTCAGGTCTGGAACTAATCTCATCCAAGTGGCTCAACTTTCAGTCACACAGTAGGTATGGAGACAGTACCACTAGTGAGATATGCACACCATGGAGTGGCCATCCATTCAAGATGAAAGGGCAGCATTTACCTAAGAACAAAATTCAGAAGGGTGGGGAAAGAAGGAGGAATGGAAATAAGAACCACAGAGACAATGTGGGGTAAGTGATATTATGTTGAGGGGACAGAAATAATGGAAATGAAACAAAGTCTGTGGTTTGTTGAATGTTAAGCTAATGATCTGCTCTGCAAACCTTCATTCAATTCATTAAAAAAAAAAAAAAAAAAAAGATTACAGCCTAGAGAACCCTACGGGGCAGTTCTACTCTGTCACATGGGGTCACTGTGAGTCAGAATCGGCTTCAGGGCATCTAACAATAACAACTTGGATTCCCAGAGCTGTGCTGAGCCTAAAACAAACCTGTTTTGCCAGCATTCCCTTCAGATCTGTTAGACATCTGATCATGTGCCTCCCAATAAATTCTTTTTAGATTTAAGATAGCTAAAGTCAGTCTCTGTTGCTTTTAACCGAAGAATCTTAAAT
The DNA here is from genome assembly GCF_000296735.1 of Chrysochloris asiatica. NCBI lineage: Eukaryota > Metazoa > Chordata > Mammalia > Afrosoricida > Chrysochloridae > Chrysochloris > Chrysochloris asiatica. Next base: position 593,769 of record NW_006408739.1, read on the forward strand.
GATACAGGTTCGTACAACATTTACTTAGCCCCTTTATGCCCCCTTCCTTCCAATTTCGAGAAGGGACCGTTACAAAGAGACTCTCATGCACACTATTTTCAAGCTCTAGCATATCACCCTGACTCTCTCTCATTGGCAAGACTCTTCACATACATCCCTTTGCTCTCTGCACACGGATCCCCATCTCTCTCATGCCCAGCTTATTTTCCTACGAAGCTGGTTCAAATAATTCCAAACTCAAGATCACTTTTGACTTCAATGCTTCCTCTGCTTCTACCTGACTTTTCTCTTTCTTAACATAGTCTTGTACAAACTATACATGGTCCTCTCTCGACATGTAATGTCCACGCTCTGGCTCCCTCACACCCTTCCTGATCTGGCTGTGAACCCACTCCCTCCACTGAAATCACCTTCTTGAGCTACATTTGTCTTGACTTGCAGTCAGAGGGCAATCCTCAGGGAACCAGTCCTCTCTGACAAGCATAAAAAATCTTTCTGATTCCCTTTGAAACTCTTCAAGAAAATTACTTACAGTAGACAAGAGTAACCGCTTTATAGATGGTTTGTTTTAGAGGAATGGGAGAAAAGCTCTTGTCTTTTCAGAAAATATGTGTAAGAATCTTTAAGGTACTTTTGAGTCTACAAAGATAGCTGAAAGAATCTCCTTTTCCCTGTCTGTTGGTAGAAGGGAGATGCGAAGGGAACTGCCGTTAACTGTCTACTGTGGCAGGGCTTGGCTAAACAGTGCCGAGCTACTGCCATTTATCAACGTTTCCCTATGTGCCGAGCTCTGTGCTAATCAATTTACATACATCATCTCCTTTATTTGTACAACAGCCCTCACAGATGGTATTATTGCCGTTTCCATTTTGCAGATGAGGAAAAAGGCTCAGAAAGGTTAAGTAAAATGCTTGAAGACAACCAGCTGGAACATGGTGTCTGAACTCAAACCAGCTCTGTCTTTGTCAAGACCATGCCTGGTGTTCTCTCTCGAATTGCTCTGCTTGCTTTGAAAAGAGAAGAAGGCAAAGAAGAGCTGGCTTTCTTTGGTGAATATCAGTGCATGGGGTTTGAGGGTTTTTTTGTTGAGTCTGTACTTGAGTCACTCTTACTAAGTCTCTGCTCACCCAGAGCCCTGGTGTGGCGCTGTAGGATAAGCACTGGACTGATAACCAAATTCGGCAGTCCAAACCCATCACCTGCTTTTGGAAACTCTATTGTTGTGGTCATGTGCCATGGAGTCGGCTCTGACTCATAGCGACCCTGTATAGGGTTTCTGAGAGCAGCTGGTGGGTTTGAGCTGTGGACCTTGATGTTAGTAGTCCAATGTTTATCCTACAGCGCCACAACAGGGCTCCTTATACAGGATAATGAGTTACAATCAACTCGATGACATATAATGGTAGTAACAACAGTGCTAAATGCTAACCCAGGGCTACCTTCCCCACCCAGATGCATAGCATTGTGTGTTAGCATTCTAAGAGGGAGGGGAGAGCCTAGAGACTGCAGCTGACTGCTCTGCCCTGTACACACCTGGTCTTACTTGACATCTTCTTGGTGCAGATGGAGAGGACCCTGGATGGGTACCAGAAGACCAGAGTTTAAACTGCATTTTGCCCTTACTAGTGATATCACCAAAGCATACAACTTTTTTGAGTCTTGGTTTCCTTGAGCCTTGTTAAGTGCTGTTGAGTTGATTCCAACTCACAGCAACCCTGTATAGTAGGGTTTCCAAGGTACACCTGCTAAGTTTGAATTGCAATAAAATGGGGATAAAGAGAGCAGATCTACCTAAACAAAGAAGGGACATTAACCGTAAGGCACTATGTAAATTTTTGTTAGGAAAAAAAAAATCCCAAATTTAGGAATGAGGAGTCAAGTGGCACAATGGCTAAGTGCTCAGCTAACTGAAAAGACTGGCAGTTCGAATCCACCCAGCAGCTCCATTACAGAAAGACCTAGTGATCTGTTTCCATAAAGATTACAGCCTCAAAAACTCTATGGGAGCAGTTCTTCTCTGTCAAATGGGGTCACTATGAGTCAATATTGACTCGACAGCACATAGCAAAAACAAGAAATTTATGAACAAGGAAAACTAGGTTCCCAGATCATGGAGGTAAGTCTGTAGGAGAGCTGGATAAAGCAGAGATTTGCTGATGCCAAGCATTGTGTCTTAGTCCCCAACTATCTTCCTTTTGATGCTGTAACTGGCAAACGTCTTCTATACTATGACATAACACTGTCCCTGAGTCCTCCACTTCACTTCTCAGAAGGCCTTTGGGACTAAATTTACAGGCCAGAGTCCTCAAATGGGGCGTGAGAATTGTATAGAGACCACTGTCCTCCCTCTTCTGGATCTTGCCTTAACGTACCCTTTGGGGGTAAGTTCCCACAGTAGCTGGGGAGGCTGCCCTGTGGTTGGCCTGAGAATCATGGAGTTGTCCAGGTCACAGTCTTGTCACTACAGAAAGAGTAGCTGGAGATTATTTGGCCCTCACTCCTCTTTGTACAAGGCCTCTGGGGAGTGCAAATGGTTTGCTCTCTTCTTCTAACCAAAAGGTTGGCAGTTCAAACCCGCTCAGCAGTCCTGTTGAAGAAAGGTCTGGCATATGGCCAAGAAAACCCCATGGAGTAGTTCTACCCTGTAACACATGGGGTTGTCATGCCTTGGAAGCAACTCCATGGCAACAAGGTTTATTTTTGTTTTTGTTTTTGTTCCTCCTTGTACAGTTGAAGAAATGAGGTTGATGTGTGTTGGAGTGGAGGAGGGGGAATGCCAGGGAGTAGGGTCGGGGTACAGGTCACAGAGTAAACTTGATGTAGAACTGGGTTCACTCTTCAGCCAGAGCTGCATTATGACTTTCCAGGGCCTGTGTGTAGCTCTTCTTCCATTAAATAAATAAATAAAT
>NW_006408739.1:596970-597475 GCF_000296735.1 Chrysochloris asiatica
TTTGACCCTCCACCTTACCAAACATGATATCCTTCTCCAGTAACTGGTCCCTCCTGACAATATGTCTGAAGTATGAGAGATGAAGTCTGGCCAACCTGGCCTCCAACAAGCACTCTGGCTGTACTTCTTCCAACACAGATCTGTTTGTTCTTTTGGCAGCTAATGACACGTTCAATATTCTCATCCAACAACAGAACGCAAATACATCAATTCTTCTATGATCTTTCTTATTCACTGTCCACCTTTTGCATGCATATGAGGTTATTGAAAATACCATGGCTTAGGTCAGACATACCTTAGTCCTCAAGCAACATATTTGCTCTTCAACATATTAAAAAGGTCTTGTGCAGCAGATTTGCCTAACACAATATGTGGTTTGATTTCTTGGCTGCTGCTTCCAGAGTATTGAAGGTTGATCCAAGAAAAATGAAGTCTTTGACAACTTTAATCTTTTCTCCATTGATAAGAATGTTGTTTATTGGTCTAGCGGTAAGGATTTTTGTTG
>NW_006408739.1:597719-598658 GCF_000296735.1 Chrysochloris asiatica
AGCATTGGAAACAATTCAAAACCTACAGAAAGAGGTCCAAATGATTAATAATAGAATTTCAGAAAAGGACAATACACTGAAAGGGCAAAGGAGTAGAATTGAAGAGATAGAAGCCAGAACTAGTGAGCTAGATGATCAATCTCTCAGCATTACTAAGATAGAAGAGCAAGCAGAAAAAAAGGATAAAAAATTTCTGAAGAAGGCCTAAGATTCATGTTGGACAACATGAAAAGAAGTAACTTAAGAATTATCAGGAAGAACCACAGAAGTCCACAGATGAGATAGGTGAAGACCTTCTGGAAGAAAATTTCCCTAACATCCTGAAAAGTGAAAAGATAAGCATTCAAGAAGCTCAACCAATCCAAGGAAGGATAGACCCTAAAAGACAATCCAAGACATACAATAATAATCAAGCTTTCCAAAATCAAAGATAAAGACAGAATCCTGAAAGCAGCTAGAGAAAAGAGAAGTGTAACATACAAAGGCCAGTAAATCAGATTAAGCTCGGATGTCTCAACAGAAACCACGCAGGCAAGAAGGCAATGGGGAGACATAAATAAAGCCCTGAAAGAAAAAAACCTGCCAACCAAGAATCCTCTACCCAGCCAAGCTGTCAATCAAATACGAGGGTATAATCAAAACATTCCAGGATAAACAGAAGCTAAGGGATTTTGCCAAAGCCAACCCTGCTGTGAAAAACATCCTAAAGAAAGTTCTGTGGACTGAGAACCAAAAAGAATAGACAACAACCAGAGAATGACATACATGGTAGCATCACCCTGAACTCAATAGACAAATGGAAGAGTCAGGAACAGAATAAAATTACAAGAACAAAGGATCTGGGAGATCAGTCTATGATCTAAAAAATTGCAATGTGAAAGAAGATAAACACAGAGGAACAGAGATCCAGGTGGTGAGAAGGTCAGGTAGATTACAGGA
>NW_006408739.1:623297-624550 GCF_000296735.1 Chrysochloris asiatica
CTGTGGGCTAATGTGCCAGAGTGCAAAGCCATTTGAACTGCAAGGTCGGTGGTTCAAGCTCACCAGCCGCCCTTGGAAACTCTATACAGGGTTGCTATGGGTCAGAATTGACTTGACAGCACTTAACAACGACAACAATATATATTTATAACTGTGTTGGTATAAAGATAGATATATTCATAATATATACGAAAATATTTTCCTTAGCCTCAAAGGTAATTGTTTTCCTTTGATTTTAAATGACATTTGAAACATTTCCCTGGACTCGGTAGGATCCATTGGCACTCCACCTACCTTGCCTCATTGAAAAGTAGGCCCTGAAGTCAGCGTTCCTGCCTGCCCAACCTGTAGGGTTTCCTCCAAAGTAATTCTTCCTCCTACAGCCTGGGAGAGAGCTGCAGCAGCTGCCAGCCACAGATGGACAAGGGAGCCGGAGAACTGGGCCTTAGAGGACAGAGGGCACGGGGTTTCTCTTTTCATTAGGTGAGTTTTGCTTCCAGACTAAGTGAAGCCACTTTTGGTCAAGGTGTCTCTGAGAGGGGCTGTCTACTGGCCCTCTGACAGTGTGTTAGAGACAGCCCACATGCATGTCTGCCTACAGGCCTGACACTTTCTCTTCTTTCCTTTTCTGTCCCCCTGCAGAAAACAAGTTTCTTGTTACAGAAAGCCCACTGTATGAGGAGCACTTTATTTATTGTGTCAGTGGGTCATCATAATGTACTTAGGAAGTTGTTGTTGTTAAATGAGGTTGAGTTGGTTCTGACTCATAGCAACTCTGTATAGGGTTTCTGAGGAGCGACTGATGAGTTTGAACCACCGACTTTGTGGTTCAATCTGAACTTGCTTATCCTAAGGCGTCACACCAAGAAGTGACATTATAATTTCCACTTTACAGAGAAGGAAACAGACTCTTGGAAGCCAAGAGCTCACCACCAACATCACATGGTAACAGACTTCCTACAACAGTTTGAGGAACCCAACATAACTCCCTCAGGCCCTGTCTGAGCCCCAGTGCTTTGCTCCTGAGAATGGCTTGAGCTGCCCAAGAGTAGAGTGGGGATGGAGATGAGGATGGGGTTAGAAGCCTGACTTCCCATTTCTCAGTCTCAGTTTGGGATGTACCTTTGTTGGTGTTTCAACATTCCTGCCTGATAGAGGCTGATAGAAGTCTTCTGGGCCCACTGGACAATTAGGAGAAGATGCAGGGTCAGATTGAGTTCAGAAAGTAGGAAGCAGCCCAGCGTGTGTGTGTG
>NW_006408739.1:624650-639946 GCF_000296735.1 Chrysochloris asiatica
CAGCTAAGAAGCTTCCTTTTATTACTAGATTCTGTGTTGCCTTCAGCCTTGGCGAGCATTTTTTCACTGGGACTTTATAAAATGGGGGAGAGCGCTGCAGTATCTGGGGGACATCCTTCCTTACATTTCTCCCCCTCCCTCTAGATTGGGAAGTAGCCATCATACCCCTCAGATCAGGCCTCTGCACACATAGGTGCGGAAATAGTATGGATTCAAAGATGTCCTTTCCTTTTGGCTAAGGCTTGAATTTCATTCTCACTTCCTGCTCAGCTTTTCTTAAAGCCTAGGAGTCACTAAGGGGCCTATCTCAGGTCAAGGAACTTCCACCACCCACGTATTTCAGAACTTCCGGGCGTTTCAGACGACACCTAGTACTCCCAAAGGAAGAATCTGGTCCTCACAAAGGCCATGTTTCATTTAATATTTGCTCTACAAACCAAGATGGTGGGCTGGGACGTTCAGGCCTTGCTTTAGACAAATTCCTTCAATTCCCTAGGCCTCAGTTTCTCTAACTGGGAAATTAGGACAATGGGAACAACTTTGCATGGATGGATGCGTCAATGAATGGACTGTCGGGCCTTCGGGATACCCACAGTGGATGTTGTACACGTGGTCCTCACATAGCCTACAAGTTTGGAGGTGAAGACCAGGTTGGTTTTCTTCTCCGGGCTCCTGAGGACACCTCAAATGCAGACAGGAGTGAGTAGGCAGCGTCGAGGAGCCCAGCACCGCAGCCACCTGCGCAGAGGGCGCGCTCCCACGAGACGGGATGGGGCGGACCCGTGGGCTGCGTTAGGGCTCCGCGGGCGAGCAAGGAGTTAAGCGAGCTGGGGGCAGAGCGCCTGTCAGACGCGAGCATGTGCAGTTTGCGCCGCATCCGTACTATGGGTGAGTGCCGCCGCCGCCGGGGGCTCCGTTCCTCCCAGGCAGCGGCGGCCTCAGCCCCTCGACCGCCGCGCTATCGAGCCGGGCGCCGACACACAAGGCGGGTCTAGGCGCGGCGCGAGAGGCCGGCCGGCGCGGGGGAGGCACGATCGGTCACTCGGCGTGGGGGGAGCCCGGGCGCCGGCGTGGGGGCGGGGAGCAGGCGGCGCAGAGAGAGAGAGCGTCCGGAGTCCCCGCGCGGGAGAAGGAGCGGGAGCAAGCCCGGGAGACGGCGCTCCTGGCGGCACCTGCGCCTGGCGGGCAGCTGGCCCTGCCCTGCCTGCGGCCCCAGCCACAGCCCCGCACCGGTAGGTGTCCCCATGTCCGTAGAGAGGCCTTTCCGCCGCCGGGAGAGGTGGCCGCGCTGGGCGGGCAGCTTGGAGCGCGGAAGGCGCGGCCGATGGGGGTTGGTGATGGGGAGACCCGGCGACCTGGAGACCCGGCTGGAGGCGCTGCCTGATCCGGCTTCCGCTTTGCTTTCGGTTTCGAAGCGGCTGCCTGGGCTCGGGAGCGAGCCAAGGATGAGATTGTGCGCCGGCGAGCTTGGGTTCCCTGCGGGGGATGGGCGCGCAGGGGGGCGTGTTGAGGAAGGGGATGTACGTTGGCAACTTTCCCCACCTGAGACAAAGAGGCATCGGGAGAGACTAGGGGAAGGGGGCAGCTGAGTGTTCAGGGTAGCAGAAGGTTGACATCCTCCCTCTTCTCGACTGTGAGCACCTTACAAGTCTGCTCAGGAGGGCAGAGGGGGGCGCTAGTCCTGGCGGGAGCTGGAGAGTCAGGGTTTGGGAGTAAGAACCACCAACCTTCCGGAGTTTGAGGCAGAGGACTTTGTTGGAAGGGAGGGAACCTTGTCAAAACGACCCCAGCCTCCTTTTCCCAGGATGCATAGATGGGACAGACGTCTCTGTTTCTTCCCTTCCCCAGGTCCGTGCCTTGGGACACCTTCTAGTCCCCTGGATGCCAGCTCTTCTCTTCCCTCACTGATCATCGGTCGGCCCTCTGATCCTCGGTGAGAGGTGCCTGGCAGGGATGGGGGCTGTGACAGTCCTGTGTCTGGCAAGGGCGGGGAGAAATTGGCCGTTTCCCCAGGTGCTTTCTTTTCCCTTTTTCTATGCCCAGTCAGAAACTGACTCTCTTTGCTCCCCTCCCTGGACTGAGGTCTTTTTCTGGGTTTACTTAAAGGTATGTTTGGTTATCTTAGATACAGGAGTTTGGGATGGCAGGTTGTTCTAATGTTTCAAGCCATCTCAGAAGGAAAAAAAACCAGAACCTCAGGGAGTTTGTTGTGCCCTTGTAACCTTGGGGGCTCTACTCCCAATTCTTGTGTGTTTTCAGCAGGCTAGTAACAAATGAGCTGTTACTCTGGCATTCAGATTAGAATCATTTGGTGGCTTGGGTCTTTCAGCTGTACCCAAAACAGAGGTCCAGGGGAAAGATGAGTGCCTGGTCCTGGGGTGGTATGGTGCCCTTCTGTCTAGAAAACAAATGGGCCAGGTCCCAGACCTATGTCAACAGGAATACGCCAGCTTACCTGTGACCACCAATTCCCATCCCATGGCAGGATGGGACTTTCTTCCTCCAGAAAGGACAGCTCAGGTTTTTTCCCTAGCTGCAAGGCACAGGCGACATCTGCTTGCCTGGGGGAGGCAAAAGGCCCTTGGACTGCTGGTTAACTCCCCTTCCTTCTCCTGTGAATGAACTAATGAGACCAGGACATCTTTCTTTAGTTACATGTGATGGGGAGATGGGTGGGTGCAGAGATGAGGCTTAGTCTTCATCCCCAGACTTTGTATTTAGGGATAGAAATGGGCAATTAGGGGAGACACAGGGGCTGGACCAACTTGTTTATTTGGTCCTTGGAGGGGCATGCCAAGCAAATTTAGTGTTGACTTTGATCACTTAGGAGTTGGGGAAGTTCCAGGACCAGTGCAGAGTAGCACAGGAGAATGATGTCCCCTGAGCTAGAGACCTGAGGCCTTGGGATTGTGGCTGAAACTAGGTGCGGGTACCAGGCCAGAGTGCAGTGCCAGACCCAGTTCTAGGGACTTTTCCCCTCTAAATGGACAGGGTTGATTATCTCACAATTCTCCATTTATTCAGGGGAAAGGAGAATGATATTGAGGTTTGAGTTTCTCACTCCCAGTGGACTGTTCTTCAAATGTAAGATGACTGACTATAGGATGGAAAAATGATAATCCCCTGAGTCCCTCTGTTAAAGTGAGGAGGCATGCTTTTTTACATTTAAAAAGAGTAAAGTTAGGAGCCTTAGGTCCTTGGATGAAAGATATTAAGTGAGTTAGGAGCATTATTTTTTGTTGTTGTTAAGTACCGTGGAGTTGGTTCCGACTCATAGTGACCCTGTACAGGGTTTCCGAGGCTGTAAATCTTTACGGAAGCCAAAAGCCTCATCTTTCTCCCGCAGAACAGCTGGTAGTTTCGAGTTGCCATCCTTGAGGTTAGCAGCCCGATTCCTAACCACTACGCTACCAGAGCTCCTTAGGAGCATTATACTGTGTTTATTTTACTTCTATCAGATTTATATATTGTTTCAAAAGGGAAAGGGGTCATTTTATAGGAAAGGGCTAAATGACAGCTTTTGGGATAGAGAGGGTCAGTGTTGGTTTTAAAAGTGTAGTTTTTATTAGGAAAGCTGATTGTGGCACCTGAACAAGTCTTCTTCCATCTCCTCTTTGCTCCTTGGACATCTTGGAGCTCCTTCCAGGGAAGATTTTTTTCTGTACACAGTGTCCAACCTTGTATGTCAACGACAGTCACCCTCCAAGCTCTGAGAAAGGTCCCTGGCAATGTCGGGGACTTGGATGGTCTAAGTAGAGACCTGAGTGAAGGCAGGAAAGTGAAGCGTCTTGGTCTTTGCAGCTGCCCTATCAGATCTGGCTGCCCTTGAGCTAAGCAAAATCTAACTCTCCCACAGCTGGGCTGTTTTCAAATTTGTGTCCCTTACCCCAGAGAACTCACATTTGAAGTGTTTTTATTTTTGTTTTTTTCCTGTAGGAACACTTCCTTGTATGGTGTTGATCATTTCTGAGGTGGGAAACTCCAGTTGTGGCAACACCTGGCTCCAAAGGGAACATCGGAAGGGATTCTGATATTCGGAGCAGGAAGAAATTCAGCCTTGCTGGTCAGTCTTCTGCTTACTCCACCACCACTTCCCAGAAATCAGAGACTTTGCAATTGAAGATAAAGTGTAAGGGGCAGGAGGGACACCTTTAGTTACGGTTTCCCTTGAGGAGAACTGAATAATGTTGAGAGTTAGACACTGGCTGTGGTGTGTGGGTTGGGGACGTTTTTCTTTTCTGGGATTTCAGAACCATAGGTTGTACCTTTTCGTTGTGAGATAAAGTTGCACTGATAGAATTTTGACACCCACATGAAGAAGACCAGAGCATGTGTTTGGTTCAAGATGTGCCTTTGCCTCAGACTTTGACTTATGGGATGCTCCATGCTGCTGTGATTCAAGGAATAGGAAATGGTTTTCATCCCTGATTCAGACATCCATAGATAGAAGGGAGACTTAAATAACGCCTCACATCACCAGGAAAAAAAGGAGCGCTCTCTCTTCTCTTTCCATGTATCCCTCTGGCTGTTGGTGTAGACTCTTTAAGTCTGCTAATTTTTGTCATTAGCTCCCCTATATATAAATTTCATGGGGTCAAGTTTGCAGCATACTGAGAGGCAATTCCTGTAATCCCATGATGTTGGTATTTTTTTCTCTGGGACCAGTCATATTCCAATTCAGCAACTTGAGGAGTAATCAGTCATTGCCACATCCTGTTTCTCAGCATCCACTTCCCTACTATCCTTTGTTGTTGTTGTTGTTAAAGGCAGTAGAGTCAAGAGTCAATTCTAACTCATAGCAACCCTGTACAGGGTTTCTGAGGAGCAGCTGGTGAGTTTGAACCGCCGACTTTGTGGTTTGCAGTCTAGTGCTTATCCTGTAGTGCCACACCAGGAGTCCTTTGCCTAGATGTAAACACTCCGGCTCCAGGCAGGATATTTGGTATCCTTTCAGGGCTCTTGGCTCTCAATATGGCAGCTATTAGAGGAGGGAGGTGTACCATCCTTGAAATTAACACAGACTGTCTATGCAGGCAGGACTTGACTCCTCAGATTACTCCTTCCAGTTTCTCTGTGCTATGAAAGCAGAGAATTTTAAAAGAAAAAGAAAAGGCTTGCACTATCAATTTCTAACTTAATATAGGATGATCTTATAGACATGGGGCCATAATCAGACAGAGCCCTTTTGGACACTTTGCTGTTTAGAAGCCCAGCATTCAAAACATAGTGGGTTAACCACTTCTGACAGCTTTCACAGTTGGATTTGAATTGCTCGAATGCATTCTATCTGGTTCTTTCATTCATTGTTTCCTTTGGGGGGGCGGGGTTTGAAGAGACACCCTGTCACAAGAATTTCTGGAATGATCCATTTCCATTAGAAAGCTCCCTCACCCTGAGTTTTAATAAGGCCTTAACACCAGCCGAGGAGTATAGGATTCCCACGAAGAAGCAGATTGAAGGCCCACAAAGAGAGGATGTTCTTCCTGACTTCTGAGGGGTGATTCATGCTTTCAGATAAGATGTGCTTCCTGGGACTTTATGACTTGGCCATTTGCACTGTCAGTAGCGGGATAGGCCTTGTTGAGGCAAGCAGTCCACCTTGCAGATACAAACTGGCCTTCCTTGGAGCACTGCTGGGGCTTTGCTTTTAGCCTCATCCCAACCCCATCAAATCCCATTTTAGTCCCCAGGACCTCTCCTCCATTCTCAATCAAAACACCTTTCCAAAGCCAGGAAGAGCACTGGTCTTATTTTTTGTCTACCTTCTCAACACAAATACGGACAAGAAATATTGTCACTAAAACAATATACGATAGAATGAGTGTAAAACTAGTGTTCTCCCATGTAAACTATCACATAATTCACAATAAAACATTAAAAAATATTGTCACATATTAAACCACATAAGCAGCAGTTGTCATGTTTTGTTTTGCTAGGTTTTTTGCTTGTCATCAGCTATGCACTTGTGGGTTCAATGAAACATTCATAGAGCCTGCTCACTTCCTAGTACATAGTGACTCTTATTAAATCATTAGTGGTGGTACTTGGATGTGATTGCATACCCTGATTTCATGGTCATTGACGTCATTCGTGGGGGAGCTGATGATTGGCAAAGGCTTTAGGAATAAGAAAATCTGGGATCCTTCCCCGAATCACTCACTTGTGTAACCTTGGAAAGCTCATTTCAACCCTCTGAGGTTTCATTCCACAATTAGAGCTTCAGCTGGTTTCAGTGATTATAGCAATAATAGCGACAGTCACCATTTATTGAATACTATGTGCCAGGCATTGGGCTAAGCACTTTGCCTATGCTCTCTTTTCTTGCAGCAATGAGATAGCTACTATTAATCATCCCTGTTTTACAGTTGGAAAGACTGAGGCTCCAAAGGGTAAAGTGATTACATATGTCATGCAGCTGCTAGCAAGTGTCCAAGACAGGTTTGAACTGAGATCTGCCTGATTCTGTTGGGGTCTATAGCCTCGGATTGAGTGATGGAGAGAGTAAAATTGGAGGTAGTATGAGAAGGAGACGTGAGAAGGAGAACTGATGTGGATTAAACAGACCTAGTTAAAAGGAAATAGAAGTACAAATTATTATTTGAAGAACAGCATCCTGGTGAATGTTCAGAAAGGAGGAAGAGTACCTTGCAGTGGTGAAGCAGACCAGATAGATAGGCTGCAAGTTCATATAAGGGGAACAGCGCTCTGTTCAGTAGAGGAATGTATCTCATAAAGCTCAGTTCATTTTGATGCCAGACTTTTCATCTCATGTAACAGGCTCTCTAGGCAGCATTTTTCTGTCAGTTCAAAGCCATAGCAGCTTATTTTCTTACAGATTCTTGACTCCAGATCTCATCCTCCAACCCCTCTCTTGGTTTCTGGTTCAGCTGTGGAGATTTGGCTGTGACCCTGGAGTCCCGTATATACTGTGCATTAGACTAGTCTGTTCTTCTGAAAAAGTGTTTGTGGCAACTTATGTCTCCATTCAAAGAGATGATTCTTACCTCTTTCATCTTTGCTTGTTCCAGGCAAATTAACTTAATTCCTCTTTTACTATTTTGAGATTCTTGCGGAAGAGGAATACAAATTGGCCTGGTGGCTTGTGGAAGGTGAACTGACCCTTCTTTGAGAGTTGGTATGATGTTTTATCAGCTCAGTGACTGGGTAAATGACATTAAGTTCTTAGGCCTTCAGTCTCCTTATCTATAAAGTAAGAATATTGGAAGAGCTTTTTCTCTAGCATTTTTTCCCCAGAAATAATGGTGGACAATTCTGAGACATATCCTTTCTCAGAGAATAACTCAGTTGATCTAGAACTGCAGGAAGTCAGAACTGGGAGGGCAGTGGTGGTGTTGACGGAGACAGAAGCTCAATTAGAGATTAAGGGGTAAAGTCAGGGCTGGAATAAGTCCCTTCTTGTGAAAGAGGACAGATTCAAGCCATTCCTCCTTTGCTATTTAAGTAAGACAGCTGAGGGGTGACACCTGGTCACTCTTGTACTCGCTATTCCTTGAACTGTTAGAACCATTCTTCATATTTTGTCTTAGAACTTAAACAATACCTCTCTCCTCTTTATCCTCCAACTATTCCTGAAGGGAAGAAAAGCCCCCAGGTAAAGGGAGAGGTGAAATTGTGCATTTGGTGTAAGTTTCACCTTCTGTACTTGGATATGACAGACTCCAGGACATAGGTCAGCCCAGGATTTCCAAGACCTAGGGACTTTGATGATGCACCCTGGGTAACTCAGAGTTAGTGAGGACATGCCTCCTCTCTGCTGCTCTGATAGTTACTACTTGAAAGAGCAAGACCAAGCCCAAAAACTTCACCTAGGAACCAAGTGTCACAAAATGCTTTTGTTCACGGAATTGAGCTATCTAAAACTTCCCTTTCAACAAATTCATTTGTCCTGGGACCTTTGGACTCTCCTATTAGTATATGTGTTTTCATATATCATGTTCAAGGTTGAGGAGCACATAACTTCCCACAGAGTCTATCAACGGATACACACATCTTTTCTGGTTTTTGCCTTTCTTCCTTTTTTTTCTATAGTTCTTTCTTGCCCTATGCCAGTTATTTCTAGTGGTGGGTAGCAGATCATTGTGGATATGAGAAATGATTTTAGGTGGTATATGGACAAGTATTTCATTTTAAAAGAAGCATGACACATTGAGATGTTCTGATAAATCACTTAGTTTTGTTTCCCAGTCTAATCTTCACATTAATTTGGTGGGATTAGTTCTTCTTCTGCCCTGGGGTGGAAACTCAGTCAGGCCCCATTCTCAGGCAGTAGAAGGTCCTGTGGTTACTTTAAGTCACAAACATAGTGCTTGATTCGTCCAGTCCTTTGCCACTGCGCTGGGAAGGACAGGAAAGTGCTCACGTGATCAGCGCTGTTGTCAGCTTCCAGCCTTCCAGATCTGGCATTGCTAATGCTGATTCTCTCTCTGGTGGGCATATCCATGAGTTTCTCAGCTACCTCTTCCCACAACTGCTGAGATCTCTATCTTCCAGTTGTTTTGAAAAGAGCAAATACTTCTCTAGTTTAGGTCACTCCTTGGGGTTCCATCCTCAGCCCCTAAAATCCAGTGATTCGCTGCTAGCCTTTTCCAGCTAAAACCTTTTAGTCTGTTCAGGTGACCCTCATGGACAAGACCTGATGCCAGTCCTCTCTTGCATGTGACCCATGTTAGTCCAAAGGAGCCCTGGTGGCGCTGTAGATAAGTACTGGACTGTTAACCACAATATCGGTAGTTCAAAACCACCAGCTGCTCTACAGAAGAAAGATGAAACTGTTTGTTCCAGTAAGTATGTACAGCCTAAGAAACACTTTCTTCTGAGGCTCCTTTTGGTGGCTTCAGAACTACCAACCTTGGGGTTAGTAGTTGAGCACGTAATCATTTGCATCACCCAGGGACCCCTCCAGGCTCTCAGCTGTTGTTCTTAGTTGCTGTCAAGTGCATTCCAACTCATAACGACTCCATGTGTACAGCATAGAACTGCTCCACAGGGTTCTCAAGGGTATGACATTTCAAAAGTAGATTGCCAGACCTGTCTTCTGAGGCGTTTGTGGTTGGGGTTGAATGACCAACCTTTCAGCTAAGAGTCAAGTGTTAAACAGTTTGTATCACCCAGGGACATCACCATGGTCCGTACCAGAACCACTAACTGCTGTGCACATGTCTACCTACCCCAGGCCTCAGACGGATCCTAAAAGGTGCTCTTCTATCTGCCTTCCCAAACCCAACCCATTGCCATGGAGCCCACACCAACGCTATGTAGGGTTTCCGAGACTGTCAGTCTTTATGGGAGCAGACAGCCTCATCTTTCTTCCTAGGATCAGTGGGTAGGTTTGAACCACTAACTTTGCGGTTAGCAGTCCAGTGCTTATACTAACAGCGCCACCAGAGCTCCTTCTATCTGCCTTTCTGTTTCCTAAATCCTAGTCTGTTTCAGAGCCAGAGCCCATAGTTTCTGCAAAGGTGAATTTGACCCAAACTACCTCTGCTGGATATTGTAACTCTTCTTGCAATTTCATCACTAAGTTGCCAATAAGCAAACACAGATTCTGATCTCTCTCTACCACTAACGGCCTGTTGCTAGTTTATATAAGGCTCTTAACTTCTCTAAACTCAGTTTCATAATTTTTAAAATGTGGATGTGTGTGTGAGTTTAAACACATTGCCAATGAGTCAATTCTGTGGCAGCAACCCTGTGAATAAAGGGTTTCTGAGACTGTATATAATTATTGGAACAGAAAGCCCTATCTTTCACCTGAGGAGCAGCTGGTGGATTTGAACCACCGACTTTGACATTATCAATCCAGTGTGTAGCCTACAGCGCCACCAGGGTATGGATTGTTGTTGTTAGATGCTGTCAAGTTGATACTGAATCATAGTGACCTTATGCATACCAGAATGAAACATTGCATGGTCCTGCGCCAACCTCATAATCATTGCTGCACTTGATCCAATCCATCTTGTTGGGGGTCTTCCTCTTTTTCACTTACCCTCCACTTTACCAAGCATGATGTCCCTCCTGATAATATGTCTGAAGTATCAAAGATGAAGTCTGGTCCTCCTGGCTTCTAAAGAGCATTCTGGCTGAACTTCTTCCAACACATATTTGTTTGATTTTTTTGGTGTCCAAGGTACTTTTATATTCTTCTGCATCAACTCCTCTATGATATTCCTTATTTATTGTTCAGCTTTCACATGCATATGAGGTTATTGAAAATACCATGTCTTGGGGTCAGGTACAGCTTGGTCTTCAAACTGACATCTTTGCTCTTCAACATGTTAAAAGAGATCTTGTGCAGCAAATGTCTTGTTCTTTGCCAAGACCTTCAATGCACCTTGTACTTATTCTTTCAGTATCATTGGCTCTTGATCGTATGCTCTCTCTTTAAATTAGTGCAATATGTTATTTAATTTTTGACTGCTGCTTCCATGAGAGTAGATGGCTGATCTGAGCAAAATGTAGTCTTTGACAACTTCAGTGTTTTCTCCATTTACATGGGTGCTATTTATCAGTCCAGTGGTGAGGATTTTTGTTTTCTTTACATTGAGGTGCAACCCATACCGAAGGCTGTGGCCTTTGATCTTCATCAGTAAGTCTTCTTTGCTTTCAGCAAGCAAGGTTGTATCATCTGCATATGTTTCATTTCACATAATCGAGCTTCTCGGCACATAATCTGCTCAGCAGGCAGATTGAATAAATTTGGTGAAAGAATACAACTGTGGTGCACACCTTTCCTAATTTTAAATCCCTTGTTCTGTTCGAACAACTGCCTCTTGGTCTACATTCAGGTTCCTCATGAGCACAATTAAGTGCTCTGGAATATTCATTCTCTGCAGTGTTGTCCATAGCTTGTCATGATCCGCACAATTGAAAGCCTTTGCATAGTCAATAAAGCACAAGTAAACATCTTTCCGGTATTCTCTGCTTTCATCCAAGATCCATCTGATATCAGCAGTGGTATCCCTCATTCTATGTCCTCATCTGAATCAGGCTTGAACCTTTAACAGTTCCCAGTCAATGTACTGTTGCGGCCAGTTTTGAATTATCTTTATCAAAATTTTACTTGCGTGTGACATTAATGATATTGTCCAATGATTTTTGCATTGTCTTGGGTTACCTCTGTTTTGAATAGGTGCAGATATGGATTTCTTCTGATCAGTTGGCTAGGTAGCTGTCTTCCAAGTTTCTTGGCATGGATGAGTGACTGCCTCCAGAGCTTCATTGGTTTGTTGAAAGATTTCAGTTTGTATTCCATCAGTTCCTGGAGCCTTGTTCTTTGCCAAGACCTTCAGTGCACCTTGGACTTCTTCCTTCAGTATCATTGACTTTTGATCATATGCTATCTTTTTTGAATATCGACCATTTCCTTTTGGTACAGTGACTCTGTGTACTCCATCTTCATTTGATGCTTTCTGCATCATTAAATATTTTGCCCATAGAACCCTTGAATATAGCAAGTCAAGGCTTGAATTTTTCTTCACTTCCTTCAGATTGAGAAATGCTGAGCATGTTCTTCCCTTTTAGTTTTGTAACTCCAGATCTTTGTACATTTCATTGTAATATTTGACTTTGTCTTCTCGAGCTGCCCTTTGAAATTTTGTATTCAGCTTTTTCACTGCCTCATTTCTTCCATTTCCTTTAGCATCTCTACGCAAGTTCCAGTCTCTTCTGACATCCATTTTGGTCTTTTCCTTCTTTCTTGCCTTTTTAATGACCTTTTGTTTTCTTTCTGTGTGATGTTCTTGATGTCATCCCATAACTCTTCTAGTCTCCAGTCATTAGTGTCTAATTAATCAAATCTGTTCTTGAGATGATCTCTAAATTTAGGTGGGATATGTATGTTCAAGGTCATATTTTGGCCCTGGTGGATTTGTTTTAATTTTCTTCAGCTTCAGCCTGAACTTGCCTATGAGCAATTGATTGTTCCACACTCTGCTCCTGTCCTTGTTTTGACTGATGACACGGAGTTTTTCCACCATCACTTTGCACAGGTGTAGTTAAGTTGTATTCCTTCTGGTGAGGTCCTTGTGTATAGTTATCTTTTATGTTGTTAAAAAAGGTATTTGATCTTGCAAAATTCTATCGTGCACACTACAGTGTCGTTTCTATCACTAAGGCCATATTTTTCAACAACTGATCATTCCTCTTTGCCTCCAACCTTTGCATTCCAGTCGCCAGTAGAATTATCAGTACATCTTGATTGCATTGTTTGATCAATTTCAGACTGAAGAAGTTGGTAGAATTCTTCAATTTTATCATCACTGTCTTTAGTGGTTGGTGTATAACTTTGAATAATAGTTGTATTAACTGGTCTTCCTTGTAGGCATATGAATATTATCCTAAGACAGTATTATACTTCAAGATAGATCTTGAAATGTTCTTTTTGATGATGAATGCAACGCCATTCCTCTTCAATTTGTCATTCGTGGAATAGCAAATCATGTATGTGGTTGTAAGATTCAAGATGACCAATACCAGTCCATTTTTGCTCACTAATGCTTAGGATATCAATGTTTATGCATTCCATTTCATTTTTTACAATTTCCAATTTTCCTAGATTCATACTTTACACATTCCATGTACCGATTATTAATGGATGCTTACAGCTGTTTCTCCTCATTTTGCGTTATGCCCCATCAGCAAATGAAGGGCCTGAAAACTCTACTCCATTGCTGTCATTAAGGTTGGCTCTACTTTGAGGAGGCAGCTCTTCCTCAGTCACATTTTGAGTACCTCCTTCCAACCTGAGGGACTCATCTTCTGATGTTATTCTGGTGCTCCTCATGATGTTTCAATATTCAATATTCTGGTGCTATTTGACAATGTTCCACTGCTCTTCACAAGGTTTTCAGTGACTAAATGTTCAGAAGTAGTCCATCTGAAAGCTCATCTAGAACCTGTCACCATGGATGACCCTGCTGGTATTTTACAGAATCACAGCAACTTGCACACCACCAATGTAAGGCAAACTGACAGATGAATGGTGGTGGGCATGGATTGGTGGTGGTGGTTTTGTGCTGTGGAGTTGGTTCCGACTCACAGCAACCCTGTAAATCTTTACGGGAGCAGAAAGCCTCATCTTTCTCCTGCGGAACCACTGGTAGTTTCAAACTGCTGACCTTGAGGTGAGCAGCCCAACTTGTAACTTCTACGCTACCAGAACTCCTTAATTTTTGTTGTTGAGAATATACACAGAAGAATATATATCAATTCAACAATTTGTGCATGTGCAGTATTGAGTCCTGTGGGAAAAACACCAGACTGCAAGGTCTGTTTGAACCATAAGGTCAGTGATTCATATTCACCAGCTGCTCCTTGGGAACCATATGCACGGTTGCTGTGAGTTGGAATTGACTTGATGACACTTAACAACAACAATAATATTCTATAGACTTGTGTGTTTACCTTATTGTCCCCACTGAGTTTTAAGCTGCTGAGGGCTGGACCTTTGTTTTGTATATTTTAGTGTATGCCATGACTCTGCTCAAAGTTTTATACATATTGAGGTGTTTAATAATATTAATTGGCTGGCTAGTCAAAAAGGCTGCTGTATGCCTGCTCTGGACTTTACCAGTTTCCAGAAATCACCTTCTGGGTGAGCACTAGTGAGAACTTCGTTATTCTTCTCTTTTCCGCATAAGTCTATGACATGAATTTTAAGTCAAATCTGCTTCCTTTTTCCTTTAAGCAAACCTAGTAGAATAATAGTCTCTGAGTGGTTAACATGCTTGGTTGATAACTGAAACATTCTACCTTTGAATCTACCCAGAGATGCCTCTGGAGAAAAATCAGCCACTGAAAAGCCCTATGGAACATGGTTCTATTCTGACACATATGGGGTCACCATAAGTCAGAGTCGACTCTAAGGAAATGGCTTTTGTTAATTTTTTTAAAGTAAGAATATTAATGTATATAATCCTCTTATCTGCTACTTCAAAATCTAAAATGCTCTAAAAATCAAAAGTTTGTCTTTCAATTTGTGTGTTGTCAAAACTCAACCTGAGTGAGGCTGTGGATGGTTTATCTACACTGTTGTTGTATATTGTCGAGTAGATTACAACTCACTGCAACCCTATGTTGTAGAGTAGAACTGCCCATTGGGTCTCCAAGGCTGATTTCTGTAAGGGAGCAGATTGTCAGGGCTGTACTCCCATGAGTGGGTAGTGAATTTGAACCACTGAATTTAGGTTTAGCAGCAGAACACCTGACTCTTCTGCCATCAAGATTTCTTATCTTTACTATTTACTGAGTGTGACGGTGCATAGATTTTGCTTAATGTGTTTGATTATGGTGTGCTCCCCTATAATGTCCTTTTAGGTTATTTAAGGTAAAATTTATGTACTTTAAGGTAATTTCGAGAAAATTCTGAATACCAAGGGTTTCAGATAAGGGACTGCGGTTCAGTATGCTGTTTCTCCACAGAGGTGCTATTGGCACTGTAGGTAGGACAAAACTTTGTTTTGGGAGACTGGATTTTTCACAGAACCTCTTTTACCTTCCTGGCTGCTGCCCATTAAATGTCATGTGACAACCCAAACTCCCTACTCCCATTCCCAAATGCCCCTTGGCAATGGAGAGAAGGAGCAGTACTACCTTTTTGAAATAGAGAGAACTTGATCTTGGCTTCTTTTGACCTGTATAAAGGGCAGATCAGCAGCAGCTTTCTGGAAATTCTGCCCAGCATCTCCTCAATGTCAGAACTTGTCTGACCCCAGGGCCTGAAATAGTGAATACATGCAAAATTTAAGGAGTACCAAAACTTATCAAGATAAGTAACATTTTCATGTAACTCTTTTTAAACAATTGAAAGTTAATACAAAAGCATGCTTGTGGAATAGTGACATTTTTAAAGACAGAATTGAGCTTGCCTCATTGGTCTCAGCGAATAAGGAAGACCATAGAAGAATTTGATGTTTTTGAGTTATGATGTTGGAGGAGAATATTGAAAGTGCTGCCAAAAGAACCAACAGATCTGTGTTGGAAGAAGTGCAGCCAGAGTGCTCCCTGGAGGCCAGGATGACTAAATTTCACCTCTCATACTTGGAACATATTGTCAAGAGGAACTATTCTCTAGAGAAGGAGATCATGTTTGGTAAGGTGGAGGGTCTGAGAAAAAGAGGAAACCACCCACAGAAAGATAGATTGGCAAAGTGGCAGCATCAATGGGCTCAAGCGTGGCAACAATTGTGAGGTTGGCCCAGGACTGGGCAGTGTTTCATTCTGTTGTACATAGGGCTGCTTTGAATTGGTATGAACTTGATGGCACCTAACAACAACAA
>NW_006408739.1:640046-666658 GCF_000296735.1 Chrysochloris asiatica
ATCAATGGGCTCAAGCGTGGCAACAATTGTGAGGTTGGCCCAGGACTGGGCAGTGTTTCATTCTGTTGTACATAGGGTCGCCATGAGTCGGTACTGACTCGATGGCACCTAACAACAACAACAACAACATGGTCTCACCTTAATCCCACCTCTGATTTCCATACAACTATCGCCTGTGGCCTAAAGTATGCCAATTTGATTTTGTGAAATATTGCGTTTCAAAATCATTTATCTGAATTTTGTGTGGGAGGTGAGTGCCTCCCAGCCTCACCCTCGTCCCAGTCGTGCCTGGCCCAGAACATGCCTGCATAACAGGGTTGGGGTCCTTTGGCCCTTTGCAGGGTCAACTGTGAAGGGAGGCTTGTAAACTGTCTCCTGGAGGCACTTCCTGTATCTGGATGTTTCTTAAAGAAACCCTGGTGGCGCAGTGGGTTAAACATCAGACCGCTAACCACTAAGTCAGCAGTTCAAACCTACCTGTAGGAGAAAGATGAGGCTGCCTGCTCTCCCAAAGCTATGTAGTATCAGATACCCTAAGGAGCAATTCACTTTTGTCCTATAGGGTCCTTGTGAGTCGGAATCCGCTTCATGGCAGTGAGTTTGGTTTGTTTTTTTCGCTGTTTCATTGGAACCTAAGTGAGCCTTGTTCTTCTGCTTGTACTTGGGAAGAAAGGCGGACACTCATTTGAGAGTAAATTTTATCATTAATTCTGACTGACATTTAAATATATATATGGGCTTCTGAAGGTTTGTGGAAAAATGGAATGAAAAGATAATGGAAGTTTTCAATGAACTTTTGGAAGCCCTCTTGCATTTAAGTAAGGGTCCCTGGTGGCGCAATTGTTAAGTGTTCGACTGCTAACTGAGAAGTCAGTGGTTCAAACTTACCAGCCATTCTACTGGAGAAAGATGTGGCAGTCTGCTTCTGTAAAGATTTACAGCCTTGAAAACCATATAGGGAGGGCAGTTCTATTCTATCCTATAGGGTCAGGATCAATCTATGGCAGCACATTTAGTTTGATTCTGTAGGACCAGCACTGGATAGGAACCCACCAGCTGCTCCTCAGAAAACCTGTACTGTATCACTGTGAGTGGGAACTGGCTCGATGGCACTTAACAACAACAACGTAAGTACTGAAGTATATTTTCTGTATGAAACATTGAAATACTATGAAATGTTAAAATGTAGACACATTAGAACATAATGATGTTGTTAGTTGCCATGAAGTTGGTTGCAACTCATAGAGACCCCATGTGTATAGAGTAGGACTGCTCGATAGAGTTTCAGAGCTGTGATCTGGGTGTCTTGACTTCCCATTAGTGTTCTGAGCCTTTCTCCACAGTCTCCAAGTGTCCTCAGATTATGAAGGACACATGAATTAGTCAGCTATCTTCTCTTTATAATTTCAATTTATTGTTGAGAATATATACAGCAGCACATACACCAGTTCAACTGTTCCTACTGGAGCTCTGGTGTGGTGCTGTGGGTTAATGCCCCAGACTGCAAGGTTAATTTGAACTGCAAGGTTGGTGGTTCAACCTCACCAGCTGCTTCTGGGAAAACCCTATATATGGTTGCTATGAGTCAGAACTGACTTCGTGGCACCTAACAACAGGATCCTGGTGTGGCGCTGTAGGATAAGCACTAGATCTCAAGGTCAGTGATTCAAATTCACCAGCCACTCCTTGGAAACCCTATACAGGGTCATACTACACGGTACTTAACATCAACAGATACAATACAGTGATACTGATTTCATTCTTCAAGTTGTGCAGCTGTACTTATTCTCCTTTCCTTCCCCATTAACTTAATAAACTCACTGCCCCCTAAGTTCCTTGTCAACTTGCTGTTGTCAATTTGATCCCACATAAAGAGATCTTAAAAGAGCACAATGCTCAAGGTAGACATTCATTCTTTACCAGTTAAGCTAAACTGTTGTTTGACTTTAAGATGACTTCAGGGTGTGTTTTTGGTTTATCTCAGGGCAATCCTTTCTGGAATTCATCAGCCTCCATGGCTCCAGAGAGTCTGCATTCCATGAGAATTCTAAATTCTGTTCTGCTTTTCCCCCTTTTGGTCAGGATTCTTCTGTAGAATCTGATAGAAATGCTCAGTAATGGTGATCTAGCTCCTATTAATTGAAGGGCACATCTTGTTAAAAGGTTAAAAAACTAACCCCTTGTTATTGATGGACATGCCTGTGGGAATTTAGGCCACCTTCCCCCACCATTAAATAACCATCTCATTTCAGAGTCTGAACCCTAAGTATCTCTGGCCCTCCCTCTTTGGCCTATTGAAGGTCTTCTGGGATCATTTTGCTATACCTATCCTGGTCCATTATTCCTTGCAATATAGCATTTTACAAAAATATCCATAAGTGTCCTCTTACATACTGTTTACTCATCTTCTCATGCATTAAGGAAGATAGTCCCCAGAACAAGCCTGGCACCTCTTTCATTGACTTCCTTTAAACACATCTTTGCTTCCAGACACTGAACCGTTGTTTATCATTTCCCTGACCCCTACTGATGACTGTGGTCTTTTACTTATTGTCCTTATGCTGTAAAATGCTGAGATCTAGTGTAATTTGAATTAATCAGGGAAATGAAATTTCCCGAAGGTGCTTACTTGGATAGTTTTCATACGTCTCAGAAGGTTGGCCACATTGTCTGTGTACTGTCACCCAGAGCTTTGTGTCGGTATTAGTAGAAGACTATTGAATTTCTTCAGTAGGATTGATTGTTTGAAGTTGATCAAATTCTCTCACTCCTTCATCCCTGCTTGTCATTGTAAACTTTCCCTGGTTTCTAAGGGGACCTGGTTTATAATGGTGTCCCTTTTAAAATCAACACTTATTTGTAATGCCTCATAATTACACTGAATAAAATTCATGGATAGTATTACTTACCTATACACATAATTGGAGTCCTGGTGTGGCACTGTGGGCTAATGTGTCAGACTGCAAAGTCGTTTGAACTGCAACAGCAGTGGTTCAAGCTCACCTGCTGCTCCTTGGAAACCCTATACAGGGTTGCTATGGGTCAGAACCGACTAGAGGGCAAACAACAACACACATAATTGAGGAACCCTGGTGGCACTGTGGGGTAGGTGTTGGGCTGCTGACCACAAGATTGGCGGTTCAAACCCACTGACTGCTCCTCGGGAGTAAGATGAGGCTATCTTCTCCGATAAATCTGTATAAGGTCAGTATGAGTTGGAATCGATTCAGTGGCAGTCAGTTTGGTTTTTGGTATACACATAATTGAGGAGCCTTGGTGGTGCAGTGGTTAAGTACTCAGCTGCTAACAGAAAGGTTGGTGAGAGAAAGATGTGACAGTCTGCTTCTGTAAAAAGATTGACAGCTTTGGAACTACCTTACCCTGTCCTATAGGATTTGCCCTGTCCTATAGGGTCTACCTTGTCCTATAGGGTCTACCCTGTCCTATAGGGTCTCTATGAGTCATAATTGACTCTCTAGCAGTGGGTTTGGTTTTTTGGTACAGACATAATTAAAAAACAATATATGCCTTAACTATGGATTGCAACTCAATGTAAAGAAAACAAAAATCCTCACCACTGGACCAATAAACTACATTCTTATCAATGGAGAAAAGATTGAAGCTGTTAAGGACTTCATTCTTCTTGGCTCAACTATCAACACTTATGGAAGCAGCAGTCAGGAAATCAAACCATATATTGCATTAAGCAAATCTGCTGCACAAGACCTTTTTTAAAAGTGCTGAAGAGCAAAGATGTCAGCTTAAGGACTAAGGTGCACCTAACCCAAGCCATGGTATTTTCAGTAACCTCATATGCATGCAAAAACTGGACAGTGAATATGGAAGACCATAGAAGAATGCATGCATTTGAGTTATCGTGTTGGAGGAGAACATTGAAAGTACCATGGGCTGCCAAAAGAACCAACAGATCTGTGTTGGAAGAAGTACACCCAGAGTGCTCTTTGGAGGCCAGAATGATCAAACTTCATCTCTCATACTTTGGACATATTGTCAGGAGGGACCAGTCACTGGAGAAGGATTTTATGTTTGGTAAGGTGGAGGGTCAGAGAAAAAGAAGAAGACCCCCAGCGAGATGGATTGGTAAAGTGGCAGCATCAGTGGGCTCAAGTGTGGCAACAATTGTAAGGTTGGCCCAGGACCGGGCAGTGATTCGTTCTGTAGTGCACAGGGTTGCTATGAGTCGATACTGACTCGATGGCACCTAACAACAACAGCAACAATATAGAAGACAAATAAAGGCAAGTTAGTTTTAATACAGTACCATGAATTCTAATATGTAAATGCTTGGACGCAACTATACAGAAGGCAGAAAGAAGGTGTCAGATGCTTGATCCTGTGTATAGAATCACCAGGAACGTAACAGCCACAAATATCTGCAGATACAGGTGTACTGTGTGGGTGACTCAGATACCAGGAGAGGTGCTGCTGGGATTGACGTGCCTTTGCCAAGATGTTGAACAACGCTGAGTATAGTTCCAAAGAAAGTAAAGTGCAATCTCCCTTCAGTTTACGCTCTAGAGATAATTCTGGAAAATTCAGTATGTTAAGGCCATGCAAAAATCCTCTGTGCTTATTTCAGAAAGGAGTTAGGTCCTAGCCACAGATTATTACAAATGGATTCTTCACCTCCTTAAATGTCCAGTGGCACAATCTAAAGTCATGTGGGAGACTTCCTTTTGTGGGTTGATGTGGGGCTTGCAGGGCATCTGACATTCCAAACCCCTACCCGCTAAGTGGTGACAGCTGTCTACCCATCCCCTTAAGAGGAGCCTTGTTGAGAACTCCTCTTCTGAAAGAAGGGCCCAGGACTAGGAGCCATAGGGTTCACAGTTTGTAATCTTTACCGAAGCAGACTGCCAAATCTTTCTACCTTGGAGTGGCTTGGTGGGTTCAAACTGCGGATCTTTCAGTTAGCAGTCAAATGCTTAACCACTACACCAGCAGGGCTCCTTACCGGTGCTCTTGGCTGGCCTAAAGTACATTGATGTTTGTGTGGCCTATGGTAGGCAGGCCACACCTAACTTCATATGCCTGGGTCTCTTCTCTGCAAAGGAGATTATGATAGTACAAGCCCTGGCTGCTTCAGGGTGTGGTTCACACTCACATCTGAATGCACCCAAGAAGATGTACCTACCCACTACTAGCCTTCCTACATAGTGGTAGGGTTTTTGTTTGTTTGTTTGTATTTAAACATCCAGAGTTCCTGGGTAGTGTGAATGGTTAACATGCTCAGTGACTAAGTGAAAATTTGGAGATCCGAGTTGACTCAGAAGTTCCTTGAAAGAAAGGCCTGGGAATCTACTCCCTCAAATCAGTCACTGTACTTTGACACACATGGGGTCACCATGAGTTGGAATTGACTTGAAGGCAACCAATTTTAGAGTTGTTGCTGTTAAGTTGTTGAGTGCTGTCCAGTACTGTTATGACTCAACAATGACCATGTGTAGAGTTTCTGAGGAGCTGCTGGTGAGCTTGAACTGCCAACCTTGCATTTCAAATTGACCTTGCAGTCCAGCACATTAACCCGCAGCACCACATCAATTATCTTTTAAAAAACAAAAAAACAGAGACGGGGGAGGGCAGAAGGACATTCCCTTCATTTCTACTTCTCCAGCTTTTCTACCTCCTTCCTTTTACAGGCAGAATTCTCCAAAGTCTCCCAGGCACACTGTGTCCCTTAGCTGCCTTTGCAGTCACTCCTCATTCTTAAATGGTCAGCAGTGTTCAATCTTCAACCCCTGACCCACTCACTCTCCTGCCTCACTTCCCTGACCGGTTCTTCCCTGGGTCCCCTCCTGCCTCCCGGGTCCTTCTCAGACCTCCTTGTGCCCTTCGCCAGCCCATGGGTCACTGCGCTCACCATCTCCCCCACATTCTTCCATTTGCTCTAGCCAGAGTCCCACACCTGTCCCCAGCCTGTCTTGACATCCCAAACCTAGGGTGTGTGGAACACAGCTCATTGCGGGTGGTCCCAGACTCCCACCTCCTCCTGTAATGTCTCCCAGGGATTTCCAGTCAGTGACTGGGAGTCAATCCTTCCTTCCTTGGCTCCCACTCCCTAAACCCCAGGTAGCCCCAGTAAGTCACAGTGCTACCAGTCTGGCGTTCTCAGTAGTGTTGTGGTCTTCAGGAATTTGGATTGCCTGCTGGACCCTTGTTGGCATTTATCATTACAGTCCTTAATTTACTCTTGGGGTCTCCCAGTCTCAGCATTGGATTATGACCTTTAGTGGCTCTCAACACTGATGAGATTGAACAGAAAGCAAAACCAAACCCAGTGCCATGGAGTTGATTACAACTCATAGCATCCCTATGTAGGGTTTCTGAGACTTAAGTTTTTATAGAAGCAGATAGCCTTATCTTACTCCTGTGGCATAACTGGTGGGTTTGAACCACTTACCTTTTGGTTAGTAGCCAAAGCCTAACCCACAGCACCTCCAGGGCTCCTTACTGATGTGATTAGGGGCTCATGCGATTGTTGTGTTGTTGTTGCTAAGTGTCGTGGGATTGGTTCCAACTCATAGCGACCCTACATAGGGTTTCCAAGGTGGGTTTGAACTACCAGCCTTGCAGTTCGCAGTCCAGTGCTTATCCTACAACAGCATCACAAATAAACGAATATTCTTCTAAGTTACAATGTAAAACTGTGTTTTTCGTAATGACAAAATACGCATGTCTACCAAAGCCACAGTAAGTAGCGTCTCTGATTCTTTCTCATTTTCTGCCCTTTAAAAGAACTTTCTTTATTGCTCTATCATTGCTAGTGCCCTAGCATGTGTTTAGTGTGACTCGTGGGCAATCCTTGGGCCTTTTTTTTTCTTAGTGGTCTTTACATGTACTTGGTGGCACAAAATAGGCACTGACCAAATGCTTAATTAACATGGGGATGAATGCATAAATAATGAGATGAATTTGAAAGGAGCTCTGGTAGAGGGCTGCTAACCTCAGGGTCAGCAGTTTGAAACTACCAGCTAGCTGTTCCATGGAAGAAAGCTGAGGCTTTCTGTTCCCGTAAAGATTTACAGCCTCAGAAACCCTGTACAGGGTCACCACCGTAAGAATATAAGTCATTATTAGGATTGGTTTTCTGGTATTTGATGTTACAGTGGAATTTCCAAGACTTTGTATTTTGAGTGTTTTAGAAACAATCAGCCTAGCCTTTGTGATTCAGCTTTCATCCTCTGCACCCTGCTTAACCCCAGGCCTTCAATGACCTGCACATGAAAAATGTACAGAGAGATTTCTGGATTAAAAAAAAAAATGAATTTGTACAATATGATGGTTAGGCCTCATGAGGCTGCTTAAAGAGACTCTTTTTAGCTGTCCGGCGGTGCATTATTTAAAATGACCAGCCACAGCAGTGTGACAGGCATGGGTGAACCTGGGGAGGAGTTAAGGGGTACTGGAAAGTATGTGGTGAGATCTTAGAAGGAAGGAACATGGCCCAAAGGCCTGTAGTATGACCTGGACTAGCAACATTTTTTGGAAATGAAATGCCATAATGAAATCAGAGGACTGTGGTTTAACAAGTATAACTTGACTCATTATTATGGGACTATCCACGTGGTTTTGAGGAGGCAGCTCTTCCCCAGTCGCTTTTTGAGGGCCTCATTTTCCAGCACCGTATCTGACAGTGTTTCTTTGCTATTCATAAGGTTTTCAGTGACTAAATATTTTGAAGTAGTTTGTCACTCCTTCTTCCTAGTCTGTCTTCATCTGGAAGCTCATCTGAAACCTGTCCACCTTGGGTGACCCTGCTGGTATTTAAAATACCAGTGGCATAGCTTCCAGAATCACAGCAACTCACAAGCCACCATAGTATGACAAGCGTGGTAACAATAGTGAGGTTGGCCCAGGATTGGGCAGTGTTTCGTTCTGCTGTGCCATAAAGTCACTTTCAGTCCGTACCGACTCGATAGCACCTCACAACAACAACAACAACATCCACATGGTTGGTGTTTCAAGCTTACCAGTCGCTTCTCAGAAACCCTATGCAGGGTCTCTGTGAGTTGGAACCGACTTGATGGCACTTAACAACATCTACAAAACAGGTGTCAAAACATCTCCAGGAAATATTAATTACATAAAGGGCTAGACCCAAAAGGATAACCTTGTCCTATGGCACTAATATGAAGGGAGGTCTGGAAGATTGCTGATCTTGGGGAGAAGGAATAAATCAATGAAAGAGCAAACGAAGGGGAAGGCTAGGTTTAGAGAAGAAATGTGGCCACGAGGGACATTTTTAGACATCTAATGACCAGTGTTCTCTCTGGATTCATCCTCTGTCTGTTCCATCCCTATCCCATCCTCTGTCCTAATGGGAGGAGCCCTGGTAGCACAGTGGTTAAAACTCTCAGCTGCTAACCACAGGTTGGTGGTTTGAACCCACTGGCCACTCTTGGGGAAAAAGATGAGGCTGGCTGCTTCCATGAAGATTTACAGCCTCGTAAACTCTATGGGGCAATTTTACTCTGTCCTTTAAGTCAATAATATGAGTAGGAATAGACTCAACAGTAGTGGGATTGGGGTGCTAATTGGGAGGGTTCCCTCTGTTGATTTTTTTCTTTAAACTCTGTGTTTGAAAATAATTGTAAATTTCAGAAAAGTTGCCAGAATAGTACAGAGAATACTTGTATACCCTTTATCCAGATGCCCTATTTTGAACATTTTGCTCCATTTGCATTCCTTCTCACTCATTCGGAACCATTTGAGAATAAAGTGCCTACATCATGGCCCTTTATTCCTGTCTATTTCTGGGTGGATTTCTGAGAATAAGGATATTCTTTCACATGACCTTTAGGGAACTGAACAGTGATAAAATACTTTATCTAATCTGCTGGTTATGTTCCAGTTTTCTCAATTGAATTAGTAATGCCCTTTCAAGCATTTTTGTCTCCCTCTCCATTGCAGGAGTCCTGGTGTGGTACTGTGGGTTAATGCGCTGTACTTCAAAATCAGTTTGAACTACAAGGTTGGTGATTCAAGCTCACCAGCTGCTCCTTGGAAACCCTGTGGGTTGGAACCGACTCAGTGACACTAAACATAATTTAACATTGCAGGATCAAGGAGCACTGGTGGCACAGTGATTAAGCAGTGGGTCAGTAATTGAAAAGGCCACGGGAAAAAGATGTGTCGTCTGCTTCTGTAAAGATTGCAGCCTTGGAAACCCTATAGGGCAGTTCTACTTCATCCTATAGGGTCACTGTGAGTCAGAGTTGGTTTAATGGCAGTGGTTTGATTTTTTGGTTCTATTGCAGTATCCGTCTAGGATTATATATTATATTTAGTTGTCGTGTCCCTTTGGTCCCTTAGTTGTTGTTAGGTGCCCTGGCATCCGCTCTGACTCTCAGCGACCCTGTGCAAAACAGAATGAAACACTGCCCAGTCCTGCACCATCCTCACAATTGTTATGTTTGAGCCCATTGTTGCAGCCACTGTGTCAGTTTTACTTGGGGGGGCGGGGTCCTTCATCTTTTTCACTGACCCCTTTACATTATCATGCATCCTTTTCCAGGGACTGGACCTTCCTGATAACATATCTGAGTGTCTCCATCTTCAATTCTAAAAAGCATTTTGTCTGTACTTCTTCCAAGAAGTCAATTGTACTTTTCAATACTCTTCACCAACACATAATTCAAAGTCATCATTCTTCTTAGGTCTTCCTTTTTCACTGTCCAGCTTTCACATGCATAAGAGGCAATTGAAAATGCCATGGCTTGGACCAGGCACACCTTCCTCAAAATGGCATCCTCATTCTTGAACACTTTAAAGAGGTCTTTTGCAGCAGATTTGATTTCTTGACTCCTGTTTCCAGGAGCATTAATTGTGGATCCACGTGAAATTAAATCTTTGGCAACTTAAATCTTTTCAACATTTATTATGGTGTTATTTATTTTTCCAGTTGTGAGGATTTTGTTTTTTTACACTGAGTTGTAATCCATATTGAGTCTCTCTCTATATTTTTTATCTCCATCAGCGAGTGCTTCAAGTCCTCTTTGCTTTCAGCAAGCAAGATGTGTCATGTGTGTATTACAGATTATTAATGAGCCTTCCTCCAATCTTGATGCCATGTTCTTCTTTATACAGTCTAGCTTCTCAGATTACTTGGTTACCATACAGATTGAATTAGTATGGTGAAAGAATACAACCCTGATGCACACCTTTCCTAATTTTAAAACATTCAATATCTCCTTGTTCTGTTCTAACAACTGCCTCTTATTATAGGTACAAGTTCCACATGAGCATAATTAAGTGTTCTGGAATTTCCATTCTTCATAATGTTATCAATTTTTTATGTTTGTTATAATCCATGCAGTCTAGTATCTTTGCATAGTCAGTGAAGCACAAGTGAACATCTTTGTGATATTCTTTGCTTTCAACCAGGATCATCTGACATTAGTTATAAGTCTCTAGTTCCATGTCTTCTTCTGAATCCAGCTTGAATTTCTGGCAGCTCACTGGCTATGTTTTGTCGCAATCATTTTGAATTATCTTCAGCAGGGTTTTACATGTATATGTTAATAATGCTGTTGTTAAATAGTTTCTGTATTCTGTTGAGTCCCCTTTCTTTGGAATGGGTACAAATACAGATCTTTTTCAGTTGCTTGGCCAATTATAGACTGTCTTCCAAATTTCTTGGTTTTGACTAGTGAGTGTCCACAGTGCTGCATCAGTTTGTTGAAACATTTCCATTGGTATTCTGTCAATTCCTGGAGGCTTATATTTCAATAATGTCTTCAGTACACATTGTACTTCCTTCTTTGGGACCATCAGTTTTTGATTATGTGCTACCTCCTGAAATGGCAGAATGTTGACCATTTCTTTTTGGTACAGTGACTCTGTATTCTTTCCTTTTTTTTTTTTCATGCTTCCTACATCATTGAATATTTTGTCCATAGAATCCTTCAATATTGCAACCTGAGACTTGAATTTTTTCTTGAGTTTTTAAATTTGAAAAATGCTGAGCTTGTTCATCCCTTTGGATTTTCTAACTCTAGCTCTGCATATTTTACTATAATACTTTGTCTTCTCTAGGAGCTGGCCTTTGACATTTTCGGTTCAGCTTTTTTACTTTATCACGTTTATCCCATTTATTTTAGTTATCCTATATTCAAGAGCAAATTTCAGAGTCTCTTCTGACACCAACTTTGGTTTTTCTTTTCTTTTGTCTTTTTAATGACTCTTTGCTTTCTTCATGTATGATACTCTTGATGTCATCCTACAACTCCTCTCATCTTTGGTCATTAGTGTTTAATACATCAAATCTATTCTTGAGATGCTCTCTGAATTCAGGAGGGATATGCTCAAAGATGTATTTTGTCTCTTGTGGACTTGTTTCAATTTTCTTCAGCTTCCACCTGAACTTGCATATGAGCAATTGATGGTCTGTTCTATAGTTGGCCCCTGGCCTTGTTTGGGTTGATGATATTGTGCTTCTCTGTTGTCTCTTCCCACAGATGTTGATTCCTGTTTATTCTGACTGGTGAAATTCATGTGTATGGTCTCCATTTATGTGTTTTTTAAACCTCTGTTGAAAGAGGGATTTGCAGTTAATAAGTTGTTGGTCTTGCAAAATTTTATCATGAGATCTCCAGTGTCATTTCTATTACCAAAATTGTGTTTTCCAGACTACTGATTCCTCATTTTTATTTCTTAACTTTCACATTCCAGTTACCAGTGCATCTTGTTTGCATGTTTGATCAATTTCAGACTGTAGAAGGTGGTAGAATTCTTCAATTACTTCATCACTGACTTTTGTGGTTGGTATGTAAATTTGGATGATAGTATTAATACTGGTCTTCCCTGTAGGCATAAAGGTATTACCCTATCACAGATAGCATTGTATTTCAAGGTCGATCTTGAAATGTTCATTTTGATATTGAATGTGGCACCATGCATCTTCAATTTTTCATTCCCACCATAGTAACCATATTACTGTCTAATTCAAAATGGACAATATTTGTCCATTTCAGCTAATGCCTAGTGGATATTAATTTTTATGCATCCCATTTCATTTTTCACAATTTCTAATTGCCCTAGATTCATATTTCTGGTGTGGTACTGTGAGTTAATGCACTGGACTGCAAAGTTGTTTGAACCAGAAGGTCGGAGGTTCAAGCTCACCAGTCGCTCCTCAGAAACCCTATTCAGGGTCACTATGGGTTGGAATTGACTCGACGACACTTAACAAGAACATATTTTGTACATTGCATGTTCCAATTATTAATGGGTGTTTCCAGCTATTTCTTATCATTATGAGCTGTGTCCCATCAGCAAATGAAGGTCCCAAAAGCTTTGCTATAGCCACGTCATTAAGTCAACTCTACTTTGTTGGGTAATGAAGAAGGAAGACTGTAGAAGAATCGATACATTTGAATATGGTGTTGGAGAAGAATATTGAAAGTACCATGGACTACCAGAAGAACAAATAAATCTATGTAGGAAGAAGTACAGCCAGAATGCTCCTTCGAAGCCAGGATGGCAAGACTTTGTCTCTCATACTTAGGACATATTATCAGGAGGGACCAGTCCTTGGAGAAAGACATTATGCTTGGTAAAGTGAAAGGACAGAGGAAAAGAGGAAGACCACGAACAAGATGGATTGACATCGTGGCAGAAGCAGTGGGCTCAAGCATAACAATTGTGAGGACGGCGCAGGACACGACAGTGTTTTGTTCTGTTATGCATAAGGTCACTATGAGTCGGAATCGACTTGACGGCACCTAACAACAACTACTACTTTGAGGAGGCAGTTCTTCCTCAGTCATATTTTGAGTGCCTTCCAACCTGAGGGGCTCATCTTCTGGCACTATATCAGTGTTCTATGCTATTCATAAGGTTTTTGGTGGTTAACCATTCAGAAGTGGTCTACCTCTCCTTCTTCCTAGTCTGTCTTAATCTAGAAGTGCCACTGAAACCTGTCCACCATGGGTGACCCTGCTGGTATTTTGAAACACCATTAGCATAGTTTTAGCATCACAGCAACACTCATGCCATGGCAGTACGACAAACAGACAGACGTGTGGGTCCTTTTGGTCTCCTTTAATCTAGAATAGTTTCTTCACTTTGTTTTTTTACAACTTTGACATTTCTTTTTAAAGCATCTAATTTTGCTTTAGGTGAAAATTTACTCAAGCAATGTAGTTTTTCATTCACTGTTTGCTACACAAATTGTTCAGTGACATTGGTGGCAATTCCTATAGTATGTGAGCACTCTCCCCATTGCCACCCTGAGTTTTCCATGTGTCCAGTTTACCTTTGTTTCCCTGACTACTTACTCATCTTTGCTTTGGGGCAAATGCTGCCCTTTTGGTTCTGTACACTCGATTGCTGTATGGAGTACATGCCCCATGGGTGTTACTGGACTTCGACGTTTTTAAAGAATATTGCCTCCTCTCCCCCTTTTTTAAAAAATGGAATGTTCTTCCTTTTGAGTTTGTCTGTTGTTACTTCATGCCATTGAGTCATTGAGTACTCTGGGTCATTGAGTCCTTTTTAGAACATTACTTGATGCCCATCTGCCCCTTAGTGTGATGTTAAGTCCAGATGTTGTCTAATTTCTTTACTATATATTTATAGTTTATTCCTTGCTTTTTCTAATAAGCATTTTGTGGGTAAATATTCTACTCATCCAGATTTTCCACTTTGATTTACCAGTCATCCCCTTTGGGTTTACAGGTATTTCTGGATCCCAGTCTAAGGGAGAAAGAGTTCAAAGTTTTATAGGACTGTTGTATACCATCGAGTCATTTCCGACTCCTAGCGAACCTGTGTAGGGTTTCCAAGAGTGACTGGTGGCTTTGACCTTCTGACTATGTAGTTACAAGTCTAGTGTTTATCCTGTAGTGTCACACCAGGGCTCTCTCTAGTGGTCCATATTTTGAGTAATGCCCATATGGGAGTGCCTGTCTCTGTTAGCCCAGCCCTGGTGAGTAACCTCATTTCCAAAATTGTTTTCCTCTTTGCACTCCCACCAGGAACAGAAGCGCATTCGTCATTCACCCAATGACATATAAGAATGTTATTGCGAAAGCTGCTCACCTTTACTTGGTCACATTGTAGTATAAAAGGAAGTCTAGTGTTCTCTTTGTGTCTTTAAGGAGCCTACGCTAGAGTTGGGGAGACAAGACTTGGACTCCTTGAAAGGTAAAGGACATGAAAATTGCCAATATTGCAATCTGTTGTCCCATGACCTTGGAGGGATAGATGTTCTAAGGGGTTTTGGGGAGGAGGGATTGTGGTGAGTTTGTGAGGAAGAAAGGATGTTAAATTAGAAGGACAGGCAAGTACACGTTAAGTAGAAAGGATAAATAGGACCTTCCAGGTGTGGGGAATAGTGTGAACAGACACTTGTGTGGAGGATAGTGAAACAGAGCAGCTTGTGTGGTTCATTGAACAAAATGCGACTGAGCCCCTACCTTGTGCCAGGCATTTTAAGAAACATTTTTTCTCAGTTCTAAAAGACTTGTTCAGTGTAAGCAGTTTAAGAAAATAGAAACACATAGATGAAATGTTAATGGTCTCACTCTTATTCTTTCACCAAGACGTAACCATTGCTGATCATGGTGGCACTGTAGGATAAACACTGGACTGCTAACGACAAGGTCGGCAGTTCAAACCCACCAGACACTCCTTAGAAACCCTATATAGGGTCGCTATGGGTCGGAACCAACTCAATAGCATTTGACAACTATCATGGTGTAGTTCCTTCATTTCTAAGATTTTTAACTTTTTTGGACAATAACTTTCCCTTATATTTCTGAATTCCACATCCCTTCTTATTCTTTGCTGTTGTTACGGGCTGTGGAGTCAGTTCCGCTTCATAGTGATCCTATAAAAGGTTTACAAGGAATGGCTGGTGAGTTTGAACTTCCAACCTTTCGGTTAGCAGTTCAGTGCTTATCCTACAGCGTCATACCAGGACTCCCTCTTATCCCTTTGTTGTTAAGTTTTGTCAAGTCGGTTCTGACTCACAGCATTCCTTTATAGGATTTCTAAAGAGTGGCTGTTGGATTTGAACTACTGCAGGATACGCAGTCCAGTGCTTATCCTGCAGCACCACACCAGGACTCTTTATCCCTTGTTATTGTTGTTATTAAGTGCCATTGAGTCGGTTCTTACTCATAGCAACCCCGTATAGGGTTTCTGAGGAGCGGCTGGTGAGCTAGAGGATATCAATCATGCTGCTTAAACTGCTTATTCAATTGGCTTGATTAATTTTGTTTTCTAGCTACAGTGCCTTCTGTTTTCAAATTTGGTGTGTCTTTCATGGTACTTGTGTGTCTTGGTTGTTCATGCCTGGGTTGTATTTTGAACTTCTCTGCCCACCTCTCTGTAAACGCTGATTCTGTGTACCCAAGCTGTCTGCTGCTGATTGGTGACAGGAGAGTGGATGAGGTGCTGAGGACGGCCAGGGTGCTACCAGCCATCTGGGCCTCTGCTTTACTTCTCTGCCCCAGTGTCCAGCTCACTGCCTGGCTTGTAGGCTTACTGCCTGGCACAAACATGGGTGGGGAGGTGGGGAAGAGCCAGTTTGCTTGGCAGCTTCAAGTGTAATAACCAATCTGTGTGCATTTGATCTGTTGGCTCCAAACTTGGAAGCCTTAGAGCTGCTCTGCAGACTCATCAGAGAACCTGCAGTCACATTGCTTGTTTTCACGTGGGGAAGTTATATAGAACCTCTTTGGGTCTTCTTAGTAGACTGGAGATACTAATAGACTCTGTCTCAAAGGATTGTTTTGAGAGTTAAATGAGCTAGTATATGCGAGGGTACTTAGACTAGTGCCTGGCACATGACATATGGAGTCCTGGTGTGGTGCTGTGGGTTAGTGCGCTGGACTGCAAAGTTGCCTTGAGTCTCAAGGTTGGCAGTTCAAGCTCACCAGCCGCTCCTCAGAAACCCTATACAACAGGGTTGCAACCGACTCAACAACACTTAACAACAACAACATAATAGATACTGTGTGCATGTTAGCTTTTATTATTAATGATTTAAGAATTTTGGGTTGTGATTTTCCTAAGAATTTATTCCTATTTACTTTCAAATGGGAAATTGATTACCCATCTTTGGGGAATCTATATTAATGGCATGTTTTCTTGTTTTCTGGTGCTGTAATATATTTATTCTTCATGTAAAATGTCTCTTTCATCATTTCAGGGACCTTGAGGGAGGCAGGTTGTCTGCTCTTGGTCTTCCATCTTGATACAAACATGCATTTCTGTCAAGCTCTTTTTCTTGGGGTGCTTATGGGAGTGTTATTGTTATCTGTTTTTTTATCTGTAATGCCCAGCGCAGGACTCACCACCTGGTTAAAGTCACCTGATGCTGTCTCAGTCATGTGTGGGACTGGAAGGTGAAGAGTTCTCTTCCTGGCCTTCCTCAGGCTGTCCTAATGAATGTAATGGGTCCTCTGTTTCCTTTGTCAAAAGGAATGTTAATTATTTTCAGCAGTCTAATTATGTGGCTAATGAGAGGCTGACTGAGATAACATTCCCTTTAATTACTCTTGCCTCAGTGCTGTTTGGAGCCATATTTTGAGTGTGTTTCCAGGCTCAGTGAGTGAGGGGCCAGAGTTGCTGGGGCTTAAGAAGGTAGTGGTGGTTTAGTGGTAGAATTCTTGCCTTCCTGCCTTCCATGTAGATTTGGAGTCCTGGTGTGGTGGTGTAGGTTAATGCTGTGGACTGTAATGTCAGTTTGAACCTCAGGCTTGGCAGTTCAAGCTTACCAGGTGCTCCTTGAAAACCCTATACAGGGTCACTATGATTCAGAACTGATTCTATGCCACTTAACAACAGCAACAATGTAGGTTAGATTCCTGGGTAGTACAACCACCACCGGTCTGTCAGTAGGGGTTTGTGTGTTGCCTTAGCTCCCCTGGCTTCACAAAGGGGAAAGAGAATCAAACTCAAAGTCGTCAGCCCATGGTTAATTCCTATGAGATAGAAGTCAGACATGCCTCCACCCTTCCACCTTCTTTACCTTCTTCTGAAATCAACCATCCCTCCCACAGCACCCTTACATGTCTGCTGGGTTTGCTAATCCATTGCAGTGGCCACACAGAACTCATAGACAGTTCTCAGGATTATGGGGTTTCTTAGGGAACTGAAACCACTCAGGATGCAGCAGTTCTGCAGTCAGGAATGCCTCTTCTGGCTCTCCTGTGGCCTCTTCTCACTCTAGTCTTGGGCCTCTCATCCTTGTGGCCCTTGGCTTCTCAGGCAGGTGTTAAATAGCTCCTTTAGTCAGTCTGTAAATGCCCAAAGGGCACATTCTGCAAGGTAGCCGCCTGCCCACTAAGCACTCAACTTTACTCAGCTGCTCTGTCTCTCCATGCCGTTGCCTGTGCTGCCCATGATTTTCCAGATGGGGGCCTCACGCTCTGTTCATAGCTTGTCTTTCTTGATGGTCCTGGGATCATTTGTTCCTGCTTCTGAGATGGTTCCTTTTAAACCAAGCAGGATGGCAAAACTGGCCAGTCCTAGTGTTAGAGTCCTGCACACACTGTTTGCCTGGCCCCACCCAATCATTTGGTGGCAGTTAAGAAAACTTTGGATAGAAAAGCCATATCAAGTAAATTCACAGTACAGTAATAAACAGGTTTCAGTGGAGCTTCCAGACTCAAATGGATTAGGCAGGAATGCTTGGTGATCTGCTCCCAAAAATCAGTGTGGATCACAATGAGGGATGGTGCAGGACCAGGCAGCTTGTTGTTCCATTGTGCATGGGGTGGGTCCATCCATTGTGTGTTCAGAGCTTTTTCAACAGTGGCATACAACAAGGCTCCTGGAGAAAGCACTATTGTGGCTGAGGTCATTGTCACTGCCTCCCCGAGTATATGCTGTCCTTTATTTGAAAAAACATTATTTGGAACATTGTTTGGAAGAAAGAGACGATCCAAATGGGGTTAGGCGTAGAGCAGAGAGTGACTGCCTGCCACCCCCAATCCTCCATTTCTCCATGGCTCTCTTTCCTTTTTCTGCCACTTGGTCAGACTCCTCCTAGACCCCCTCCCTCTTGGAGGACCTGCACCTTGCCTTTTCCCCCATTTGACAAATGGATACCAAGTTCCTACTGTGTGCCATGTATTATCCAGTACATGGGATGAAAAGGTAAGTAACTCATGGTCCTGGTAACTTTCTAAAACAAAAGTATGATCATGACCCCCTCCTCTCCTTTTTGCCCAGAACAAATGCCCCATGACTGTGTTCTGACCCCATCAGTTTCCCTGGCTTACTGTCTGGGTCATAGCCTTCCTGTGGTTCTGATGTGGTATCTTTTAAAAACTGGTTCTTGGTGAACATACTAAACCCCTGAGACTTGAGTTTTAGTAAACTAAAAGAATAGTTTACTTGAGATTTTCTGCCGTGAGAACTTCTTGTCACCTGTAGGTGGCCCATTATCAAGTCCTCCTAATTCCTGTCCATGTATCCATCTATGAGTGTTATAGAGCCACAGTAGAGACCACTGTTGTTATTAGGTGCCATGGAGTCAGTTACAACTCTTAGCCACACTATGCACAACAGAACGAAACACTGCCCCATCCTGCTCCATCCTCACAATTGTTGTTGAACTCATTGTTGCTGCCACTGTGTCAGTCCATCTCGTTGGGGGTCTACCTCTTTTTCCTGACCCTCCGCTTTACCCAGCATAATGTCCTTCTTTAGGGTCTGGTCCCCCCGATAACATGTTCTAAGTATGAGAGATGAAGTCTCGCCATCCTGCCTTCTAAGGGTCATTCAGACTGCACTTCTTCCAATACAGATTTGTTTGTTCTTCTGGAAGCCCATGGTACTTTCAATATTTTTAGCACCATAATTCAGATGCATCAATTCTTCTAAATTCTTCCTTGTTTATTGTCCAAGTTTCACATGCAAACCAGGAAATTGAAAGTATCAATCTCAAGAGCACCTTTGTCCTCAAATTGATACCTTTGCTCTTGAACACTTTAGCAAGGTCATTTGCAGCAGATTTGCCTAATACAATATGTCATTTGATTTCGTGACTACTGCTTCCATAAGTGTTGATTGTCGATCCAAGCAAAATGAAGTCTTTGACAACTTCAATTTTTTCTGCATTTATCATGATGTTATTTATTAGCCTAGTTTGAGGAGTTTTGTTTTCTGTACATTGAGGTGCAACCCATATTGAAGGCTGTGGTCTTTGATCAGTAAATATTTTGAAGTTTTTGCTTCCAGCAAGCAAGGTTGTATTATTTGTGTATCGCAGGTGGTTAATGAGTCTTCCTCCAATTCTGATGCCGTATTCTTCTTTATATAATCCAACTTCTCAGATTATTTGCTCAGCATACAGATTGAATAAGTATGGTGATACAGCCCTGACAAATACCTTTCCTGATTTTAAACCAGTCACTGGCCCCTCATACTGTTCTAATAGCTGTCTCTTGGTCTAAGTACAGGTTCCTCACGAACACAGTGAGCTGTTCTGGAATACCTATTCTTTACAGTGTTACCCATAGCTTGTCATGATCCACACAGTGAAAAGCCTTATGCATATTTAATAAAGCACAAGTACACATCTTTCTGGTATTCTCTGCTTTCAGCCAAGATCCATCTGAGATCGGCAGTGTTATCCTTAGTTATCTCTTCTTCTGAATTCAACTCGAATTTTTAGCAGTACCCTGTCAACGTACTGTGTAACTGTTTTTGAATTAACTTCAGCAAAATTTTACTTGTATGTGACATTAGTGATATAGTTAGATGATCTCTGCATTTCATTGGTTCACCTTTCTGTGGAATGGGTATAAATTTGGATCGCTTCCATTTGGTTGGCCAAATTTCTGGGCATAGATGGGTAAGTGCCTCCAGTGAATCATCAATTTGTTGAAAAGATTTCAATTAGCATTCCTTCAGTTCCTAGAGACTTGTTTTTCACCAGTGCCTCTGTGTAGCTTGAACTTCTTTCTTCAGTACCATTGGTTCTTGATATGCTACCTCAAAATGGTTGGATATAATAGAGACCTTAGTCCTCCTATATTTCGTTGTGGCCTTAGGCAAGTCTCTTGATCTCTTCACCTGCCTCTTGAGTTGTTGTTGGTAAGTGCCCTCCAGTGGGTTCTGATTCATAGAACCTTGTATAGGGTTTCCGAGGAGCAGCATCTGGTGGGTTTGAACTGCTGACCTTGCGGTTAGAGTCCAGTGCTGATCCTGCAGCACCACACCAGGACTCTGCATCTTGAGTAAATCAGATTAAGTGCCTGCCTCATAAGTGTGTAGCGGTTAGAATGATGA
Source organism: Chrysochloris asiatica (assembly GCF_000296735.1). Lineage (NCBI taxonomy): Eukaryota > Metazoa > Chordata > Mammalia > Afrosoricida > Chrysochloridae > Chrysochloris > Chrysochloris asiatica. The sequence goes on from NW_006408739.1 coordinate 660,315, forward strand.
GATAAGCAGCAGATCCAGGAGCTGGCCTCATTCATCAGTGCCCAGGACCCCTCTCCTGACCTCTTGGATGTAAATTGCTCTTCAGACAGTGGGTAATGGTTTTCTTGGAATCAGGGCTAAACCCCTCCCCTCCACAATGACCTAGAATAACTAAACTGGAGCCTGAGGGAGTGAGAAGGGCAGGAACGTTTGAAAGGAAAGGCTTTCCAGGCACAAGACACAGCTTTAGCTTTACATGCTTGGTGGCCTCCTAGTCACTCTTAGTAACCTCTGGAACGGTGCTGTCCGCTAAACCTTCCTGTGATGATGGGAATGTTCTGTATCAGCACAGCCCTTGAAATGTGACTAGTGAAACTGAGCAACTAAAATAACTTTATTCACTTTTAGTTACTTTTCATTTAAATCGGCATATGTGACTAGTAGTTACCACTTTGGGCCCTGCAGTTCTGGAGTTGTAAGACATGATAGTACTTACGCACTACCTTGGCTATGCCTCGTCTCCAGGTGTCTTATTGGTAGAGAAAACTTAAGATATGCTGGATTGCTGACAAGGGTTAGGCAGTTATCCTCTCTACCAGTCAAGGAGAAGTGACAAAGCCTGGTCAGTGAAATTTGGAGTCCCCAGAGTCACAGCTGTTCTGCCAACAGGACTCCATCTTGCTAGGAGTCTGTTCTTTCTTATTCTCGGTTTTGTCCTTTGTCTCTTGTGAGGGGCAGACCGAATTATTCTTGCGGCAACAGAGGTGGGCAGGTGCGCAGATCAGTGACCCAGATACAAGCCAGGTATATTCCAGATGAGGGAAATCACTTGGGTTCAGAATTTTCTGGATTGCAAGAGAAAGAAAACCGAACAAACTGGCTTGAGCAAAAAGAATTATTTACTTGGTTGAGAAGCTGGTTGTGAAACTGAAAAGCCAGGTTAGAGATAATATGTTGGGCCTTGGTAAAATGATCTAACCTTTTGTTCAACCTCACAGTCAAATGGAAATTCCAGGCCATCAGTCAAAAGATTTCACTTTCCTTTCATTTGTTAATAAAAGCAGTTGCCAAACAATAGCTAAAAAGGGCCATATGGTTTCCAGCCCTTCCTGCAGGGAACTGACTGATGATGTCCACCTGGCCAAGCTGGCACTGTAGGGACCACCAGGTGACTTTTGCAGTAAGGGACAGAGAGTGTTTAATCCCTTAATTACCCTCCCTGGAGCAGAAGTTTGGGATCTGTGGTGATATCCAATTATAACTTTGCTTTGGTTTATTTGGGGATGCAAAGGGACACATCTCTTCTTATTTTTCTAATAGTGACATGTATCAAAGGAACAAGCAGGCAAGATTCCCAAACAAAAGGTGTTCTATGTATTCCTGCCTGGTTGCAAATATATAGTCTGTTGTTTTGGAAGTAGGTTGGCATTACCTTGTTAAGAATAGCAGTCAGTAGTTTTCATGTCTTAATGCTGTTTGCTCCCCATTAGATGCTCTCAGATCCCACTTAGGTTGCTTCCCCAAGGTCATTTCTAATAGATGGATTCAGGATTCATATAGATGCCAGTGGGACTTGGTGTCACTTTTTCTCTAAGATTGTTTCCTCTCCTGCCCTGTCAGCTTCATGCTTACATCCTAATAACTCCAAGTCCAGTGAAAAGAGAGTGCCTCTTTTCTGGTGGCTTCAACAAAAGCCCCAGGATTGGCTCTAATTGGAGCATATGCTCATCTTTGAACCAATCATTGTGCCAGAGGAATGTGATGCTCTGACTGGCCAGACCTGGGTGGCATGAAAGAAAGTTTTGTGCTCCTCTAGTGGTTCATCTAGAGAGAGTCCTGGTGTTGTGACACTGTGGGTTAATGCGCTGGACTGCAAAGTTGTTTGAACCAGAAGGTCGGCGGTTCAAGCTCACCAGTCATTCCTCGGAAACCCTATACAGGGTTGCTATGGGTTGGAACCGACTCTGCAGCCCTTAACAACATTGGTTCATCTAGTATGCCTTTGGTGATTCCAACCTTCCCAGTGGTACTTTAGAATAAAGCCTAGGAATCTGCTTCCATAAAGATTACAGCCAAAAAAAAAAGATTACAGCCAAGAAAATCCTGTGGAGCAGAACTGACTTCACAACAATGGTTTTGTCTTTGTTTTTTGCTTTTCTTGGTTCTGTGCTCATCCCCGCAGATGAGTATCATCAGCTGCATCAGAACCATACTGACTCCAGCTCCTTTGGCTTTCTGGTGTCTCTCAGACTGAGCTTGTTTTTGCCTCTGGGCCTTTTCATTTACTGCTCCTTCTGTCTGGAATGCTTTTCCCAAAGCTCTTTGCAAGGCTTCTTTCCTTTATCTGATCTGTGCCCAAATGCTTAAGACGGGGCCCAGGTCCTTGTCTTCCTTCTTAATGGCATAATGTCAGAAATCAGAGTTGTTGTTGTTGTTGTTATGTGCCGTGGAGTTGGTTCCGACTCATAGCGACCCTGCACAGGGTTTCCGAGGCTATAAATCTTTACGGGAGTAGAATGCCTCATCTTTCTCCCTTGGAACAGCTGGTAGTTTCGAACTGCTGACCTTGCGGTTGACAGCCTGACTCGTAACCACTACGCTACCAGAGCTCCAGAAATTAGAGTATAATGTCAGAAATTGTCTGACTCCCCCACCATGGTACTTGTAAGCTCTGGGGGTGGGGGTGGGGGAGGGGCAGGAGCATTGTCTTGTTCATACCTAGGCAGTGCCTGGCCTCAGCAGGTACACAGTTAATATTGAATAATAAACATGCTGGAATTGTAACACAAACATTTGCTGTCGAGTCTGTTCTGACTAATGATGATGTCACGTGTGTTTCCAGTGGCTGATTTTTTGGAAGTAGATTGCCAGACTTTTTTTCTGAGGCACTTCTGGATGGACTGAAGCCTTGCATCAAGAACTGCTTGTTAGGGTTCCCGAGACTATAAATCTTTATGGGAGCAGACAGCGTTATCTTTCAGCTGCAGAGCACTAGCCTTGCAGCTGGCAGCCCAATGTTTAATCACTGCCTCCAGGATTCTTTACTGCTAAACTCTAACCCCTCAAATTAGCAAACCAGCGACTCCAGGCCCATGGACTAGGTTACCTGGTGTTGAACTAGGTCGGAGGTTGTAATATCAAGACATTTGGTGTCACACTGTGTGCAGTTCAGGCTTGTCCTCTGAAAGACCCGTCTGCTGGACTTCTTTCTGTCTCTACTGGTGAGGAAACAAAGATGCAGCGTCCTTGCTCCTGAAAGCAGGGTGCTAACCTGGGAGGACAGCCTTAGGACATGGACAATAGCAAAGAGAACGGGTATACATTCCTAGTCACACTGTCAGTGAGACTGGTCTCATATGAGGAGGATTCCAGGGCCCTGCCTGCCGCTGATGGGATCTGCACAGGAGATTATTGATGAAGGGGAGGTGAGACAGCTCTTTACAGTAACACATGCCTTGTTCTGGGATGGCAGCCAGCAGGCTAATTAGAGAGCTCAGCAGCTGTCCAGCCTTTCAGGAAGCCAGCATCAGCTCCCTAGAGCCAGGGGGTGGGCAGGGAGGAGGGAGAGGGACACAGGGTGAGAGGTCACCCTCCAAGGTGCAGTCAGAATTTGTTCAAGGGGCACATTGGGAGGGGTGTGTAAGGTAGAGTGGGCTAGTTGGTGAGGAGGAAAGGAGAAGAGGAAGGTGGCAGGGTCAGGTAGTCTCCGAGTGAGACAGATGGAAGAGTGGTGAGAAGTTCTTCAAGCAATGTGACCCGGGTCCCAAGTCTCGACTGAGTTGAGTGCAGAATGGAATGGTGAGGCTAAGTAACTGGAATGGACACCCAGCTCTCTTCTCTACCTACCTTCCCTGTGCCAGTCTGGCCCCCAGAGACTCGGCCTCTGCCTTGTTTCCAGGGGGAGTTGGAGGGGAGGGGTTTGGAAGACCAATTGCATCTGGAGCTGAGTGTGGACCACTCCTAGATTGGAAAGTTGCAGATCCACTTATGTTCAGGGTTGTGTCTTACTAGAGGATCAGTAAAGGGGTTGTTCTGGGGCATGTGGGAAGAAATGGGGGACTTTGAGTAAGAAGAGGGTATCCTAGTGGGTTTTGGAGGCCTTTTCTCTTTATCCTAAATAGTTATAGGGATAGAGACAGAATGATGCAGAGGGAATTTCCTGCCAGCACCTGCTGGCAAACCTCTTTGGGAAATGAAATTCTGCATGCATGAAAACAGGATGTGCCTTTTGAAAGTGCAAGCACTTTGTATAAATAACAGAATCACTAGTGGTAGTCTGTGACCTGAGCCCAAACTTGGCCCCTTGTCTATGTAGGAGCTTGCCTTGTCTCCTTGGGTGCCTGCAACGCTCTGTTCCTGCTCCAGCCCTTCTCGTGTGATAGTTGGCATGTCTTCTGTATTGTCCAGATCCAAGCCACCAACTCCATCCACCCAGATGCCTCAGTCCATGTGATAGCACTTGGTGTTGTGGAAAAAGGAGAAAGGTGTTCTCTCATCTGCAGAAGCAGCTGCCACCATTGTAAACCAGTGCTCGTGCTTTTTTGTGGGAGAGAACCCTTCCATGATGGTGCCTTAAACATTCGAGAAGAACGCCAGACATGACTATTTTTGATCAACAACACTGGATGACTCAGCCACCCAGGATTGTAATTGGACTTTTTACCTTGTTCGTCCATCCATCCATCCATCCAACAGAAACTGCTTAGCTTCAAGAAATTCATAGTGTGGTGGGGGCAAAAGACACACAGACAATACTTTTAAGATGGGCAACCAGTTTCAATAGAAGGATGCTCCAAGTCCCTTGGAAACATTGTTGTTGTTAGGTGCTGTCCAGTCAGTTTCATAGTGACCCCACGTGACAGAGCAGAACTGCCCCATAAGCTCTTCTAGGCTCTGATCCATAAGGGAGCTGATCTCCAGGTCTCTCTCGGAGCTGTTGGATGGCTTCAAAGTGCTAACCGTTCCACTAGCAACCAAGTGCCTAACAGCTCTGCCATCAGGGCTCAGTGATGCAGTAACTAGGAGGCTGTGGGAGGTGGCACACACAAAGGAGTAAGTCATGAGGGTCTAGAAGAAGGGAATAAGAATGGGTGGGCGGCAGGGGAAGGACCATAAGAAATGCCTTGTGGGTAGAGAGGACAAAGCTTGAAATGGGTGATGGTCTCTGTACCTTCAAGCCTCCGGTAGCATACCAGGCATGTTGCTTGACAAACTGGATGGACAAAAGGGCTATATGTTTATAAACTAAGCAGCTTGAGTAATGGACTAAGAGGATTACTCTGAATGAAAAAGCACATACATGAAAACATATGCCTTGAGAATGATCTTTAGATTGGAAGCAGTGAGAAGACATGTTGACAGACAGAGGGGACAACCCTGGAGCCCAAGGACCTTAATTTGAATCTGCCTGGATATGGCCAAATCTTTAAATGTCCCAGTCCTGAATGGGGTGGTAATTCCGGTCTTCCCCGACTCACTGGATTCCTGGGAGAATTATGAGATGAGATACGTGAAAAAGCTTAAGTCCTATTTGCGTGTAATTTTATAAGTTGTTTTAAGGACTTTTCACACATTCATGCAGTGATGGTGGTTGTGGATAAGCACTGGGCTGCTAACCACAACATCAGCTGTTCAAACCCACCAGCTAATCCTCACAAATCCTATAGAGCAGGGGTGGGGAACCTTTTTTCTGCCATCATTTGTGGGCCATACAAAATTATTAACTTAAAAATTAGCCTGCTGTATTTGGTCAAACATTTAATTAAATCACCCCTAATGTAATGGCTGGAACTGCCTTGGCAGGGCCAGACCATATGATTTTGTGGGCCTTAGCAACAATAGGACAGGGTAGAACTGTCCCTGAGTGTCTCCTAGGCTGTGATCTTCCACAGAGCTGCTGACGAGTTTGAATCACTAGCAAAGGCTGCTTTCACACATCCATACATCCCCTAAACTTATGTCTGGCTTCAGGCCAAGCAGGGCAAAAAGGAACTGCATGTTCTCTGTAGCCTGTAGGGGGCTAGGGCATGTCTGAGGAGGCTGGGGGCACCTTGTGCCCTTGGAGGCAGAGGTGAGAATGTGTTGTAGTGGGCCCCAACCCCTGCGTAATGTCCTCACCTCCTGGTTTATCCCCCCTAGGACCCTGGGAGAGAAGACTGCAGACCAGGAAGCTCCTCTGGGAGGGAGCCTGTTCTGACAGCTGTGGCTTCATCTGCCAGGGTGGCACCCCGGCCAGCAGCTGGCTTCCAGAACTGCTGCAGCAGCAGCCGTGGTGGCCGGCCGGGTGTGCTGGCAGGATGTGGTCTATGGTTTCTGTTTCTGTTTTGGTGTTGCCTTGTGCTATTATGGCCTGCCTAGGGCTCAAG
>NW_006408739.1:666758-698051 GCF_000296735.1 Chrysochloris asiatica
GGGGGGGAAGAGATGCCTGTGGGCGGGATTTCATTTCCCAGGCACTGGTTGGAGGTGGTACTGGCGGTGGTGGGGTCAGACATGCCCTTTAGCACCCTTTGAGGTCGTACGTACGTGCCAGTATGGACTCTGGCCATCATCTGCTGGCTGGACCTGAGGGGCTGGCCTGTGCAGAGGGAGGAAGCTGGACAGGCCAGGAAGCACAGCACCAGTGCACTTCCTATCCTAGGTTCCTGTGTGCTTTAGCCCTGCCAAGAGTACTCTAACAAGCACACATGAACACTGGGGGATTCAGGGCCTCCCTACCTGCTCTTCCACCACTCCCTCCTAGGCTCTGGGTGCCTCACAGGCTCAGAGTGCCTGGTGGGGAGGGGAAGGGCACTCCACACTGCTTGACTGCCATCCATGAGAGAGCGTGCCAACTCCCACCCACACTGTCCACATCCTGAGCCTGAGTCTTGTCTTTGACCCCATGCTGCATCTAGGAGCTTCAGCATCTTCAGATGAAAACAAAAAACGTTGGAATTTCCATCAAATGGTAGTCATAGGGGTATTATTAAAAACATAGAGGAGAAACTTGGGAATGGATGGTTGAACAACATGGTGAATATGTATTTGTTAATGTCACTGAATTGCACATGTGAAGAATGTTGAAATGACACATCTCTACCTCAGTTAAAAAAATCAGAAGAAAAAAAATGTAAGTGACAAAGGGAGTCGTAAACTAAGATGAACATCTTGTTAGTAGCTATCAGTGTTAATAACAAAAGCCAAAAAACCAAACCCACTGCTGTTGGTTGATTCAGAGTCATAGTGACCCGTAGAATTGACCAGAACTGCTTCTTAGTGCTTCTGAGACTGTAAATCTTTTCAGGAGCAGACTGCCTCCTCCTCGTTCTCCTGCAGAGCAGAGAAATGTTGGTTTGGAACCGCTGACCTCGCTGTAGGAATAAGCTCTGGACTGTGAGCCACAAAGTTGGAGGTTCAAACTCACCAGCTGTTCCTTGGAAACCCTACACAGAAACTGACTTGACAGCACTTAACAATAACAACAGCAATAATACAGCAATCATCATAATAAGCAAATACTAGGGTGGTTGGGTTGGGAGCGGGGCTATAGCATGTGTTTTGTTTGCTTGCTTGTTTTTCTGTGTGTGGTTGTGCCTGGCTCCCAAAGTGGTAAAAAACAAAAGTCAGGTGTTCTCTACTTTTTTGTAAGGCTCTTCTTGACCACCCTTGAGAACAGATATACCCACTGCAGAGTGAAGGTGAGGGTGTAACATGAAACTAGATCAGAATGGAGCTGTATTCTGAAATAATATCCCCTCAGACTTACATGTGTGCACCCTTTGTGGCGCAAGAACACTTCAGGCTTGTGAAATGCCCAGGAACCTTACTTAGCAGGGCTCTCTGGCGGAGCTAGCTAGACCCGAGCAAATAGGACCACAGAGAGGAAACAGGAGTGTGTGGTACAGGGCCTTTGTGGTGTTTGTCTCCCCTGGCTGGGTTGGAGGAGCTGAGCTGGAGGGAAATCTTGTCTAACGATGGTCTCTTTCATTCCCAGGGACTCATGGAAGCCGCCTGCCCACCAGCGAAGGATCAGATGAGCTGTGGGGCTGATGCCTGCCCACACTGCTGAGAATGGCACTGGGGTCCAGGCTCACACCAGGACAAAGGTTAGGCTGGGCCACTCCTGGACAGTGATCCTGATGTCTGTTCTGAGCCACACACTCAAGGGTGTGATAAGTGAGTGTCCTGCATTCACCCGGGGGGTCACCAGTGGCTGGTGTCCCATTCAGCATGGGTTTGGGTCTGCAGGGTCTAGTTCTGAGCCTGCTTCCTGCCCACAGGGCCTGTCACAGGGCTCCGGTTCTGAAATGGGAGGGGTTGTCTGGCAATGGCAGTAGACACAGCCTCCAGAAAGTAGGCCAGACCCACACTGACGGACGAGAGGAGTGAACTGAGACACCAGCACCTGGAAGATGGCTTCCCAAACGCCCTTTTTCCTTTCTGCTGGATCTCTGCAGTGGAACTATACTTCACCAGACTCTGTCCAGATGCCAGGAATGATTCATGTGGTGCTGGTGCAGAAAGCATGGGACTGAGAAGTGTAGAGTCTGACTTGGCAAATAATTAAGTGCTTAGCTACTAGTCAAAAGGTTGGTGGTTCGAATCAACTCCCCTAACCCCCAAGGAGCCTTGGAAGAAAGGCCTGTTGATCTGCTTCTGAAAGGTCCCAGCTGTGGAAACCCTACAGAGCACAGTTCTACTCTGACACACAAGGTGTCACATGAGTTGGAGTGAACTGGACAGTAACTGGTAACTGGTAGCTGCCATAAAAGTGACCACCAGAGGGTCAGGAGAAACAAGTCCTCTGTTGCTTTCATCACATTTCAGCAATGTCTCCTCCTCAGCCAAGAAGAACTCTGAGTAGGGCGGGAGGCTTTGTCTGTCCTCACATGGCCTTTCCCGCCCTGGCCTCTGGGTTTTTGTTGATGCTTTGAAAACTGACAGCTGGCAGCTTTCCCAAGCCTAGGAGGCCTATCTGGCCTGAGGACTGTTTTGTCTGTACAGGGGCAGAAAGTCCAGTGTGGGACCATGGACCAGCAGGAAGAAAGGGGGCTCCCCTGGAAGGTAGGGCAGGAGAGGTTAGTGATTTTGTGATCCTAACTAGGTGTGGTCTGGTCCATGTGAGTCCTGAGCGTTTGACTCCACAAGATAGAGTTTGCAGGGAGAGAGGAATGGTAACCAGGTATTTCTCAGCTTTAGGGTGATCTTGAGTCTACTCCCAGTTCAGAGTTTAAAACCAAAAGCCAGAATCAAAATCAGTGTGTTTTTGGAGAGCCTTTCATTGTGTTCTTGTGTTGGTCTGTAGCCAGAGTGGTGTGTGCCTGGACCATGGGAGTGGGGCAGGGTGGGGGGTTGAGAGATGGTTATGGGGGCTTCTGTGGGAACGTAATGACTCAGATGGGGCAACCCATGTCCTACATACCACAGACCCCCCCACACACACACCAACAATCTACATCATGGTTGTGCCATTTGATCCAGTGATATCACTTGGGGAATTATTCATTCAGAACTTTTTTGTTAGGAAATAGTCCCAACAAAGAGAATGACTGAATTTTTTGTTTTTGGCATGAAAGCATTTCTTATGGTACCATCTGTCATAGTGAACATGGGAAAATAATGATTATTCCTTTGTTGAACATCTAGGTTAAGTAAATGGCAGGTTTTCACTTAGAATATTACACAACCATTAAAATAGTGAGTACCTGGCCTATCTAAGCACGTGAACAACAGAGTGGTTATGACAGTGGCACTGTCACCTTACAGAATAAGTATGTTATGACAGCTTGTAAGATATATACCTGAGACAGGATTGTAAGGGGAAAATGACAGTTTGGTGGAGTTATGAATTTTTTTTTTTCTCTGTCTATAACGCATGAGCTTGCTTCTTTTGAAACTAGATTTAATCTGTTTCGAAAAACAACAGCACCACACTTTCTCTAAGATGTGAGACTAGTGTGGATAGGGGGTGGGGGGGTGTGTATTTGCTTTCTAAGACATTCCTTTCTGTAAGTTTAAATTTCAGCTGTGAGTACATGCTACCTTTGTAATCAGAAAAACATTCAAGAGATTTTTAAATGCTAAAATTAAAAATAACAAAAGCTATAATTCCCAAGAATGAGGCCAGGAGAGGAGAAAGCCAGTTAACTGTTTATACCTGCCCTCATCAGTGTCTAAGGGTCTGAGCCAGTTTGGGCCATTTATGCATTCATTTATTCCACAGGTATCATGAGGTATTATTACCAGGCACCATTCTAGGCACTGACAACCCAACCAAGAATAGGACAAAACCCCTGGCCTCATGGACCTTTCATTTCTACTGGGGTCGGGGAGAGACAGATGATAAACAAGTAGCAAGGCATCAAATAAGACAAATGCCATGAAGACAATAAAAGGAGATGATGTTAGTGAGAGGGAGGCTATTTTGGACTGAGGGATCAGAGAAAGCCTCTGAGAGATGACAGCTGAGCTGAGAGCTGAATGACAACAGGGAGGCAGCCACATGAAGGTTTGGGAGGAGCATTCCTAGCAGTGCAGGATGCCTGGGCTGTGGGCCCCACCTCCAAGGTGCCCTTTGCTTCATGTCCGAGCTCCCCTAAGATCCACCTCCCACCTGCTCCTGTGTATGAAATGGTTCTGACACTCTGGCGGCTGCTGCTCCTCCAGGCAGATGGCCCCTTTAGGCAGCCTGCATGCTGGCCACTGCTCTTGGCTGATATTTCTGTGGGAAAGCTGGGCCCTGTTCCCAGCAGCACTGGAAGTGCGCTTGGTGGTCAGGGTGACTCTGGCGAATGTGTGGTGAAGGGTCTTTGAATGGCATACGCCATGAGCCCTTGGGAGACGGTTGCTGCCCTGGTCTTTTGAGGTTCAGTTTTGACCTTGGAGGACCTTCATGTGGCCCGAGGAAGAGGTTGGGTGCCTTGAGTATCTCTTACATCCAGCTCTGAGCTTCACTGATGATCCACCTGGAAATTCACATTTTCCTCCTTGCCTCCTATTGTCTCTCCATACACTTCCCAGCCTTCTAGAAACAGAAACTCAGTTGTGCCATCTGAGCAACCTGCAATCAGCCTGGGTGGTGTGCTTATTGGCTCTTGTACCAGACTTCTGGGTTGGAATTTTTCTTTGAAAGCTGTAAGAATTTAGGCAAATCATTTAACCTTCTCTGCCTCACTTTCTCTATTTATAACGTGGGCTCAAGGATTATCTGCATTCACATATGTGAAGTGCTGAGGAAAGCACTTATTACGGCCTGGGAGGTAGAGGAAGCACCCCATCAAGACTGGCCATGCCACTGGTGGTAGGGGGTTTTCCTGGAGATACCCACAATAAGAGACCCTGGGCATCTCAGCCAAGCAGTGGCCACAGGGCTCTCCCTCCACTTGTTTCACTTCTGACCCTGTGCAAGTCTGTGTTTCCTAGTTCCTGAACTTGGTAACCATAAGTAAAGCTCAGGACTGTTTCAGACCTTGCACCCAGACATGGGAACTGTTGCCGTCTCTTTATTAACTCCATTCACCTCCTGCTCAGGGCCCCGGACTCAGTGTATCTGAAGCTGTCCCCTACTCCTAGGGGGACTCTCTGTCTCCCCAGAGCATAGAATGGGGTGATTTGGGCACCTGGGAATGGGAATATAACATGGAAAGCAGACAGGATCAGAGAAGAAGGATGGGGCAGATCCTGGTTCTCTAGCTCTAGGGGCTTTCCTGTCTGGGCAAAAGTCCCTAGAGATGTTATGTTGTGGCATCTTTGCTTCTTGGAACGAGATGTAAGAGCTGACATAGAGGAGCCTTCCCTCTGGTTTTGCCTCCAGCCTACCTTGGATTTCCCTGGTCATTTCTTCACTGACCCCTTCCCCAGCCCCTCAGCATCCCAGGAGATGTTCCTAGGGAGCTCCTTTCCCTATCACCTACCCCAAGGAGAGGTAGTTTCCTGCCCTGAGTTCTGCCCTGGGCCTCTGTGTTCCCTGGTCCTTAAGTCAACAAGCATGAGGACTCTTGTATTTAAGCATTGTTCCCCAAAATCCTGTGTCTGAAGCCATCTGTTGCCCCCACCCCACCCCATGCCTTTATCTTCACTCTGTCCTAACTGACCTCTCAGGGCTGCCCCCTCTTGGTGCCACAGCCTCTGGGCAGTTGTGCTCGTCATCAGGAGAAAGAGATCCAGGGCTGTGAGCTGCTGGCTCTGGTCCCAGGGCCCAGCAAGGAGATACATACATACAGTAAGGGGTCTGAACCACAAGGGTCAGGTGGAAGGAAGGCCTGGCGGGCTAGGGTGTGTAGGACCCAGCAGTGGGTCAGGGAGCCTGCTGCAGCTCAAAGTGTAAGCATGGCTCCTGTGATGAGAAGTGGGTTTGGGAACTGGAGTTCTGAAAACTCACCCAAGCCAATACTGCATCTCTGATCTCAGCATTTCTCCCACCAAAGTTGTCCCCGCTGACCCAGTCTTCTATTCTTCTCCCCATCTTCACCCCATCCTCTGCCCCCCTCTAGGTCCATTTCCTGCATTCATCTTACCTGGACCACTCTTCAGATGTGGTCTGACCTTGCTTAGGTACTTTTCTCTTAACCTACCTGAGTTCTTCCTGCTGCCCAGAAAGGGAACCCAGGCTTCCAGTTCACCCTGTTCTCAGTCACTTGTGGATTCCTCTCTCCCTTTGGCAGTAACTCCTTCACTCTTCTCTTCTTCAAATAGGACTTTGTGGTCCAGCTCATCCAAGTCACCATCTCCAGGGAGACTGTTTGTTTTTTTTTCAATGTTTTATTGTGAATTATGTGATAGTTTACATGGAAGAACATTAGTTTTACATTCATCCTATCGTATATCGTTTCATTGCCATGGTTACAATCCCCTCCATGCATCATCAACCAACCAAAGGGTATACTCTGCAAGCCTGCCCCCGGTCATCAGCACAGTCCCTCTCCCTCTCTGTGTCTAAAGTCCCCAGCTGCTCCATCTCTCCATGTCATCATCTCTGCCTCCATCTCAGGCATCACTGCTTCTCTGGGTAGGGTCCCACTCTCTGCTCTTCTCCCTTGGTGGTCCCAGGGACCTCTGCTCCTAGACTGCAAAGTTAATCATTCCCCTCCTTGCTACATTTACAGCCCTCACAATCGAGACTGGAGTTTTTGAGTTGTTACTGGCTGGGCAGCCATTTTTCGGCCACCCTAGAAAGACGAGATCAGAGGTCTTTTCTTTTAAAGCAAGCAAGCAACCATTAAGTTGGGGAGCTGAGATGCATGATGAAATCCACTCGCTATGTCCGACTGCTACAGATCAGCACCTCTGAGTGGCTGAGAGGAACTGGGGACGAGGGATTGGGAGGGATAGACCAAAGTTCATTGGGCCTGAATCAGGGCAGGCTGCAGAGTGGTGTCTACCACAGGGCTGCCAGCTCTTCCCAGTGACTTTTCTGGAGCCTGGGGCCTGTTCTCTTCTTCCCTCAGTGGGTTTCCAACCAATTGAGAGACTGTGCCAGGAACACTCACCTTTTCATCCCACCCTGTTCAGCAGCTGGACCCTCAGATGACTGGTTCTGAGAGCCCTCCCCTTTAATGAAACCTTCCTCCACATGGGCTGGGCACTTCCGCTCCACTCAGTCCTCTCAGCTGAGTTTTCTTTTTCCCAAAGGCTGTATGTGGGATTATTGTTTTCACAGCGTATCTTGCCTCACTGGTTGTTGCTCTGAGTGGGTGAAGACCTAACCTGCTTGGCAGGGGAAGTCACCCCTGTGGCTGGGAGGCAGAGGGACTCTCAATTCCAGAAGTCTGGCTCCAGGCCAAAAATGATAGCTGCCATCTCCTGAACTTCTGATGTGCTCTAAAATGTGTACACGTGTTAGTTTATTTATCCTCATATAACCCTCTGAGGTGGTGGTTGTCAGGTGCCTTCGAGTTGGTTCTGACTCACAGCCTGGACCTGCACCATCCTCACAACTGTTGTTATGTTTGAGTCTCTTATGGCAGCCACTGTGTCAATCTATCTCACTGCCAATGACCCCCACTTTCCAAGCATGATGTCCTTTTCCAGGGACTGGTCTCTCCTGGTAACATGTCTAGCCCTCTGAGATAGTTACTCGTATGACCCTCACTTTGTCCAGAAGGAAACTGAGACACAGAGAAGTCAGGTAGGTAATGCACCCTAGCTCCCACAGGTGAAGAGTACCAGCCAGGACTCAAACCCCAGGCAGTTGGTACGTAAAGCCCTGCACTGCACGTCAAACTGTCCTGAAACCTGTGTGTCATGGTTTGTTGTTGAGACTGGCTCAGGAGGAAGGAACCAGCTTTTATTTTATGTGACTTTAGGTTTCTTTAGGTTCAGTTGTTTAGCAAATTTATTGAGCATCTCCTGTATATAGGGTACAAAGATGATTTGTTGTTGTTGTTAGTAAGTGCCTTTAAGTTGGTTCCAACTCATTTTTGTTGTTGTTAGGTGCCATCGAGTTGGTACCGACCCATAGCGACCTTATGCACAGCAGAATGAAACACTGCCCGATCCTGGGCCAACCTCACTACTGTTGCCACACTTGAGTCCACTGATGTTGCCACTTGGCCAATCCATCTTGTTGGGGGTCTTCCTCTTTTTCTCTGACCCTCCACCTTACAAAACATAATCTCCTGCTCCAGCGACTGGTCCCTCCTGACAATATATCCAAAGTATGAGAGATGAAGTTTGGCCATCTTGGCCTCCAAGGAGCACTCAGGCTGCACTTCTTCCAAAACGGATCTATTGGTACTTTTGGCAGACCATGGCACTTCCAATATTCTCCTCCAACACCATAACTCAAAGGCATCAATTCTTCTATCATTTTCCTTATTCACTGTCCAGTTTTCGCATGCATATAAGGTTATTGAAAACACCATGGCTTGGGTCAGGCACACCTTAGTCCTCAAGCTGACATCTTTGCTCTTCAACACTTTAAAAAAGGTCTTGTGCAGCAGATTTGCCTAATGCAATACATCATTTGATTTATTGACTGCTGCTTCTGTGAGTGTTGATATTTGATCCTAGAAGAATGAAGTCCTTGACAACTTCAATCTTTTCTCCATTGATAAGAACGTTGTTTATTGGTCCAGTGGTGAGGATTTTTGTTTTTTTACATTGAGATGTAATCCATACCGAAGGCTGTGCTCTTTGATCTTCATCAGTAAATGTTTTAAGTCCTCTTCACTTCAGCTAGCAAGGTTGTATCATCTGCATATTGCAGGTTGTTACTGAGTCTTCCTCCAATCCTGATACCAGGATTTTCTTCAAATAACACAGCGTCTTGTATTATTTGCTCAGCATACAGGTTGAATAAGTATGGTGAAAGAATACAACCTTGTTGCACACCTTTCTTAATTTTAAAACATTCAGTGTTCCCATGTTCTGTTTGAACAACTGCCTCTTGGTCCAGGCACAGATTCCTCATGAGCACAATTAAGTGTTCCAGCATACTCATACTTTGCAATGTTGTCCATAGCTTGTCATGATCCACACACTCGAAAACCTTTGCGTAGTCAATAAAGCACAGGTACTCTCTGCTTTCAGCCAAGATCCATCGGACATCAGCAATGATATCCCTCATTCCACGGGCTCTTCTGAATCCATCTTTGTCAATGTATGATCGTAGCCGTTTCTGTATTACCTTTAGCAAAACTTTACTCGCATGAGATATCAAAGAGATTGTCCGATGATTTCCGCATTCTGTTGGGTCACCTCTCTTTGAAATGGGCACAAATATGGAGGAGCAGTTGGTAGGTTTGAGCCACTGACCTTGCAGCTCAAACCTATCTTGCAATCCAGTGCATTCTCCCACAGTGCCACACCAGGACTTAATGCATGTTTATTCAACAAATGTTTTCAAGATAAAAATGTATTTATAAAAGTTATGCATGCTTGTTGGGAAATTGTTAATATGAACAGAAAAGGGTAAAGAAGGAAATAAAACTCACCTATGATGTCACTATCTAGAGGTGATTGTTGCTAATTTTTCTGTGAAGATTTACCATTTCAGACATACTAAGGAGCAGTTCTCCTCTGTCTTAGAGGGTCACTGTGAGTTGGAATAGAGTGACTCCATGCCAGTAAGGTTTGTTTTGTTCTTTTGGTATGCTTTTGCAAAATCATATTAAATATAAACTTTGCATACTGTTTTTATCTCTTACCATTGGACTCCTGGTTTGGCACTGAAGGATAAGCTCTGGACTGCGAACTGCAAGGTCAGCGGTTCAAACCCATCAGCTGCTCCTCAGAAACCCTATACGGGGTCGCTTTGAATTAGAATTGACTTGATGGCACTTAGCAACAACAACATTTGATTAACAAGTATATGTAGGGTAGCCACTAAGCCACTAGTGTTGGCCTCTGGATAAACCATGGTAAAGCTCACAGAGGAGTAAATGAAGTGCAGAGGTGGGTACACAAGGTGGTGGATAGCTCTGGAGTTTGGGAAGTCTTCACAGAGGAAGTGCATGAGCTGTATCTTGAAGGTGGATTATGGGTTCACAGGGGAGCAGTCACAGGTGGGAAGGGCACCCCAGGGAGCAAAAACAGCAGTGTAAAGAGTGGAGCATGGGATCTAAGGCAGAAGTGGGCCCAGAAGGTGAGCTTTACTCTGTAGATGTTGAAGCCTCTGAGTGGGGAGAAACATCAGATTTGCATTTTAGAGAGAGTGCTCTGCCTAAGTGGGATGAGTGAATTAGAAGAGAGCAAGGCAGGGCAGAGAGACCAGCTAGGAGCCCACGAGAGGCAGCCAGGTGAGAGATGGTGAGGTGTGAGCAGTAGCAATGGGAAGAGAGATTAAAGGGAGGGGTGGATTTCAGACAGTGAAGAGGCAGAAAGGACAGGGGTTAATGACTGACTTGGTGGCTTTGCCATGTGACTTGCTTTGTCCCATGAGATATTAAGAGGTGTGACTTAACTAGAGTCTTGAACTGCACTTAGGCTTTCCTAGTTCTTATGTCTCTACCTTTGCTGTGGGAGGAACATGCTGGGGCTAGTCCACTGGACCCAGGAGGAGGATGAGGGATAGGTAGAGCAGAGCCACCCCGGCCAAGCATAAAGCAGAGCTCCCAGATGACTTTCAGTCTTAAGATCAAGACCAACCAAGATTTGCCAACCTGTAGACACGTGAGCTATAATAATAAATAATAGTTGATTTGCACCGCTGAATTTGGGGATGATTTGTTACGTAGCAAATAGTTGATTGATTATGAAATATCTTCATGTTTGTACTAAATGCTTACTGTGTACCAGGCACTATTCTAGGTACTGTGATACTGCAATTCAGTCCTGAGCCAAAGAGACGAGATCCTTATTACTCTTGAGGAGTTTATGCTACATTGGGATAAGCTCGAGGAAGCCAGAATGACTCTAGAACTTCTGACTTGGTACATGGCTATACCATTAACCAGAGGGAAACAAATAACGAGCTTGATTTTGGAAAGGTGTTTTGGTATCTGTATGTTGGAGTCCTGCTGTGGCGCTTTAGGATAAGCACTGGATCGAAAGGTCAATTTGAACCACAAGACTGGCAACAACAACAGCAGCAACATGTTTAAGGGTATCCTGCTGTTGCTCTATAGGATAAGCATTGGACTGTTAACTACAAGGTCAGCAGTTCAAGCCTACTAGCTGCTGCTCAGAAGCCCTATCTATACAGGGTCTCCATGAGTTGAAACCGACTCAATGACACTTAACAACCACAACATATTCAGTGTGCATTGAGGTGGAGGTGTCCAGGAAGGGTACACCAAACAGGATGTGAGAATAAAGGGAGATAATGTTCAAAAGGTAAACTGGGGTGAGATCATGTAGAGTCTTAAATATCAGGCCAAGAATTTTGTAGTGTTCCATTAGGAAATGGGGACCCATTGAATATGTTCTAGCTGGGGAGTGCCATGAAGCGCATGTCTCTGTGAGATGGGTAATATTGTTCAGGAGGATGAGCATTTAAGTCAAAATCAAAGAATTCAGGTTCTGTCTCAGCTCTGCCCTTTACTGGCTTTGGGATTTGAGACAAATGATCGTTCCTCTCTGAGCCCCAACCACCTCACCTAAAAACTTGGGGTAACACTGTCTGCCTTCCCAGGAGTCTTGCTTTTGTAAGAACCAATGACAAAATGTGGACCAAAGTGCTTGGCAGACCACAAAGCAATGCACATGTGTGGGTATTACTGTGTCGAGGCTTGTTGTAGCTGAAAGATGAGGTTGGGACTTCAGACAGGCAGGTAGACTGCAGATACTATCATGTTAACCTCTGGCCCATCTTGCTCCCTGGAGAGGGCATTGGAAGAGTTGTCAAGCCTGGTGGCTCCTGGCAGCTGGCAGAGCTCGGACTCATCCTCTCATGGCTTGCCTTCCCAGTTCCTGATGCAGCCCTGAACACTTCAGCTCCACCCTCCACATAAACAGCATGTGACATTCAGAGAGTGCCTGCTCAGGAGAGGCCTGTGCCAAAGCCGGAAAGCAAGAGAACTGTGAAACAGCCCCTGTCCTCAAGGAGGTCACAGGCTAGTTGGGTCAAGAGGGCATGTACCCCAAAATAGTCAACAGCATTGCATTTGGTAAAGGGCTAAATGAGTATTCCAAACAGTGGCTGGAGAAGGGCTGGGAGAAAGCAGAGCCTGTGGGTTGGGCCAGTCCTTGGGGAAGTGGGATGAAAGTAGAGCCTTGAAGATAGGGAGAGGTTTAAAAGAGAGGAGGGAATAACAATTAGAGGGGGAGAGTCCTGTCCCTTCACTAATTTCCATTCAAAATGGAAACTAAACACAAAAATTCCAGTTAATTTAGCAGTTAAAGACAAAGAGGAATCCGACAAATAGGAAATGAGCTTGAGAAGTGAGGAATCAGCTGTTGTTTGGTTGATGAATCAATTCATAGAACTGCCCCATAGAGTTTTCAGGGTTGTGGCTTTTTGGTTTGTGATCATCAGCCTTTATTTCTGAGGTGCCTCTGGGTGGGTTTGAATTACTAACTTGTGGGTTAGTAGCCTAGCACCTGGAATCCTGTTGTGGCCCTGTGGGTTAACGCCCTGGACTGTAAATCGGTTTGAACCGCAAAGTCTGCAGTTGAAGCTCACCAGCCGCTCCTTGGAAACCCTATACAAGGGTGGCTATGAGTCGGAACCAACCTGATGGCACTTAACAACAACAGCAACAGTCTAGTACCTAACCGTTTGTGCCACCCTGCAACTCCTTGTGTTGTTAGGTGCCATCGAGGTGCCATTGTGTTGGTTTTGACTCACAGCCACCCTGTATCAGGTTTCTGAGGATTTAAATTTTTACAGGAGCAGAAAGCCTCATCTTTCGCCCTCAGAGTGGCTGGTGGGTTTAAACTGCCCACCTTGTGGTTAGCAGCTCATTGCTTATCCTACAGGACCACTAGTGCTCCCCTGGACTCGTTGTTGTTGTTGTTAAGTGCCATTGAGTCAGTTCCGACCCATAGCGACCCTGTATAGAGTTTACAGGGAGCAGCTGGTGAACTTGAACCACCGACCTAGTTGCCCAGAATGCGAGTGATGCGTGTGGTAGGACAGCCAACTCTTCGACTGACTGCAGATAGTCTTAAATAACGTATTACTATAGGAAGTGTAGCTCTGGTGAAACAGCGGGTTAAACGCTGCACTACTAACTGAAAGGTGAACAGTTGGACTCTACTAGCCAGTCCACGGGGAGGCGAAGATGAGGCAGTCGGCTTCCGTAAAGATTTCCAGCTTCCGGAACCCTCGGGAGCAGTTGGACTCTATCCTATGGGGTTACTATGAGTCACAAGCAACTTGTAGGCAGTAGTTTCTTTGCCAAGAAGCATTTCAGTGGAGTTGTTCAGAGGAAAGCAAGGAGGTTGCAATTTGTTTTTTTCCTCTTATGCCTCATGCCCACCTGTCTCCCTCACCTGTCTCCTTTGTGTCCCAGTAGCTGGCCCCAGTAGGCACCATGGCTTCTGCGGAGCCCCTGACGGCGCTGTCCCGCTGGTACCTGTATGCCATCCATGGGTATTTCTGTGAAGTGATGTTCACGGCCGCCTGGGAGTTTGTGGTGAACTTTAACTGGAAGTTCCCGGGGGTCACAAGCGTGTGGGCCCTCTTTATCTACGGCACCTCCATCCTCATCGTGGAGCGCATGTACCTGCGCCTGCGAGGCCGCTACCCGCTGCTGGTGCGCTGCCTCATCTACACCTTCTGGACTTACCTGTGGGAGTTCACCACCGGCTTCATCCTGCGCCAGTTCAACGCCTGCCCCTGGGACTACTCCCAGTTCGACTTTGACTTCATGGGCCTCATCACCCTGGAATACGCGGTACCCTGGTTCTGTGGGGCGCTCATCATGGAGCAGTTCATCATCCGCAACACCCTGCGCCTGCGCTTTGACAAGGACGCTGAGCCTGGGGAGCCCAGCGGCCCCCTCGCCTTGGCCAATGGCCACGTCAAGACTGACTGACTTGGGGGCTAGCGGGTGGGGCCCGGGGGTCTCACACAGAGCCAGTGGACAAAGACTAAGTAGGGGGTGAGGGATGGCCCCTTTTGTATAAGTACAAGCCCCACCCAGCCTAAGTCGTGTGGACACGCACAGCCTCCATACCCTCCTTTGTGGGCTGTGGAAGGGGCCTGGTGTGGTGTCTTTGTGTGTTGGGGGAGACATGTGGGGGCCACAGAGGGACATTGGGATCATGGCCCAGCTCAGAGGATGGCAGTGAGCAGCGACTGAGCGACATGGAAGACTGTGAAGCCATCAGACCCTGTCTTGGCTAAGGGACTTGAGAATGGCACAGAAGGTGGGAGGCCTGGCCCGAAGAGGCTTTAGGCTGTTGCTGCCTGCACTGTCACCTCTCTCCCTCTCACCTAGATCTAGTTGGGCTTTGGCTGGTTCCATTAGGCAATATTCAGGTGCTTGCTTGCAACCAATACCTCCCCGGGGGCCTGCTGAGCTGCAGCGTAGGAGAGACGGAGCAGCCACGAGGCTGCTGGGCAGCAGGGCTGATCTGCAAGGGCTAGGAGGCCTTCCCTTGGCTCCTCTCCCCTCCCCCAGGGCCCTACGCTGCCCCCTTGGCCTTCTGGGGGCCCCCTGGTGCTGGATTCCCACCAACCTTGGGCTTTTGGAGGTTTCAATCCCCGCGTGTTCGGTGGCGTTTCCCCTTTTTCTGTTTTTTTCAAGGCCTTTTCCACTAAGTAGCTGTTTGATCCTTGTGAGTCATCCCTCTCCTGGGCCCTCAGCCCCATATCCTTAGCCAGCACAGCAGCTGCCAGAGATGGGACCCAGAGACAGACCCCACTCTTCCCTCCTACATCCGCCCCTTCACTGTTCCCGCTGGCCCAGTGATCAAAGCCCTGGCACTATGCCCCCCGCCCCATCTGGTGGGCTCTGGTAGTGACCCTGGTGCCCTTCTCCTGCCTCCTCCCCACATTCACCCCCCCAGAAAACTAATTACACCCCAAGATGAGTCCTGCAGATTCACAGAGGGGGCTTATAGGCCTGGAGACAAAACAATTGGGTGGGAGTTAAGACAGAATTCTAGGTCATCTATGCCCTGAATTTTCAAGTAAGTTGGGCGATCTAGCCTTCTCAGGGATGGAGGAGCACGTTACCAGTACTGAAGACCCATGAAGAATGAGGAAGGGAAGAACAAAGAAGAAGCCTTTTGGACTTGGAAGTTTCCTTGGAGCATCCTGAGGGATTGGTTCTGGTTCTGCCAAACCCCAGTCTTGTGGCAAAACCTTCTCAGGGCTGCCTCTGCCCCTACCCCCTCCCATCAAGACTGACCCTTGAGCTTACTCCTTGAACAGTATTATCCCAGCTACACTCACAGGCATTGTCATCTTGGTAGCTACCCCCACCCTACCCTTGTGACAGGTCCATTGCTGGCAGTGGACAGTGAAAGTCTCACTCCAGCTTTGCTTCCTAAAGGGAGGAGCTGAGCAGAACACAGGCCTTTCTATGGTACGGGGTCTTTCCTGACCACACCAGGACTTGTAGGTAGACCTGAGCATCTCCCTTTTTTGTAGATCATTAAAAACCAATGATAACACCCACAGAGAGAATCTCTTCCTTGCTCTGTTGCTCCTAGACTGAGCAGCAGGGCTGCAGGCTAGGGTGGGATGGGTGGAGGCAGGAATGGTTTCTTGGGGTTGGGGAAAAAGGCCTTTGGCAGGATTGTTTTCTGCAGTGGGTGCCTGTCCAGGGCAGGAAGAAGGGTGTTCCCAGCCTCTTTCTCCTGGGCAGGTTCCTGAAAATCCAGGAATTGGCTATTCTGCAGAGTTTTATTATGTCCCCAAATCTAGGGCTTGGGGAGTTACAGGGAACCAGGCTTCTAGTGGGGTGTGAATGCTCCCCATCTACTGGTGGAGAGAACTTCAGAGGGAGAGTATTGTCTGGCTTCACTGTTCTCTCTGGGCGATTGTTTCCTCTCTTCCTTCTGTGTTGTCTCAGTCTCCTGGACACTTAACACCCATCCAGGCACTGTGTGGCCCCTGAAACCACACCATGCACCATTGCTCTGCCTTCCTATCATGTCACTATGAAGCTGGTAACAGCTTAGTGGTGTCTCCCAACTCAAGGCCTTGCTAATTCTAATTCTCAACCACTGGGTCTTATGGCTCCAGATGCTGCTCCGTGGGCATTCCCCAGAACTGTCTTCTCTCTGGACCCTCCCTATAAACTACCAAGTGCAGAAGGTCCTGGAGGAAACATTGTTTCCACTTCATCTAGGTACTCAGTGGTCCCTCTGTCCCTTGACAGCACAAAGTCCCCAGCACAGGGAGGTACCTGACCGCAGCATCTGCAAGTGTAGATCTCACGGAGTAGCCCAGATTTCAGCTCTTGCTTTTTTGGTATCTGCAGGGTCCCAATCCCTGAGTACCCAGAGATTCAAAGTTTGGAGGCATCCAACTTTGTCAGAGCAGTGGGGGCAGCTAGTGGGGGTTCTGCTTGCTGTTGATGGACCCTGGGCATTCTGGGCTTTTCTCCACTGGACATGGCTGTATCTCTGAGTCAGAGAGCAATGTGCTGCCTTGCATGGTTCAATTACTTCTGACGTTCACCCGGTCCCCGTGCCCTGTCTCCTCAATGCCAGTAAGTCACGATGGCCTATGCTTATTCACAGCAATAATACTTAGGGAGAGCCCTTTTGTCCTGGTCCCTCGCTCTGCTCAGGCCTCCTGGGGAGGCAGCTGCTGAGTGGGTTTGTGTGTGAGAACCTATATTTATTAAACTGGAGGTTGTGCAGACGTATCATCAGGGGATGCAGGAAGAATAGAGGTCCAGTCCTCAAGGAGCTAATGACTCAGGTTGGAGAGTGCCTTCCACCCTGAGGCCACCTCAGACCTGGAGCAGCTGCAAGCCCCCACTCCCACAAAAGAGCCCTTGAAGTGGGTGGAACTGTTTTCCAACTGCAGGCAGCTTTTCAGAAGGACACATGACTGGTTTGTGCCATTGCCTGCTCTGTGTCCCCGTTGGTCTCTTGTCTCCTTTTCACATCCGTGCACATGAAATATATTGGTGTTTGTGTTCCAGGGCTGACTCTGACCCATCTGTTTCTCCTACATTGGAGTCCCTTTTCTGGGGACTGCTGGAGGCCAAGCCCGGTCACCTTGGCGTCAAGTGGCCCCGGGTGGAACTTCCTGGTAGTCCTTTTCACTGTCTCTGCTCTGACCTCTCCGGTAACCAGAATTCCTACCAGGTAGCAAGATCTAATCTTGGCCTTACCTCAGCCCCAGGTTGTCACACAGGTTGGCTGGACCTCCTCATGAGCACCCTGACCGTGACAAGGAGGGCCTGAGGGAGAAGGCTGAAGGTACCCCAAATAGCTGGAAGGAGGGCCCCTAAGTCTCCATTACACTGAAAAACAGACTTTGAACAAACAGCTCTGAAGTCCTTCCTGGCAGCCATGCTTCCCCTGTGAACTGCTTTAGGAGAAAGTCATCCCACCTACTTTACTTGTGTCCTTCTCTTTCTAGTGTCCCTGTCTTCCCTCCCCAGCGGGCTCTGGCCCTACTTATGTACCCCCAGGAAGAGGATAGAGGGCTTAAAAGTTGCTCAGTCAGTTAATCTGGACCCAAAGCGTCTTGTACTCCTGGCTGTGGAAACCCACTGTGTGCCACACAGCAGACAGTATGATATTTTAATCATTGGGAAGGAAGGCTCTCTGCCTTTCCTGCTATCACGAAGGTATTAATTTCTTTGACTGAAAGTTTTCCCCCATATAAAAATAAGCTAGCAGAAAGCCCAAGCAGTCATTTGCATATTAGTATACGTCATGGTATGGTGCTACAGGATAATGCACCGGACAGTAAGGTCGGTTTGAATCACAAGGTTGGTGGTTCAAACTCACCAGCTGCTCCTCCAAACCCCTATACAGGGTCGCTATGAGTCAGAACCGACTCCACGGCGCTTAACAGCAACATAAACATCTGTAGAGCTGTCTCCTGGAAGTAGGTTTTTATAAAAGGAAAGAAAGAATAATGAAAGATTCTACTTTACGGAGCTTCAGAGGGGAGGCAAGAGGTAGGGCTCAGAAGGAGAAACTGAGAGGACCTATCATCCTTAATTGACTGACTCTATCTGTATTGATGCTTTTCATTCCTACCCTCCCCCACTCCCCTCACCCAACTCAAAGAGCCCTTCTGAGCAGACTGCATTGAGAGAGAACTGTCCCAGGAGAATTAATGCTAAGGCTTTTTGGCTGCATCTTCTAAAACCTGCTCAGCTGTTTCTAAATTAATGCTACTGCTTAATTAATAACAGTGAATAAATGACCAAAACTTTGCCTTGTCTTCATGGGGTGCCTGTCTCAGAAGGGCACATTGTCCACATTGCCATCTGGCACAACCAAGGGACAGGTGGATTGCCTCTGT
This sequence comes from Chrysochloris asiatica, assembly GCF_000296735.1. Taxonomy (NCBI): domain Eukaryota; kingdom Metazoa; phylum Chordata; class Mammalia; order Afrosoricida; family Chrysochloridae; genus Chrysochloris; species Chrysochloris asiatica. Next base: position 685,156 of record NW_006408739.1, read on the forward strand.
TTGGGAGGCAGGGGAACTAGTACAGGAAAAGGCAGTGGTGACTCATACTGCAGATTACTGCAGGTTAAAGGTACCTGAGTCTTCTTTTTTTAAGTTTTTATTGTGAATTGAGCGATAGCTTACATGGGAGAACATCGGTTTTACACTTACTGTTTCATTGCAATGATTATAGTCCCCTCTGTGCATCATCATTCAACAGTATTTGCTTCTATTTCCTCTGGGTTTTGTTTGTTTGTTTTTATGTACACAAAAACATTCAGAAATATATAATGATTTAAACAACCAAAGGGCACATTCTACAAGCCTGCCTCCTGGCTGCCAGCACTCAGTCCCTATCTTTCCATGAGTCTAGAGTCCTCAGCTGCTCCCTCTCTCCATGTCTTCATCTCTGCCTCCATCTCTGGTGCCGCTGCTTCTCAGGATAGCGTCCCACATTCCACTTGTGCTATTCTTCCTTGATGGTCCTAGAGTCCTCTGTTCTGGAATGTAAGATGAACTATTCCCCCCTTTTCATTACAAAACTTCTAAAAGGTACTTAAGTCTTAATAACTTTGCTGGCAGCTGATGGTTTACCATGCTAGTAGAGCAACTGTGAGCAGGCCTAGTGATGAGCCCTTTGTGCACAGTCTCTCTGCTGCCATCTGGGAAGGGCATCGTTATTCCCACAGGGTCCCTGGGTGATGCAAATGGTCAAACACTTCACTGCTAACTGAAAAGTTGGAGTTCAAATCCACCCAGAGGTGTCTTGGAAGACATGCCTGGGAATCTGCTTCCAAAACATCACACCCTTGGAAACCCTATGCAGCAGTTCTACTCTGAACACAGGGAGTTGCCTTGAATTGGAACTGACTTGACAGCAACTAACACAAACAAGCTTTATTTCCTTATTTTGCATACAAAGTCTGTTGGCAACTAGTCTGGAATCCCAGATTTACCACCATGCCTACCAATCACTCTTTGACTTCACATGGGGGAGGATTTGTGATGGGTCAGGTGTCCCTTTGTATTTTGAAGAGATTTTGGATGCTTTTAGAGTTCAGCCCAGGAGAATACCATTTATAAAGCCTGTCTTCCTGGGAGTCCTCAGTTCCTGGAATTAAAGAGAAATGAGAATGTTTGAGAGTGGGAGGGTAGGGGGAGAGGTGACAGAGGTGATCTGGGATGCCATCTTAGCTAAGGTTTATAAGGAATGGTGACTGGCAAAGGGATTCCTCCTAGTGGTGGGAAAGAAATGAAATTTTGACCCTTATCAATCCTGAGTTTAGTGCTGCCGCCACCACCTGTCCTCCCCACACCCACATAAAGCCTGATTTCTGCCCTGGCTCTTTTCTCTTTGCTTCTATTTCTTTCTTTGGGGGTTAAACTTTGGCCGCTGGCAGTAGGTGATCTAAGAAAGTTTGAAACTGCCTGCCTTTCCTCACGTGAAGCCTGCTTCCTCATGGCAAGATAAGAACCTTCTGCCAGGTGCCTTCTGAAAGCTCAGATGGGCCTGAAAACTCTTTGTTGGACACATATTGAGCCAGGAGCTGGCTAGTTACTGCTGCAAGGCTTTCCAGCAAGCCAGTTAGGAGACAGACATTGAACAGAGGCTTACACAGATAGTTATTATTATAATATTGATCAATCCTTCACAGGAGAAGCCTCTAACAGAGGAAAATGACTGGTCTATGGAACAAGGAAGGGTTTCCTAAGGAAGAGACACTTATTGATTACTGATGCTTTCTGAGGTGGGATGGATTTTCAATGTCCAGCAATACAGATGTTTACTGTGGCCTGGGAGGTGCCTGAAAGGGTGCAATGTAGAAGAAAAGTCAGCATACAATGGGTGCATTAAGGAATTAGATGGATGAAACCTTTTCACATGGCAGCCCCAGTGACCCAGGTGAAGGATTCCAGAACACTACCAGGTCCTATGGGAATCCGGAACTAGGGATTCTGTTCATGCAACCTTCTTTGTCATATCTGTGCCACCATCTTAGACCAACTGGCTGTCTGACTCTCTCTCTTCAAATCATTAGTCCCTGCTGAGTCCTGCCTGAATCCCAGATTCACTCTCAGAGTTGTTAAGCTTGGTCAAAGATCCAGCACCACTGACGTGCCCATGATTTAATTTTGGTAATAGGCTTTCTTAGTTTGGGCAAACATGCCAAACAATACAGAAAAAAACCCACTGATGGTCTGGTCTGGCTCATTGTTTCCATCACAATCACACCCTCCAATCAGAATGAAAGGTTTCTGGTTTAGAAATGTCCACAGAAGGTGAAGAATCCTGAGATTGCCTTCTTAGAGTATGAGGTTAGGGACTATGAAGGAGATTTCTGTACCCATTTAGGAATTCCATTAAGAACTATGGAGCTCATCTGGGTGGACAATGAGGAGGATTCACCATGTGAAGATAAGGGAAGAACATTTTATGCAAAGGAAATAGCTAGTGCCAAAATGTGCTTGGAAAATTTGGGGAACAGAATAAGGCAAGTGTGACGAGTTTATGGAGAAAGGAGATGGGGAAGCATACAGGATTCTGGTTAGAGAGGGAGGCAGGGGTCAAGATGGAGCGACGTAGGGAGGAGAGGTGGACGTGAGCGTTCTTAAGAAAGGAGAATTCGGGGCCTGGCCACGTCCCTCCCAGAGAACATGGTGTAAGGAGACCCCTCCTGAGAGTTGGGATTGGGCAGGGGAAGGCTGAAGGCAGGGTCAGGGGTATGTCATGCCCTTGCCATTTTTCTTACCCTTTGAGGGTCTGGGTCAGCATACCTGAAGGGTGTGTCCATTTGATTACTATAAAGCCGGCTATGTGCCTATTAGGAACGTACTCCTGCCCTGAGGAAGATTGCACCAGGCACGTTCTGCAGGATTTTGCCAACTAACCTGACACACATGCACACACACATACAGCCTTACCTTTGTGAGATGGACCTACTGAGCCCCTCCTGAAGCTACCTAGGAGCTCAGTCCCCATTCTACTTACAGACTCAGAGCCTGTGAGGCCTTGGCAACATAGAACAGTCATTCCTGATGGAGGTATGTGTCAGGGAGCAGTACGGGTATTGAATCAGACAAACTGTAGTTCTGTTAGAAGGAAAAATTTGATTAACAAGTCATTTAGAGTTGACAGAGCTTATTGAGCAGGAAACTGTTCATGAACAAGGAGCATGCAAGCCCAAAGTGGCAAGGTTCTGGCTTAAGCAGCACAAGTACATAGAGGTGTTTAAAAGGCAGCTAGGGGATTTCTAGGAGGAAAGTTAGAATGACTGGGCCTTAGGTAGGTCTTTAGAGATTAATTGATAGAAGGGAGGGTTTTACAAACTTGGGTCTTTCTGTCACTGGCTCCATCGTCATACTTGTCTGTTGGGAATTGGCAGAGTCTGGTATGGTGAGTCAGAAACATTTTTCAATTGTCAAATTGTTCTTTTGAAAAATTTCTGGCTGGAACACTTTGAAAATTTCCCTCTTGTCCTGTCAAGGTCTGTACCTGGCACAAATGACCATTGTGATTTATTTGTTCTTGGAAAGGGCTTTTTTTTTTTGCACCTGTCACAAATGGCTCTAAGTTTTATTTAATATTTAACAGTTCTAACTCTTGAACTGGTAGCTTAGTGGTTACTAATCAGGCTGCTAATCTCACGATCAGCAGTTCGAAACTACCAGCTGTTCCACAGGAGAAAGATAAGGATTTCTGCTCCCATAAAGATTTACAGCCTCAGAAACCCTGTACAGGGTCACTATAAGTCAGAACGGACTCCACGGCACATAACAACAACAACCCTTGAGCTGGTGTGGCGCTGTGGATTCATGCACTAGACTTCAAAGTTGGTTTGAACCACAAGGTTGACAGGTCAAGTTCACTAGTCATTCCTCGGAAACTCTATACAGCTATGAGTCAATCTTGGAAGGGGGTTTGCTCTGAGGGGTTCTGACCACTTGCCTTGATGGCTTCTGGGTGAACAGCTTACTTGTTCTTGCAGTAATCAATCAGACTGCTGTTATTGTTTTAGATTTTTCCTGCCCGTCTTTCTTTCACAAAGTATCTTCTGTTTGTCTAGCTGCTCCAGGCTGCTCTACTTGTCCTTTCCAGTGGAAATTTCCTACCTCATTCAGTTCTGGATGGGGTTCTGAATTCCACCTATGGTCTTGTGCAATGTAAAAGCTCCATAGGAATCCTCTTTCACTGGGCAACTTCTAGCCCCCTTTAAGGTATTCCAATCAGTTGTAGGCTGAAGACGGACTTACAAGCTTTCTGTAGTGATGATTCTGGCTATTCCTTTTTCCCCACCTCAAGTGTCTATTTTCCAATGGTTGTTGTTGTTGTTATGTGCCATCGAGTCGGTTCCGACCCATAGCGACCCTGTATAGGGTTTCCAAGAGTGTAAATCTTTATGGGAGTAGAAAGCCTCATCTTTCTCCCACGGGGCAGCTGGTAGTTTCGAACTGCTGACCTTAAGGTTCGCAGCCCGATTCGTAACCACTACGCTACCAGAGCTCCTATTTTCCAATGGTAGGTAAGGGAAACCAAAATTCAAAGGACAGTCAAGCATCTTAACACTATTCCCCTCTTTTACCGCCTTCAAACCATGCCTCAATCCCTGTATCCCGGAGCCCCTGCTTTCGAAGGTTGTGCATACATCATCATTTACCTCTCTGTTCCACTTAGTCCATGTGAACCTGCCGAACTGTTCTCCCATCAGCCTTGTTCTTCCATTCCCCTCCCCCTTCTTGTGTATTGCACCCACCCCCACCCCGCACCCAAGCTATCCTATGTCTCTATCTTCCACTCCCTCCCTTCCTTTCATCCCATACATCCTGGTGATCAGCAAATATATGTATAATTTTCCCCCCCTTTTAGTGAGAGTTCTTATTCTTACTCCTTCACAATAATGGTCCTATGCAGTATTTCTCTTTTTGTGACTGACTAATTTCACTCAGCATAATGTCCTCAAGGATCATACATGTTATGCGGTGGCTTGCAGCTTCCTTGTTCTTCAGGGTGGCATAGTATTCCATTGTGTGTATGCACCACAGTTTGTTTATCCATTCTTTAATTGATGGGCACTTAGGCTGTCTCAGTCTTTTTGCTATTGTAAATAGTGCTGCTATGAATATTGGTGTGTATATATCTACTCATGTTATGGCTCATATTTCTTGTGGGTAAATACCAGTTAGAGGAATTGCTGGATCATAAGATATTTCTATTTCCAGCCTTCTGATGAAGCGCCATATTGCTTTTCAGAGAGGCTGGACCATTTTGCAATTCCACCAGCAATAAAGGAGCGTCCCAGTCTCTCCACATCCTCGCCAGCACTTATTGTCTTCTACTTTTTTGATCTTTGCTGTTACTGCTGGTGTGAGATGATATCTCATTGTTGTTTTGATTTGCATCTCTCTAATGGCTGTGAACCGCAAGGTCAGCAGTTCAAAACTACCAGCTGTTCCACGGGAGAAAGATGAGGCTTTCTGCTCCCATAAAGATGCATAGTCTCGGAAACCCTATACAGGGTCGCTATGAGTCAGAACTAACTCCATGGCACATAACCACCACCACCAATGGCTAGTGATCATGAACATTTCTTCATATGTTTGTTGGCTGTCCGGATGTCTTCCTTGGTGAAGTCCTGTTGTTTTTTAAGTTTGTTCTTCAGCCTTTCTTTCAACTCTGTAATGTATCCTTTCAGGTTTCCAATAAATTCCTTTTCTGTTTGCTACTCAGTTGGTCCTGTTGCTTGCAACGTCGCTCCACATTCTCTGTACAGCAGGTGAGAACCTTGGATATCTTGACAGCCCAGGTCCCTGCTACACACTTGACTTCTTTTAAAACATCTCTCTGTCTGCTGTGATCCAGATCTTTAGCTTTCAAACTCCTCTTTTCTAACCAGCATGAGATACTACTCATGCTAAACCCCTCATTTAATTCGCACCGTCACCTCCTAGCCTGGTGCTTGGTTTCCCCTGCACTTACTCCTGGGTCTTAGGCTGACTCTGCGGAAAGCTAGAGGAAGCTCCACCATGGGGATGCTCCAAACTAAGGCCTTGCTTTATAAATTGTAAAGCACCCAGAAATGCAAATCATGGCTTGTCAGATTTTGCATATTCCCCAGTACTCAAACCTGATCCATTGGGATAGATTTGATTTTTCTTTTCTGCACTTTGGTCCCCAGGAGTTCTTTAGAAGCAGGCAGTTGGCCAACCCTCTCTAGGTAGAGAGTCAAAGACAGCTAGTACCCAGGGCCCCCTGGTTTGCTGCTCAACAGCTCCTTAGGGGCAGTCTGACCTGCTGAACCAAAGCCAGGAGTGAAAGCAGGAGGTACAACCTTGTCTGGACTTCCTCAACCCCAAAGGGAATGGATCCTTTAAGAAACAAACAAAATCACATCAAGTGTTATTTTGCTGACTTTCAATCGGTTCCCCTAGGACCTCAGGACTGCTGACCCAGAAGACCAGATGGCATCCTTTGCAGGAATTTTCATTGTTTCTACCTTTGTATGGACTCAGAACATCCTAAGAAACAAGGTTTCTTCTTCTGATTGGCATATCTGTGCATTGCTTTGACTCTGCTGAAGGCACTTGACTCCCAATCCTAGCTTACATTTCATCCCCTTGAGATGACAGCTGGCTGTGTCACCTAGAAGGAGGGAGGATGAGGGGAAGAGGAGTGGAGGGCAAGGACTGAGAAATGGAAGAAGCCAGATTGCTCCATTTTTATAACTCCCTTTGCACCCAGCCTCTTTCTCAGACTTGCTGGAATGTGGCTGGCTTCCTGTTATACTCCATGATCTCCTGGGAATTTCCTGATTGCCCAACAAAAGATTCACCTTCTCAAACTACAGAATCATTAGACCTGAATTTGAATCCCTAGCTCCTGATTCACTTGAGTATGTTATATAGTCTGCCTAAGCCTCAGGTTCCTCAACTGAACATGAGCTTAACAGTATAGAACTGACTTCCCAGAGTTGTAGGGATTGGATGAGACAATGCTTCTCAAGTACTTATCATGCCTGACACATTGTAGAAGCTCAATAAACGTTTGTGGAATGAACAACTGATATATCACTGTCAGATAGTAAGAAAAATGTTTTTCTTCATTAATCTTATAAGTCAAATGCAAGCAGATGCCACTGCAGCGTTTCTGGCATTTTTGGATTCCTGCTGATTCTATCATGATCAAAGTCAGAATGTTCCTGATCTGACTTTGTTGTTGTTGCTAAGTGTGATCAAGTTAGTTCCAACTCATAGCGACCCTGCTTAAGTTTTCCAAGGAGCATCTGGTGGGTTTAAACCACTGACCTATTGCTAGCAGTCCAGTACTTATTCTACAGTGCCACACCAGACCCTGGCCACCTCTTATTAACAGAAAGATAAATTACTTAGCCTCCATACATACATTTTATAATCTGAAAAATGAGCATGATAAGCCCTAGGCTAGCTATAAGATTATTGTGAAGGTTAAGTTAAATAAGATAATATGTCTAAGTATTATGTACTAAGTGCTTAGTACAGAGCCATACTGTGTAATTTCACATTTTTTGTCAAGATATCATAATAAACGTAATAACATTTATCTTGTATATTGTGCAACCTCTGAGCCATGTGGTTCAGCACCCCGTGATCAAACATTTTAATATTTCTAGAATTAAAAGTACAAATAATCATACTAAGTGGGGTACATTGTTGTTGTTGTTAAGTGCCATATAGTCAGCACTGAGTCATAGCGACCCTACGTACAACAGAATGCAGAACTGCCCGATCCTGCTCTAACCTCACAATCATTGCTACATTTGAGCCCATCACTGCTGCCACTGTGCCAATCTATCTCTTTGGAGGTCTTCTTCTTTTTCACCAATCCTCTATCTTACCAAACATGGGGTCCATAGAAACTCAAAATGGCATTACATGGGTTCAAGTCAGACTTGTAGCCAAATGAATTTAGATTCTTTTCTTTTTTTTTTTTTTTTTGGCTTTCAGGAAATGGCAGCACTTGCATTATAGAGGGATAAAGTATAAAATTACCCCCATTCCCAAAATGTCCTGTGGTTTACAAAAATTCTCATTCATCATCTCATTTAATCCTCGCCTTGTGAGATAAGCAGGGCAAGTATCATATTCCCACTTCACAGCTAACAAAACTGAGGATCAGTAGAGTGGTTCATTCTGGGCCACATGGCTTACAGTTGACAGCACTAGGTCATCTGGCCCAAGATCTCTTCCCATACTACCACACAGTGTGACCAGTAAAACCCTGTTACAACCATTCCCTTTGTTTTGATTTTTATCAAGTACCAAAAAGCAAAAAAGGCATGACTAAGTGGCCAACTTAACGTTTTCTTCAACTTTATAAGTGCCTGTGTGTACAGTTCTACAACATTTTCTGATTCTGCCTTTTCCACGCCAGTACCTGGTATGCATTTCCCTATAGTGAAATAGCCAACATCCTTGTCATTTTTAACGGTAGCACCTCCCAGAGTCTTAATTTAACCTAGTCAGTTTAGCTATTCCCCATTGCTGGGTATTTGTGTGTTTCTAATTTTGCACTATTCTAAAATGATGCTTCATTCATTCCCTCTAACATTTGCCTTGGGAGGAGGAAGCACTTTGGTTTGAAGTCTCCTTTCTCAGGAGCCCTGAGACTCTGACTGGCAGTCATGGACAGATTGTCTTTGTAAGCACTTTGATTTGTTGTTTCCAATCAGCTTATCGATTAAGGCTCATTGAGTGCTTTATGGAGAACAGGATGCTCTTTGGTGTTTGGAGGAGTCAGAGAAGAATAAGCTGTGTCTCTGGCCCTCAGGAACCTTATGTGTAACCAGGGAGACTGTTCAACTTCACACCAAGCTGGGCTTGTGTCCGCTCAGTTTCTAAAGGCCTTCTAAGCCAGGATTGTCAAAATGTGCCCCAAGGTGTGATGTGAGTGGTGAAAGCAGAACTTTAAATAGGTCTTTGATCTCTTCCTTTCTGTCAAGGGCATTGGTTCTGTTCAAGAAGGTGCTAAAAATGAAGCGGGAAAATAAGGTCATGAAGTCTTCTTTAATTCATTAAGTTTTGCTACCAGACTCCCAGTGGTCCCTGTGAATCATTAAAAAATCAGTGTAAACTATTACTTGCTCGATGCTCCCCAGTGGAAAGTTGGTAAAGACTCATGTTCTATCTAGTTTCCCCTTAAATACGTTACTTAATTTTAATTTTTACCCCCCTTTCTCTACACTTGTCCACCCATCAAATGGTAGCATTACTATATTTTCTTCCAGACCCACAGGAATGTAATCAGGATCAGTTGAGATCCTGAAGTGTACTTAGAAAGAATGAAATGTAGCCAGTAATCTCAGGGAGGCTGGGGAGAATGTCTCATTCACTGCCTCATGGGTCTGGCACCTAATAGGAACTCAACAAATGTATGATGAATGAACAAGGGAATGGCAGGTATGATGATCAGTCCATAAAAGGGTCATGAGCTGTATGTCATTCCAGCAAAGCTGAGCCTGAGGAAATGGCTCCTCACTTCCCACTACAATTCTCCCCTCCCCAGCTTGTCTCTATTCTGACACAGTCTTCCTCAGATCCACCATAACAGGTCCCTCATTCAGGGCAGCAAAGATCTGAAGCAAAAAGTTCATCCCAGGTCAGTCTGGGAACAGAGGCAATTGCTGACCTCAGATGTCTCCTCAGGTTTCAAGGACTGCAGACAGGATTCACTGTCACAACAGACTGGTCGGCTCCGCCCTGATTTCCCGCTCCTGGCTGCTGAGGCAGGGGAATGTTAGCCACCATCAGACCATAGCAGCACTCTGACTCCCTGACGGGGACTCCTGGCACCATGGAACAGCTGTGCACGGCCAGTCAAGATCACATGTGCTCCTACACTGCTTAGCTGCTGGGCATTTGCTACCAGTAACAGAGGCTCCTCAGCCCCTGGCTGGGCTTTTTCAAGGAGGCTGCCTACACTTCCTGAGTTCATGCCATTCACTCTCCTTGTGAGCTCCTACAGGGCAGGTGTAGTGCTGTGGGGTAAAGCACTGGACCAAAACGTCGGCTTGAAAGGTCTGCGTTCAAACTCACCAACTACTCTTGGAAACCCTACACAGGGTCACTATGAGTCAGCAACTGACTTAACAGCACTTAACAACACAAGACAGGACAAGCCTCTAAAGGTCCCTCCTACAGCTTGTGGGCAGTGATATCCAGGCACTTCTCAAAGTCTGTGATTTCTTTCTTTACACATGTTTGTTTGTGGATTACCTTTCCTCTCCACCCAAATGTAAACTCACTTTTTTCCCACCCCACACTGAGAACTGTGCCTGACCCAAAGCAGGTGCTTATACAATACTATAATGAATAAATAAATAACCCCTTTTCAATATTATGTATCATGAATGGAATTATATACCTCCAAAATTTGTGCTGTAAATTCTAATCTTTATGCTTGGGGTTATAATCCCATTTGGGAATGGTTTGTCTTTGTTACATTAATGAGACAGGACTGTTACTGTTGTTAAGTGTTAAGTCTGACTCTTTCCGACTCATAACAACCTGTAAAGGGTTTCCAAGGAACAGCTGGTGAGTTTCAACCACCGACCTTGTAGTTAGCAATCCAGTGCTTATCCTACACACCAGAGACAGAATTAGTGTATTGTATATCTTGAGTCAATCTCTTTTGAGATATAAGAAAGATTAAACAAGTGAGCAGAGCAGAGATGGGGGAAGAGAGATACCAGGCCACATAAAATTGCCCCATAGCCCAAGCCCAAGAGCCGAATCTCTGAATTCGGACTTGTAAACTGTGAGTCCTGGTGTAGTGCTATAGGATTAGCACTGGACTGCTAACCATAAAGTTAGTGGTTCAAACTCACCAGCCGCTCCCTGGAAACCCTCTTCTAGGTCACTATCAGTCAGAACCGACTTGATGGTACTCAACAACAGCAATAAAATGTGAGAAAATAAATTCCTGTTTGTTAATGCTATTTACTTGTGGTGTAGCATCACTAGGTAACTAAGACCATTAAATAATAATCATAAATAAGTGATTCTGACAAATGACTTAAAAAGGAAGCAGTCATTTCCATACTCTCTCGGGATTAACATACAAATTCTCCTGTTTTATTTATTCTTCATCTTTATTAATTCATTCAGTTATTCATTCCCCTCTTCTGATCTTAGGTAACATAAGAATGAAACAATCATATAGTATGTATGTCTGTCTGGACTGCAGGATAAGGGTTCGTAGTTCTACCAGTTTCTCTAACAGGGGATTTGAGCTAGTCAGGAAGTCACAACTGAGCCAAGACCCAAAAGAAGGGGACTGTTCACTTCTAGCCAAGTGGAGAAGGAAGAACACCCAGATAGAATAGGATGAAGGGAGAATTCAGGGATGAGGAATGAGGGCCAATCAGAAAGGCTGGAGTGAGGAGGACGATGAAGAAAGTGGGCAGCCTGAGCAGGAGAAGGGATCTGCGGCCAGACGTGAGTCAGCCTCCTGTCTAATCCAGAACAGCAGCAGACAGGCCAGCAGCATCTAAATGTGTCCAATAGAAGTGCCCTGATCCCAGGCAGGGTGCCTTTCAGGACTCTGCTGAGATGTCAGCTCCTCCAGGAAACTGCCCAACCTCCAACCTTTGTGTTGCCATGGCCTTCTCTTTATCAGTTTACTATTTAAAAATTGCTTTCTTGCTTTTTGGTCTCCCAGCTCCTTGATTTGTGAGCTCCTTGAGGACAGAGGCCTTGTCTATTCATCCTTATACCACAAAGTCCTCATGTAGTGCCTGGGACGTAATATGTGCCCATTGGTGATTGATGAATGAATGAATGAATGACATCAGATCAGAGAGTGCATCGGGCAGGTGTCTGGAGCCTTGCACACTCAGGAAGACCCAGACATTTATGTCTGTAGATACGTGAAGGAGGAGGAGAGAGCCTGAGAACTAGAAAGAAGTAAGATGCCATGCAATGGATACACAAGAAGGACAAAAAGAATGAAGGTGCCATCGTAGAAGGAAAAAGAGTTGGTAACCTCAAGAAGGATTTGTTTATCAGATGCTGAAGAGGAATTCCGACAGGGAACGCTGCATGGGTTTATTAAGGAGGAACAAGTATGGCAGCTGTGTATTTAACAGATACTCATGCATTATGAGTCCTGGTATGGCACTGTGGGCTAATGTACCAGACTGCAAAGTCGTTTGAACTGCAAGGTCAGTGGTTCAAGCTCACCAGCTGCTCCTTGGAAACCCTATACAGGGTCGCTATGAGTCAGAACCGACTCCACGGCGCTTAACAGCAACATAAACATCTGTAGAGCTGTCTCCTGGAAGTAGGTTTTTATAAAAGGAAAGAAAGAATAATGAAAGATTCTACTTTACGGAGCTTCAGAGGGGAGGCAAGAGGTAGGGCTCAGAAGGAGAAACTGAGAGGACCTATCATCCTTAATTGACTGACTCTATCTGTATTGATGCTTTTCATTCCTACCCTCCCCCACTCCCCTCACCCAACTCAAAGAGCCCTTCTGAGCAGACTGCATTGAGAGAGAACTGTCCCAGGAGAATTAATGCTAAGGCTTTTTGGCTGCATCTTCTAAAACCTGCTCAGCTGTTTCTAAATTAATGCTACTGCTTAATTAATAACAGTGAATAAATGACCAAAACTTTGCCTTGTCTTCATGGGGTGCCTGTCTCAGAAGGGCACATTGTCCACATTGCCATCTGGCACAACCAAGGGACAGGTGGATTGCCTCTGTTTGGGAGGCAGGGGAACTAGTACAGGAAAAGGCAGTGGTGACTCATACTGCAGATTACTGCAGGTTAAAGGTACCTGAGTCTTCTTTTTTTAAGTTTTTATTGTGAATTGAGCGATAGCTTACATGGGAGAACATCGGTTTTACACTTACTGTTTCATTGCAATGATTATAGTCCCCTCTGTGC
>NW_006408739.1:698151-703956 GCF_000296735.1 Chrysochloris asiatica
ACTGCAAAGTCGTTTGAACTGCAAGGTCAGTGGTTCAAGCTCACCAGCTGCTCCTTGGAAACCCTATACAGGGTCGCTATGGGTCAGAATCGACTCGACGGTACTTAACAACAACTACAACATGCACTATGTAAGGAGCCCTGATGACATAGCGAGTTAAGCGCTGGCTACTAACAGCAAGGTCATCAGTTCAAACCCACCAGCCTTTCAGAAGAAGAAAGATGAAGCTATCTGTTTCTGAAAAGATGTAAGGTTTTGGAATTTTACATAGGGTTTCTATGAGTTGGAATCTACTCAGTGGAAGTGGTGGGGTGGGGCATGTATTTTGCACTAATCTTTCTTTTAAGGGCTTAGCATGTATCAAATCCACTTATATCTTCATAGCAGTTACATGAAACATTTAACTTTTACTGTGTCCTGGTGTGGTGCTGTAGGTGAGCACAGGATTACAAAGTTGGTTTGAACCACAAGGTCAGTGATTCAAACTCAGCAGCTGCTCATCCGAAACTCTGTATAGGATCGCTATGAGTCGAACTAACGTGATAGCACTTGACAATGACATGTCTAAGGAGCCCTGGTCACATAGTGGGTTAAGCATTGGGCTGCTAACCACAAAGTAGTCAGCAGTTCGAATACACCTTTCAGGAGATTTACAGAGTCAGAATCACTATGACAGTGGGTTTGGTTTTTGGTTTGTTATGTCTATTTTACAGATGAGGAAACTGAGGAGAAGTCAAGTGTACCCCTAGATGAGCAAACTGGGAGAGAGGGGTCAAGTATACCCCCTAGGGTCATGCAGCCAGTTTGACTCTGGGAACCAGGCTCTTAGTCCCACGCCCTGCTGTCCTCAAGTACCCCTTCCTCTGTTGCTGGTGCCAGTTAAGTACTTCTTATCATTTTTCAACTTTACAGGTGAGTGAACTGAGGCTCAAAAAAAGTGAACTTATCAAAGGTCAGCCAGCTGGTAGATCAGAGCCAGGATCTGTGATCACAGCCATCCTCACTGCCTCCCGGGTCCTCCTGGTGCCCATGGCTGAACTCTGAGCCCAAACTGTGCACCTCGGGGAGCTGATGCCGGGCCTGAGCTAAGACCCAACAGATGGCTGCTCCCCATGTGCATTCCTAACTCTGCAACTCCCCTCATCCTTCACTCCCCATCCCAGCTCTAAACCTCCAACCTACTAGAGACCGATACCACCTTGACCTGGCACGGTCTGAGGAACAGCTTGGTTCATCAGCAACTTTTGGGGGAAAAATATGTGCAGGGAACATCTATTTATACATCACTGATGGACAGGAAGATGATGCCCAACCTGGGGAAGGTTGTTCAAGGTTTCGGCGAGTCAGCATCCTGGGTACCTGTGTGGGCTGATGGAGGCGTCAGGCAGGCTGTCTCACCACTTGGGTGCCCGGGAGGTTTTCCCTGGTTGCCCACATCCCTGCTCTCCTGTTCCATCCCTCAGGGGCTTCCTGAAACTAGGAAAGGGTGGTTTGACTGGCTAGCCCAGTCTCCTTGATGTAGAGCCCTGGAACCAAGCCAATTGCTAGGCCTATCAGGGTCACCTGAGCCACTTTTTTTTTTTTTTTTTAATTAAGAAAACATTATTCAACTAATTTTATTTATCTGTATATTTTTTACATGTAACTGAAATGTCATGAAATCTGCCCAAATAAATCTTCTAAACACAATATCTAAATGATAAGAAAGTATTGTCCTATAGTTTAGTTAGCAGTTTTATATTTATTCTAGTAATGGTGCAAAATAACAAATCTTACAATAGATGGTGTTTCACATTTGATAATATACAAACTTATAAAACACATGAGTGAGCTTCAAGAAGTTAATAAACAAAATGGAATTAAAAGGTAATGAAAATTTCCCACAAGCTTTATGAAGTCACCTCATATGTAATGAGTGCATTATTTTAATGACATTATAATCATTATAATCTTCTCCGGTTATAAACTCCATGAGGTTACGAATTCTCTGATACTCCTTGTGTCTTTCAAAACATTTTTCTGAGCCACTTTTTAGTCCACTGCTTGGTTAGTTTAAGAATCTGAAGGTACCTCAAGAATCAGACTCAAAAGGCAGCTGGTACAGGCTTCAGCTCTTCCTTACCCATTCCTGGGGATGACATGCCCACTGTGGCTGTGTTGTACCTCAGTTTCTTTAGTGAGGACAGACATTTCTCCAGCTTCCAGAACACACAGGGTTGACCAAAGGAATTCTCCCTGGGGATACCATGTGTGGGCTGCGGGAAGCAGTATAGCAAGTGGGAAGAGGGAAGGGTGTGAGGTGAGAATCAGGCAGATCTGGTTCAAAGCCTGACTCTCTCTCTTCTTAGCTGTCTGATCTTGGGCACGTTATTTGTTATCTCTGACGCTTGCAAATATTAGCCAGTCTAATCTGAGTCATAATTTATCATCAAGAGATTGGAACACAGATAAATTAATTTGCCCAAGATCACACAACTGGTAAGGAGTAGAGTCAGGATTCATGCCTAGGTGGCCTGGCTCTAGTCTGTGCTCCTACCAACTCATCCACACTTTTTTCCTTCCTATAAGATTTGGAAAAGCAGAATTCTAACCCTGCCAGTAACTCAAATCACACTCACCCCTTGGGTCTCAGTTTCCCCATCTGTAAAATGTAGGGAGAGAACCTGTGACTAAACCACATAGTACTGTCACTGTTATTTCTGAAAGCATACTGTCCCAAAATCTGGGCACAGTCATGAGGAGGGGCTTTCCTACCATCTTTGGCCCCCACTCCAGTACGCACCACCATGCCCTGCCTTGTAGCCTTGAGTTCAAGGATTAGCAGCAACAGCAGAGGACTGAGAGTGACCAAACTTCCAGGAACACTTAGAATGAACCCCTCCCCAAGCCCATAGCCTCTCCCTCAGGGCTTAAAGGAGAAAAAGGCTGATCTTTGGACAATCTGGACCATTTCCACTGGAGGTCATATCTTCCCTCACAATAGGATTTACTTGGCCTGTGCTTCAGTCCCCTCCTCCTGGAACCAGTCAGCCACACTGGGTGACCAAGTTAAGGTAATTCTGGTGACCTTAGTACTGGAGGGAAATGAGCAGCCAGCACAGCCAGTGCAGGAATGAGAAGTCCCATCTTGACCATCATCTGTTGGTGTGCCTTCAGGAAGGCCAACGCAGTTCTCCTAAAAGAGTCTCAGTCTTCCTGGTTGGCCACAATGGTTACAAGTTTGTGCTGAGGTTGTGCCACCACTTGCCTTTTCTGTAATGCCAACCTCCTGGGCACAGTTTGGCCCCTGAGAGTAACACAGAGTCTCTCTCATGGGACAGTCTTTGATATACTTGAAAAGAATCACTGTGTCCTGCCAAGGCTTCCATTTTCTAGATTAAATGTCCCCACTTCTCTCTGTTCTACCTCTTAGAGTCAGGGTTTTTAAGACTCAGTTTGCACTGCCCCATGCCTTTTCTTCACAATCTGTTCCACTGGTTTGTCAGGAATCCTGACTCAGGATCTCTTTCAAAATGCACTCCAGTGCCAATGCTCAGTAAGCCGGCAGCATCTTTTCCCTTTGCCATCTCTTCCTGCTATTCCTCTTGTCTCCCCAATTTACAAGCTTTCTTCTGGAAACCATGACCCAGAACCCCACCCATTAGTACATTCTTGTAAGGGCTATCATGTTCACCCATGGCTCTGTCTACCATGGTTCACCATGATTGGTTAATAATTTTTGACAAAATGTAAGGCAATCTAATCTATATCAGCAAAGTCCTGGTGTGGCACCGCGGGTTAATGCGCTGGACTGCAAGGTCAGTTTGAACCACAAGGTTGGTGGTTCAAGCTCACTAATCGCTCCTCTGAAACCCTATATGGGGTTGCTATGAGTTAGAACTGACTCGACAGCACTTAACAACAACAACAATCTATATTGGGAGTTTAGTGGCTGTATATGATAAGCACTGGTCTATGAACCACAAGGTCAGTAGTTCAAGCCCACTAGCCACTCTATGGCAGAAAGATGAGGCTTTCTGTTCCTACAAGGATTTATATCTCCAGAAACCCTATACAGGGTCGATATGAGTCAGAATCATCTTGACAGCACTTAGCAACAACACCAAATCTATTTATTTCTTGGGATGTTTGGATTGTCTCTGATGATTAAAGCTGTAAGATGTAAAACTAGTGATGATTGCCATATTGATCAGGACAGAATAAAGTATGCTGTGGAAATGAATAAATCCTTAATCCAATACGTTTTTTTCTTTCTCATGGAAAGTTTGATGGGATTGGATGATTCTCCTGGGAAGCTCTCCTACAAATGGTGATTCCAGGATCTAAGTTCCTTCTATTCTGAGGCTTCATCATCTTAAAAGTCTTTTGCTTTTTGCTCATGAAGGCAAGGGAGAGAAAGGACATAGAGCAGGCACATCAGCTTTGAATTTCCTCTGCCTGGAAGTGATGCACAGTCACTTCCACCCACATTTCATCCATTGGACTTTAGTTCACAGCCTGACTTAACTGGAAAGGCTATGAGATGTCATTTTTCTGTGTGCTCAAGAAGGATAGAAACAAAAACAAAGCATTGGTGAAAACTAGCAAATTGGTGGAAAACTTGATGCAGCAATGTTCTCCACTGAGCATAGGGATGAGCTGCCATAGGCAGGAGCAGGGGTGAGAGACCAGGAGAAAGAGACTGAACTGCCTTCTTTAGAACTGGTTATCATGGGAAATACCCCAGCATCTTTCCAAATCATTCCTCCTTGTGTATAGCTAATCTTGTATTACTTCTGGTCACTTACCTACCAAAAGACACCTACCTAATACATCTTGGTCTTGACTTTATAATGCTACTAATGTAGATTCTTCTTTATTTCTTTCTCTTCTTTCCTTTCTCTCTTTTTTTCTTTTTTAACTTTTTTTCACTTGAACTACTATAGAACCATCCTTATATAGTTCAGATAAGGAAGTACAGATGGAAAGAATTTATTTTGTGAACATATGATTTCTGTGCAACTACTCAGCTCTGCCATGGTTGGTGTTAAGTGCTGTGGAGTTGGTTCCAACTCATAGCAACCCTCTATAGGGTTTCCAAGGAAAGGCTGGTGAGTTTGAATCACCAATCTTGCGGTCCAGTGCTTATCCTACAATGTCACACCAGGACTCCTTCCCTGAGTTTGTTGTTGCTGTTAAGTGATGTTGAGTCCATTCCAACTCATAACAACACTGTTTAGGAATTCTGAGAAGTAGCTGGTGGGTTTGAACCACTGACCTTGCAGTTAAAACTGACCTTGCAGTCCAGTGCTGATCCTACAGTGTCACACCAAGAGTCTCTGAGTTTAGAGCCATGGAATCCTGCTTTCGTTGCTGGGTCATTGAGTTCAGTATCTCTCAAAATATGGATGAGAACACTGAAGGCTGAGAGCAGTAACTTGTGTCAAGGTATAGAGGGCATCTGTGGAAGACCCAGACTGAAAGTGGAATCCTGCTACTTCTCTTCCACATTCCTCCGGAAGGACCTGCCTTCCATGAACTTCCAGGTCATGAAGCCCTTGGATCACTCCTCTTATACTAGCATCTTAACCAAGTGGCATAGAGGATAGGGGGCTGGTGGAGCTTGGATATTCCTCAATTTGGGCCTCCCGGCTTGCCATTAAAAAGAGAATGCCTAATTTTGGGCGGGGGGGAAATCCTGTTGTTTAGACTATCTTTCTTTTTTTTTTTAATTAAATGTTTTTATTTTGCATTGAGTGAAAGTTTACAGGGCACATCATCAGCTTCACATTCAACCATTCATATAGCTTGTTTCATTACATTGAT
>NW_006408739.1:724592-725166 GCF_000296735.1 Chrysochloris asiatica
AAAAAAAAAAGAATGTCCACACCTGTATCTCCACGTTGTTGTTGTTGTTGTTATGTGCCATGGAGTTGGTTCCAACTCATAGTGACCCTGCATACAGTTTCCAAGGCTGTAAATCTTTACAGGAGCATAAAGCCTCATCTTTCTCCCAGTATCTACACATAGAAGGTACCAAAATATCATTTTCTTGAATTATTTTCCAAGTAGTTCTAATACCCACCCCCCACCCCCCAGGAACATTTTCTGGCTCTGTATCTTGGTCTGTTGTTTGAAGCACTCTCTCTTGTTTCTTCACATGTCTCTGGTGATGTCCTTGTGTTTATATTTAATTGATTACTGTATTTAGTGTGTTCTTAGGCATGCAACACTTGTGTCTTGGTGGGTTTAACTAAATAATGGAAGTATGAGCACAGTTCTTAGTTCACCATTTGTGCAACTCTGTTCAGGGTAGATTTGACTGACGTTGCTGCTGCCTGTTGTGGGCAGGTGGTACAGGAGTTGGTAATGGCTCTTGCACAATGGGTGGGACTGCAGAAAGTACAGTTGTTGTTTGACTGTATGGACACAGTTGCTATCT
>NW_006408739.1:725851-740785 GCF_000296735.1 Chrysochloris asiatica
TTGTTAAGTGGCATCAAGTTGGTTCCAACTCATAGAAATCCTGTATAGGGTTTCCAAGGAGTGGATGGTGAGCTTAAACCGCTGACTTTGCAGTCCAAACTGACCTGTAGTCCAGTGCATTAACCTGCAGCCACACCAGGACTTCTTGTGTGTTGTTGTTGTTATGTGCCGTCAAGTCAGTTCCAACTCATAGCAACCATGTATAGGGTTTCCAAGAAAAGGCTGGTGAGTTTGAACTGCCAACCTGTGGTTCAAACCAACCTTGCGGTCAAGTCCTTATCCTATGGTGCCACACCAGGACTCCTCCTTGTATGTAGCCATATGGATATTATCCTATCACTGACAGTGTCATACTTCAGGACAGATATTGCAGTGTTCTTTTTGATGGGGAATGGGATGTCATTCCTCTTTTATTTGTCATTCTCAGCATAGTAGGCTATATGATTGTCTGATTCAAAGTGGCCAATACTAATCTATTTCAGCTCACTAATGACTAGGGGAATATCATGGAACAGACCATCAATTACTCATATATAAGTTTAGGCTGAAGCTGAAGAAAATTAAAACAAGTCCACAAGAGCCAAAATATACCTTTAAATATATCCCATGTGAATTTAGAGACCATCCTAAAAACAGATTGCATACATTAGACACTAATGATTGGAAGCAATAAGAGTTGTGGGATGGCATCAAGAACATCATACAGGAAGAAAGCAAAAGGTCAGTAAAAAGACATGAAAGAAAGGAAAGACAAAAATGGATGTCAGAAGAGACTCTGAAACTTGTTCTTGATGAGAAGCTAAAGCAAATGGAATAAGGAAATAAAAAGGCTGAACAGAAAATGTCAAAGGTCAGCTTAAGAAGACAAAGTCAAGTATTATAATGAAACGTGCAAAGACCTAGAGTTAGAAAACCAAAAAAAGAAGAACACATTCAGCATTTCTCAAGCTGAAAGAACTGACTTAAAAATTCAAGGCTCAATTTGAAGTAATGAAGGATTCTATGGGCCATTTATTGAATAATGTAGAAAGCATCAAAAGATGATGGAAGGAATACAGAGTCACTGTACCAAAAAGTAGTAGTTGAGTTCAACCATTTCATGAGTTCTGGATCAGTTCTTGATCCAGAACTGAAGCTATTGAAAGAAGTCCAAATTATACTGAAGGCATTGGTGAAAAACAAGGCTCCAGGAATTGGTGGAGTATAAATTGAAATCTTTTAACAAACTGATGCAGAGGCACTCACTCATCTATGCCAAGAAATTTGGAAGATAGATATGTGGCCAACTGATTGGAAGAGATTCATATTTGTGCCCACTCCAAGAGAGGTGAACCAATGGAATGCAACTAAAAATTTCCTGAAGATAATTCAAAAACGTTTGCAATAGTACATCGACAGAGAAATGCCAGAAATTAAGCTGTATTCAGAAGAGGACATGGAATGAGGGATATCATGGCTGACATCAGATGGATCTTGGAGGAAAGCAAAGACTACCAGAAAGATGTTTGTTGCTGTTGTTAAATGCCATTGAGTCAGTTTTGATGCATAGTAACCTTGCATAGGATTTCCAAGGAAAAGCTGGTGGGTTTGAACTGCTCTAGGATAAGACCCAGGCTGTTAACCATGAGTTCAAACTTTGGTGTTTATCCTACAGTGTTTATCCTACAGTGCCACACTGGAACTCCTGAAAGATATTTACATGTGTCTTACTGACTATGCAAAGGCTTTAGACTGTGTGAGTCATGACAAACTATGAATAATATTGTGAAGAATGAGTGTTCCCAAACATTTAATTGTGCTCATTAAGAACCTGCATTAGGTAAATCTGATGCAAAAGACTTCTTTAGAGTGTTAAAGAGCAAAAATGTCAGTTTAAGGACTAAAGTGAGCCTGACCTAATCATGGTATTTTCAGTCTCTTCATATGTGTGTAAAAGTTGGAAAATGAATAAAGAAGACCATAAAAGAATTGATGTATTTTAATTATGGTGTTGGCAAAGAATATTGAAAGTACCATGGGCTGCCAAAAGAACAAACAAATCTGTCTCGGAAGAAGTACAACCAGAATGCTACTTAGAAGTGAGGTTGGTAAGACTTCATCTCTGGTTCTTTGGGTATATTGTAAGGAGAGGCAAGTTCCTGGAGGAGGACATCATGCCTGGTAAAGTAGAGGACCAATGAAAAAGAGGAAAATCCCCAAAAAGATGAATTGACAAAGTGACAGCTACACTGGGTTCAAACATAACAATCGTGAGGGTAGTATAGGTCCAGAAGTGTTTTGTCCTGTTGTACAGAGGGTCACTATGAGTCAGAACTAACTTAATGGCACTTAACAACAACAAGAAGTGACTCCAAGTAAAATTTTTTGAATTTTTATTTCAATCTCTCTAATGGCAACGATCTTGAGCATTTCTTGATGTTTGTTGGCAGCTTAAATATCTTCTTTAGTGAAGTGTCTGTTCATGTACTATGCCCATTTTTTATTTGGATTATTTGTCTACGTCTTGTTGAAATTTTAGTGTTCTATAAATTTTAGTGAGTATTCCCGTGTCTGATACGTCATTGGCAGAAGTTTTTTCTCAGTCTGTGGGTTCTCTTTTTACTCTTTTTGTGAAATCTGTTGATTAGTGTCTAATTTTAGGAGACCCCAGTCTTTTGCTGCTTGTGTGCTTTCATTTATATTTAATAGTGTATTTATGCCATATACCAGAGCCCCAAAGTTTGTTTCTGCTTTTTCATCCATGATCTTTATAGTTCTAGATTTCACATTTAGGTCTTTAATCTACACTGAGTTCAGTTTTGTATATGGTATGAGATATGGGTCTTGTTTCATTCTTCTGAAAATGGATTTCTAGTTCTGCCAGAACCATTCATTGAAGAGACTATCTCTTTCCTATTTAATGTGTTTTGACACTTTGTCTCAGATCAACTGATCATAAGTAGATGGATTTACTTCTGGATTCACAATCCTGTTCCACTGACTGATGTGCTTTTCATTGTGCCAGTACCAGGCTATTTAGATAACAGTGGCTGTGTAGTAGGTTTTGAGATCAAGAAGCGTGAGGCTTTACTTTACTCTCTTTTTTTAGTAATGCTTTGCTTATTCAAGGTCGCTTTCCTTTCCAGATAAAATTAATGATTAGCTTTTCCATCTCTTTAAAGAATGATGTTGAAATCTGCATTGGTATTGCATTGTATCTATAGATTGCCTTGGGTAGTGTTAACATTCTCAGTGTTAAGTCTTCCTATCCATGAGCATGGTATATTCTTCCATTTTTCTAAGTCTCTTTTGATTTCTTATAGTAGTATTTTGTAGTTTTCTTTGTATATGTCTTTTGCTTCACTGACTAGATTTATTCCCAAGTATTTAGTCTTTTGGGTGGCTATTGTAAATGGTATTATTTTCCTGATTTCCTTTTCAGAGCTCTTTTTATTAGTATAAACAAATGCAACTGATTTTTGTATGTTGATCTTGTACCCTGTCACTTTGCTGAATCTTTCAATGAGTTCCAATAATTTTCTTGCTGATTCTTTGGGATTTTCTATGCATTGGATCATATCATCTACAAATAGAGAGAATTTTATTTCTTCTTTGTCGATTTGGATGCCTTTAATTTCCCTTTCTTGCCTTATAGCTTTGGCTAATCTTACAGCACAATATTGAATAGGAGTGGTGTTAAAGAGCATCCTAGTCTGGTTCCTGTTCACAAGGGGAATGCTTTCAGTTTCTCTCTACTCAGAGTGATGTTGGCTGCTGGTTACATATATAACCCCTTCATTATGTGGAGGAATTTCCCTCCTCTTCCTATTTTGCTGAATGTTTTAATCATGAATGGGTGTTGGATTTTTGTCAAATGCTTTTTCTGCACCAATTGATATGATCCAGTGCTTTTTTTTTTTTTCCTTTTTTTAATTTATGCAGTAGATTAGTTTATTGTTTTACTGATATTGAATCTCAATTGGTCATGATGTAATTTTTTTAACATGTTGTTGGATTCTATTGCCTATGGTTTTGTTGAAAAATTTTGCCTCTATGTTCATGAGTGATGTTGTTGTTGTTAACTGCAGTCAAGTTGATTCCAACCCATAGCAACCCTGTATAGGGTTTCCAAGGAGCAGTTGGTGAGCTTGAACCACTGATCTTGCAGTTCAAATGACTTTGCAGTCTGAGACATTAGCCCACAGTGCCACACCAGGACTCCTCTAGTGGCCTATAATTTTCTCTTTTAGTGATTTCTTTGCCTGGTTTTAGTATCAATGTTATTCTTTCTTCATAAAATGAATCCGGGATTTTCTTTTCTATATTCTGCAATAGTTTGAGTAGAATTGGTGTTAGCTCTTTTCTTAATGTTTGGTAGAACTCACCAGTAAAGCCATCTGGATCCAGATGTTTTTTAGTTGGGCAATATTGACGTTTTCACAATGTTGTCTTCCTATCTATGAGCATGAAAATTTTGTCTAAATTTTGCATTCTATCTTATAATATAAGGAAATGGAATCTATAAAGATCAATAGCTTGGGTATTAGTGAATTGAAACAGATTACTATTGGCCATTTTGAATGAGCTATTCCTATGATCTACTATGTGAATGCTAAGTAAATAATCTAAGAAGCTGGACTGTATGAAGGCTAACTCAACATCAGGATTGTAGGTAGATTTATTAACAACCTGGGATATGCAGATAATACAACCTTAGTTTATGAAAGTGAAGAGGACTTGAATCATTTACTGATAAAGATTAAAGAATACAGTCTTCAGTATAGATAGCATCTCAACATAAAGAAAACAAAATCCTCACAACTGGACCAATAAACAACATTATGATAAATGTTGAAAAGGTTGAACTTGTCAAGGATTTCATTTTACTTGGATCCATAATCAATTCCCATGGAAACAGCAGTAAAAAAATCAAATGAGATATTGCATTGGGAAAATCTGCTGCAGACCTCTTTAAAATGTTCAAAAGAAGCAAGATGATAGAGTAAGCAGACACACTGATTAGATCCTCTGTAACAAGGACATGGAGTACTGGTATTGTGTTGTAGGATAATGCACTGGACTGCATGGCCAGTGGTTCAAATCCACCAGTCGCTCCTTGGAAACCCTATACAGGATCACTATGAGTTGGAACCGGCTCAATGGCATTTAACAACAACAACCAGACATGGGGAACCAAGTGAAACAGATGCAAATGGTGTTCTGGAGCCCTGAGCTTCAGAGGATAAGGGAAGCAGATTGAGTGCCAACTGGAACAGGAAGCTAAACAGGTGCAGTAAAAAAGAAGAAAAAATGGTTGGGTGGTAGAGTAACTTGGAGCATTGCATCATCTTGAGCTTTTGATGGTGGCTGTTGATACACATGGGCACAGAATGTAGCTGGATGTTGGTAAGAAGGGGTGTGTAGTTTTCTCTTGTTCCCCATGCCCTCACCAGCCTAGTGGCCTGTGTCACCCCTTCTGCATAGCCTACTGCTCTGTCTGAGGTCTGGCATCAGGCATATCATCCCCCATCTGGAGTTGCATGAACCCTCCCTGAACTATGCTACACAAACAGCAAACAGAATTGCATTCACACTTCCAGTCTCTGTCATATCCACCAGGAGACAGGTGGTGAGTGCCTGAGAACACACTTAAATGCAATCATCAATTAAACAGAAATACAATAAGATCACACTTTCTCAGAGACAACAGATAATTTCAGCTTACATGAAAAAACAAGACAGAGTGCCTCAAATAAATGACCAAATGACAGAGTCAGAAAATATATAACCAGAAATGATATCAGAACTACTCGGTAAGGAAATTAGAAAAACAATATTCAGGTCCCTCCAACAGATTGAGTAAATTATCAAGAAAACTGCAGGTGAATTCAAGGGAAACACAAACAAAACTTTAGAATAATTCAGGAAACAAAACTTTAGAAGAATTCAGGAAAACACTAAATTAACAGTGGTGTTTTCAGTATTCAGAACTCAGTAGAAGAATTCTCATGATCCTTGGGGAAGACTGGCCATTGTCACTGGAAGCTTTTGTGCTGCTATGATGCTGAACAGGTTTCACTGGAGCTTCCAGAGCAACAAAGACCAGGAAGAAAGGCCTGGTGATCTGCTTCCAAAAATCAGTCAATGAAAATCCCAAGGATCACAGTGGTCCAATCCCATTGTACATGGATGGAGTCACTATGAGTCATGGCTGAATCAAGGGCAGACAATGATAACACTTGGAGAAAAGTAGACAAGAAAGTAGGGTATATTTTAATGCTCTTTGTCGGGGACTAGCTTCCAACATGCTTGATAATGTATGTTGTTGTTGCTAAGTGCCATCAAGTCTATTGCAACCCATAGCATTGCTGTATAGGGTTTCTGCGGAGCAGCTGGTGAGCTTGAACTACCGACCTTGTGGTTCAAACTGACCTTGCAGTCCAGCACATTAACCCATAGTGCCACATCAGGACTCTTGGTAATGTATGCTGCTGTTAGATACCTTTGAGTCGGTTCCAACCCATAGTGACCCTGTACAGGGTTTCTGAGGAGCAGCTGGTGAGCTTGAACCTCCGACCTTATGCTTCAAACTGACTTTGCAGTTCAGTGCATTAACTCACAGCACCATACCAGGACTCTTGGTAATGTATGGGGCCAGTGAAAAAGAAGAAGAGATGGATTGTCATAATAGGCGAGAGCAACGGGCTCAAACACAGCAATAATTGTGAGGATGGTGCAAGACAGGCAATGTCTCATTTTGTTGAATGTACTCATAGGGTTGCTATGAATTAGAACCAACTCAATCGTACCTAACAACAACAATCATTAGGGAAATACATTTCTAGGAAAAGATAAGTTTGTTAAAGCAACGGACCAATGAGAACAAGGTGATGGACTCAAGCATAGCAATGACCATGAAGATAGTATGGGAGCAGGCAACATTTTGTTTTGTTATAAATATGTTGTTGTTGTTATTGTTAAGTGCCATTGAGTCGGTTCTGACAGTGTTTTTGAACTACTGAGCTTGTGGTTCACAGTCTATTGCTGATCCTGGCCGTACCAGGAATCCAAGGTCACCATGAGTCAAAGTTAATTCAATGGCAACTAACAACAACAATGATGATAAAACAGGATCAATATTCTTCTCTCGTTCCCTGCCTTCTCTTCCACCTGCCCATTTCTTATATGGAGAAGTAGAGTCTAGGGAATGGCTCCCATTGCTCAGTATGTCAAGGCAAGGGGTAACAACAGAATGAGGCAATGCTAGGGCAAACTGAGGAATATTTTGGGTGTGATCCAGGAGAGGGGCAAGATGAGTGGGACAGAAATTTTATGGCTGAGATTTTCAGTGCAAATCATACTCACCTGTATATTTGAACCACAGACTGCAATCTGCGGCCCTAAGGTACTGCTCATGTAACATTACATCCATATCAAGGAGATTTGATATTGAGGAGATAAATGTTTACCCAGCTTTGAATAAGACACTTATTTTTAGTTCTTTGTGAGTATGCAGTACATTATGAGTGCAAAAAGGAAAATACAGACACTTCTCATAATTACCCAACTAATAAATCATGGCTGAAAGACTTTTGCCAAGGAGGCTGCACCATATCTGAGGAATAAGACAGATTGGATGATTGGAGGTTAATCGGATAGTCCTGGCTGGTGCATCCTGAGAGAAGACTTGAGTCAGTGTGGAATAAGCCAAAAATCAATTCTAAGGCACCTGTTGGGGACATACGCAAGTACTGAGACGTTGTGGCCCTGTGACAACATGGACAAAAATCCAACCCCGGGGCCCTTCTCAGGATAGCGAGCCATGGACCCTGAGGGCCAAAGGAAGTGACCTCCTGATGTCCCGGGTTCATTGTTTTTTGCGAAGTCACTGGTTGGCTATCTCTGTATAATTTTCTTTGGTCCTAATATTGTTCATTCTATGCTTCTAATTCCAGTAATTGTAGCCTCTGAGAAAATGATTTCTTTTACAATGCCTCTCTTAATGCCTTCACTGTGTTGGCAGTGCGTGGAGTCCTGAGAATAAATCTTTCTGAGGAACAAGCAATGGCCACCTGGGATGAATGTCAGACCTGCTCCTTATTTGATTATTCAGTTATGTTTGATATCCATGAACAATAATGGGTTTGAAACCCCTTTTTAGAGCCGAGGCAGTAAAAGTTTCCTCAGATAATTCAGAAAGGCCAGGAACAGGTATATTGGGAATATGAGAAAAGGTTTTTAGAGAAAAACTACCCAAGGTTTGTAAATAAAGTGGAATGGTAAATTCTGGGAATGTTGGATTAGCGGATAATAGTGGCAGCCCCATTAAATGGCCTCTGAATATAATCAGTTTAACCCAGATGCTCTCCTTTCTCTGAAAGTATATAGAAATGTGATAATTGAGAACAATGTAGCATTTTAGATATAGATAAATGAAGCCCGGTGCCTGAGATCTTGCTCACAAACAAAAGTTTGCAAAGTGTACTGAGACAGCTTGGCTCATTTCAGGAACCTTGCTTTATGTTAAGTATCCTTGAGAAACCGCAAGTCGCTGCTCTAGATCATTTAAGCCTAAAAGTTAATATATAACAGCTTGATTGAACCTTTTTTCTGTAAAAATAAAAATGTTAAGATTGTTAAGAAAACCATGAAAATATCTTAAAAGTTGTTCCTGTGAATCATTATGTCCTGTTTTGAATGATTAATCACATTTCAGTTCTGTATCTTATCTTATCTAAAAAATCACATCCTCCCTTTGTGAATTACATCCTTCCTTTGTAACAAATCCTTCCCTAAAAAAGCTAATAAAAGACTGAGGTAGAGTGAGTTCTGCATGCAATGCTAGGCAATATGTTTGCAGATCTGCCTACCTGCCAGCTTGCATCATATCTGTGTGTCTGTCTTTTTTGTATATATTTTGTCTCTCCCTTTCTCTATCCCTTTCTCTGCCCGATCTCTCTTCTTCGTGACACCCACACTTCCTTGTTGAGGCTGGACCCCGACATAGGACCTTGACAGGCACCGATGAGGAATGAGTGTTTCCTCTCCACCGCTATGTGGTCAATTCTGACTCATAGTGACCTTATACAGGATTTCAAAGACTGTAAATCTTTATGGGAACAGACAACTTCATCTTTTACCCATGTATGTTTGAGCCATTGCCCTTGTGGTTAACAGCCCAATACCTAACACACAGCACCACCAGGACTCCTTAATGAGGGCTTCTTGTTGTTAAGGGCCTTCAAGTCAGTTCTGACTCACAGTGACCCTATATAGGGTTTCCAAGCCTGTAAATCTTTGCAAGAACAGAAAGCCTCAGCTTTCTCCTACAGAGCAGCTGGAGGACTTGAACCACCAACCTGTGGTTCACACAGTCCAGTGGTTATTCTACAAAGCCACCATGCTCCCTAAGAGTGCTTATTGTTGTTTTGTTGTTGTTAAGTGCCGTGGAATCAGTTCTGACTCATAGTTATCCTGTATAGGGCTTCTGAGGCATGGTTGGTGGGTTTGAACTGCCAGCTTTGAGGTTAGCAGTGCAGTGCTTATCCTACAGCACCACACCAGGACTCGAACAGGAGAGCTACTTACGGGCTTTGAAGAGAGGAAAGATTGTGGCTTATCTCCAGTGGCTTAATGGACCAAGAATCTACTTCTATTTCTTTTGATTAATATTCTTCTTGAATTCATCTTTTGCTTAAGTCAGTTCTAGTTGGATTTAATCACTTGCAACTAAAAGAGTTCTAAACAAGCAGTGGTGGAGTCCAATAAAAGGAACACTGAAAGTCAGGAGACCTGTGACCTAGTACTGCTCTGTCACAAACCAGGTTTGTGACCTTGGTCAAGTCACTCTTCCCTTCTGGGATCCAGTTTCCCCATTTGCAAAACAGAAGGCTGGACTAGATGAGTGATTTTTTAGACTTTTGGATTTCATGGGTCATTGGTGTCAGGAACAAGGACACACATAGTTTGTCTGGTTATTGTTTCTTTCCCCTACTAAATTCATTAAAATGATAATAATCCTCTCAAAACCCAGATAGCCAACAGCCATCACCAACATTTTTAATAAAAGAAAGGATATGTTAACATCAAAAGTAGGAAGGACAAATGTATCAATATTGAAAAATTGAATAAATTTAGCTTTAAGAAAATTCCACTTCAAATAGTTCATGGACAAATTCCATCTTTTAATTCAATTCTTCCACTTTTTGAACCCCCCTCGTGTGTGTGTGTGTGTGTGTGTGTGTGTGTGTGTGTGTGTGTATA
The DNA here is from genome assembly GCF_000296735.1 of Chrysochloris asiatica. Taxonomy (NCBI): domain Eukaryota; kingdom Metazoa; phylum Chordata; class Mammalia; order Afrosoricida; family Chrysochloridae; genus Chrysochloris; species Chrysochloris asiatica. Next base: position 736,094 of record NW_006408739.1, read on the forward strand.
GGAAGTCCTAGTGTGACGCTGTAGGAGAAGTACTGGACTGCAAGGTTGGCAGTTCAAACCCACCAGAAGCTCCTTGGAAAGCCTTTACATGATCGCTGTTATCCCATAGCATCACACCAGGACTCCTAAACAACAAATATATATGTTTAGGAGTCCTGATGTGATGCTATGAGATAAGCACTGGACTGCTAACCATAGGTTGGCAGTTCAAACCCACTAGCTGCTCCTCAGAAATCCTCACTTAACAACACTTAACACTTAACAACAACACATATATATTTTCCCCTAAATTAGCAACAGTATCATCATAGACAGGTACCACTCTGGTGTGTCGGGTTTGGAAATCACCAGACTTCATGATCTCCCTGGTCTATCTTCAATATCTAATATGGTAGAATTAATTTTTCAACTTTACACCCTTTAAAAAATCATTGTCAGTTTCCTTAGCCATCCTTTCCTACTTGGCATAGAGTTTTTGAGGAGCAGTTGGTGAGTTTGAACCGCCGACCCTCCAGTTCAAACCTACTTTGTAATCCATTATTTATCCTTTGGTACCATATCAGGACTCTAAAAATAGAGTTTTATTGTTGTTGTGAAGTGCCATTGAGTCAGTTCTGACTCATAATGATCCTGTATAGGGTTTCTTTGGAGCAGTTGGTGGGTTTGAACTGCCCACCTTGTGATTATCAGTCAACTGCTTACTCTAGAGTACCACATCAGGACTCCAAAAAAAAAGGGGGGGGGGGGTTGGTTAGCAGTCCTTAATCAATACACTAGGAAGGAGCATGGGATAATGACTTTTTTACTTTGGGATTAGGACAAGGCTGAAGACCAGCAAAACATGTTTCCTACTCCAACTCCTCCTCCCTCCTGCCAGCCTTTTCTATCTTGGTAAATGGTACAACATATCATCCTGTTGCTTAAGCCCCAAATCTGTATTTAGCCTTTATTCTGCCCTATACAGTAAATCCCCCACCACTCGTCTGTCAGTTTGTCATACTGCAGTGGCTGCGTGTTGCTGTGATTCTGGAAGCTAGGCTACTGGCATTCTAAATACCAGCAGGGTCACCCACGGTGGACAGGTTTCAGTGAAACGCCCAGACTAGGAACGAGAGGCACAACATCTGAAGAGTTAGCCATTGAAAACCTAATGAATTGCAGCAGAACAATGTTAAATATAGTGCTGGAGGATGAACACCTCAGGTTGAAAGGCACTCAAAATACAACTGAGGGAAGAGCTGCCTCCTCAAAGAAGTGTTGACCCTAATGAGGTGAATGGAGCAATGCTATTGAGATCATTTGTTGATGTGGCACAACTCAAAATGGGAAGAAACAGCTGCAAATATCCCTTAATGATCAGAACCTGTAATGTATGATGTATGAATATAGGAGGATTGGAAGTTGTGAAAAATTAAATGGAATGCATAAAGATCCATATCCTTAGCATTGTTGTTGCTAAATGCTGTTGAGTGGATTCTGACCCATAGTGACTCTGCATAAGGTTTCCGAGGGGCAGCTGGTGAGCTTGAACTGTTACAGCAGTTTTAGATTCATGATCAAAGAAACTGAGGCCACTCGGAGAGTTGAAGCAGAATTTCAGATTTTATTAAGTTGGCTGACTCAGAGGAACTAATTTCTCCAGGTTCTGAGCCCCGAATGGAAGGCAACACGGGCCTATATGGGGTCAGAGTCCAGGGAGGGGCCAGGCTGCATACCTGTTTGAGGGCAGGGGGATAATCAAGGGGATTGGTCCCATTTGGTGACCTGATTAGCATTTTAGCTTACCTCCTAGGCGGGAGAGGACAGTGAATGATTTTTACCTTTTCCTGTTCATTGAGAGGGCAGTGAATAATTTTTACCTTTTCCTGTTCAGAACCACTGACCTTGAGGTTCAAACCAACTATGCAGTCTAGTACATTAACCCACAGAACCACACCAAGGCTCATCCATCCTAAGCATTAGAGAGCTGAAATGGACTGTTACTAATTGTTTATTATGCTGGGAATGACAAATTGAAGAGGAATGGTGTCACATTCATTGTCAGAAAGAACATTTCAAGATAGATCTTGAAGTACAATGCTGTCTGTAATAGAATATTATCCATTTGACTACAAGGAAGGAAGACCACTTAATACCACTATTATGCAAATGTGCACACCAACCACTAAAGTCAATGAGAAAATTGAAGAATTCTGCTACCTTTTGTAGTCTGAAATTGATCAAACCTGCAATTAAGATGTGTTGATAAATACTGGTGATTGGAATGCGAAGGTTGGAAACGAAGATCAGTAATTGGAAAATATGGTCTTGGTAATGGAGAAGAGCCTGGAGATCACATGATACAATATTTCAAGACTAATGACTGTTGCACAAGACCTTTTTAAAGTGTTGAAGAGCAAAGATGTCAGCTTGAGGACTAAGGGTGAGGTATTTTCAATAACCTCATATGCATCTGAAAGCTGGACAGTGAATAAGGAAAACCATAGAAGAATTGATGCTTTTGAGTTATGATGTTGGAGAAGAATATCAAAAGTGCCAAGGGCTGCCAAAAGAACCAATAGATCCGTTTTGGAAGAAGTTCAGGCAGAGTGCTCCTTGGAGGCCAAGATGGCCAAACTTCGTCTCTCATACTTCAGACATATTGTCAGGAGGGACCAGTCACTGGAGAAGGATATCATGTTTGGTAAGGTGGAGGGTCAGAGAAAAAGAGGAAGACCCCCAATTAGATGGATTGGCCAAGTGGCAGCATCGATGGACTCAAGCGTGGCAACAGTAGTGAGGTTGGCCCAGGATCGGGCAGTGTTTCATTCTGCTGTGCATAAGGTTGCTATGCGTTGGTAATGACTCAGTGGCACCTAGCAGCAACAACAGTGACTTACTCACTGTATACCTTTTTTAAAAAAAACATAAAAGGTGACTATATATATGGACCTCACCAAATGTAATACACAAAACTTAAGCTGATTACATTGGTGGAAAGACACAGTGGAAAATATCATCAATATCATCAGCCCAAACAAGGCCAGGGCCAACTTGGAACAGACTATCAATTGTTTGTATGCAAATTAAAGCTGAAGCTGAAGAAAATTCAAACAAGTCCATCAGACCCAAAATATGACCGTGAGTATGTTGCTGTTGTGTGCCACTGAGTTGACTCCAACTCATAGTGACCTGTATAGGGTTTCCAAGGAGTGGCTGGTGAGTTTGAGCCACTGACCTTGTAGTTCAAACCAACCTTGAGGTTGAGTGCTTATCATACAGTGCAATTACAAGTATATCCCATCTGAATTTAGAGACCATCTCAAGAACAAATTTGCTGCATTAAATACTAATGATCAGGGACTTCCGGCGCTTCCCTGACCAGGCAGCTCAGGTAGGACAGTCTCGGGGAAAAGGGGCGGAATCGCACATAAGAAACCTCTGTCTAGCAGACAGACAGCCTTTGAACAAACATAAGATTTTATATTTCAACATTCTGAACTCATTTTTTAAAAGATCAAATTGCTGAGGAATTACAGGCATTTTGAGCTTTTGCCTGCCTGCACGCAGCTCCCGCTTTCGCGCCCTCACCGGCTAGTGCCTCTGTCTCCTGCAGACCTTGGAATGCAGGGCTAGAGCAACCCCACTTAGAAGGCTGCATTTCCAGAGAAAAGGAAGCATAAACTAACAAAGCCGAACAAATAGAGAGTGATATCGGCATGGATATCAGGAAATTCAGGGTACCCACGGTACAGAGAGACTGAGAGAGGCATTTTCTATGTCATCAAATACAGACACTACCTCCTTTAAGCCACTACCCCCAGCCCTCTACCACCCCGGCCTAGACCAGCCCTCTGCCAAACTGCCGAGGCTCAGGAACACCCAAGGCAAAGGCCCGCCCACTGAGACCAAGGTCCTCCCAAGTCCCAGACACTCTCACTGAGGCCAAGGCCTGCCCTGAGGCCCAACTTGCCCACAGACTACTCACAAAGGCCCAGGCCCAACCAAGGCCCAAATCGCCTACCCGCCTCGCGGTCCAGGTGATCCACAGCCCAGTCGCCGCCAAGGTCCAGGGCTCCCAAGGCCAAACCCACCATGTAGCCAGGTTGCTGAGGCCCAGGGCCCCTGAGGCCCAACCTGCCACGTAGCCCGATCACCAAGGCCCAATGTCCCTGAGACCCAACCCGCCCTCAGCCCGGTCCCCAAGGCACAGGCCCCCCAAGGCCCAATCCGCCCAACCTGCCCACTGAGGCCCAAGCTGCACAATGCCCAGCTGCTGATACCCAGGCCCCCTGAGGCCCAAACTGCCCGCCGGAGGCCCAAACCACCAGCCCGAGGCCCAAACAACCCGCCTGAGGTCCAACGCTCCTGCAGCCCGGTTGCTGACGCCCAGGCCCCCAGAGAACCAAACCACCAGCCCTAGGCTCAACCCACCCACACGAGGCCCAAACGGCCCACCGCCAAGGTCCAGACCCAACTGAGGCCCAAAAAAGGTACTCTGGGTTAAGCAATAAGGACAGTGAAAAGGGAAGACCACATCCTGATCACATCTTACTGGAGGTAATCAGAAAACATGAAAAATTTACCAAAACATATAATTAATTATTAGGGCCACAGATAAACATTAAACATGTCCAAGAAGCAAAAACAGATGATCATATCAGCACATGTCCAGAACAAAGATAAAATATCTGAGACAAATGAACCAGAAGT
>NW_006408739.1:754709-756863 GCF_000296735.1 Chrysochloris asiatica
TCCAGAGAGGGAGAGCAACTGTGTGCTGAAGACCTGGGGGGCACAGGGGAAGGATTGCATGGAGGGGATTGTAACCATGGCAATGAGACGATATACGATAGAATAAATGTGGAACTAATGTTCTCCCATGTAAACTATCACATAATTCACAATAAAACATTTAAGAAAAAAAAAAAATTCAAGTTCCAGGTTCCTAGTGGACTGCTCATTTTCTCACATAACACTATCAGTTCATTTCCTTTGACTACTTATCAAAAAGGAGTGGGATGCTGGCCTTTTAAAGCAAAGCGTATTAATTCTTCAGTTATTTGGGATGTTGTTGCCGCCAAGTCATGGCCTAGTCCTGTGTTATCCTCACAGTCATAGCTGTGTCTGAGCCCACTGTTGCAGTCACTGTGCCAATTCATCTTTTTCACTGACCACTAACTTCACCAAGCATGATGTCCTGTTTTGAATAGGAAACATTATTTTGCATTGCTGCTGCTGTTAAGTGCTGTGGAGTCTGTTTCAACTCATAGCAACCCTGTATAGGGTTTCCAAGGAGTAGTTGGTGCGTTTGAACACATTTGAACCCATATCTATTTCATCAATAGTCAAAATGTTTTCTTCTCATAACAGTCAAAAAGTATTTACTTTTCTACTTCTTTTCCTAGCTCTTGGTGACCCATTTGTGTTTTTGTTCATGGTATGAAATATGGATATAAGCACATTTTTATCCATGCTGATGTCTCACCTTTTAGATGATATTTGCTAAATAGTAATCCACTTTTCTTGTTTTTATCCTTGAGAAAATAGAGTGATGGCTAACTAGTTACTTTGAGTTCTCCATCAAGCTTCTTGATCCCACCAAAATACGTTTTGTCCATTTGTATTCCAAATGAATTTTACTATTAAATTCCATGATGCATGTTACTATGTCTTTAATTCATATTCCACTATAATCTTAACTAGATTTAGACTTCACAATCTAGATAAGGGCACATCTCTTCTTTCATTCATATTTTCCTTTATCCTCACACTTAAACATTTTTTCTATTCCAAGTTAATTTCCATGCACGTACTTTATTATTTGTTTATTTTTTGGTCATCCTTGTGAATAAGTGAGATCTGAAAACATCATCTGTTAAACATCCAATGGAACACAGTTCTACTTTGACACCCATGGAGAGGTCATAGGTCAGAATCGACTGCACACCAACTGGGTGTTATTTTCTCTCCTTTTCTCCTTCCCAATGTCCCTGGGTTATGCAAATGGTTTGCACTTGACTACTGAGCCTGGGGCTGCTTTTTAAAAAGTTTTTATTGTGAATTATGTGATAGTTCACATGGGAGTGCATCAGCTTTACATTCATCCTATCATATTTCATTACAATGATTTCAATCCCCTCCATGCATCATCATCCAACAGCATTTGCTTACATTCCATCTGTTTTTTTTATTTTTTATTTTGGGTGTACACCATTCAAACAACCAAAGGGTACACCCTGCAAGCCTGCTCCCTGGCCATCAGCACACAGCCCCTCTCCCTCCTTGAGTCCAGTGTCCCCAACCGCTCCATCTCTCCATGTCATTGTCTCTGTCTCCATCTGTGGTGTCGCTGCTTCTCTGGATAGGGTCCCACACTCTGCTCTTCTCCCTTGATGGCCCCAGCATCCTCCACTCCTGGACTGCAAGATCAACCACTCCCCACCTTTTGTTACAAAACATCTGCCTTTACATTTACAACTCTCACAGTGAGTCCTGATAGCAATTATTCACTATTGAACCACAAGAGTCTTATCTCCATCTCCTTCACCAGCCCTATCCAGACAGGGCTAGACTCCCTCTTGAAAGCTTGTAAGCCAGTCACTTCATGCCTTTCTAGTTCCCCACCCTGGCTCCATTTTGGGTAACCCATCCCTGTCAACCCTGTGCACCGAGGGGGTGGGAATGATCCTCTTTTGAGCTACTACATCGATAAGTATAGATCAAGTTCATCACATTGTAACAGATTACTTCCCCCCCCCCTTCTTCCTCTAGTTGAGTTCTGATCATCCAGTCATTGAAGCCAGGTCAAATGGGTACTATCTGCAAGTATGGGTGCTCTTGTGCATCTCCCCTCACTTCATATCAGATGGACACTTCACTCTCCTCTCTAGTCCTCTGTGGCCATGT
>NW_006408739.1:757570-759824 GCF_000296735.1 Chrysochloris asiatica
CTCTTTTACCTATTCAAACCAGGCCTCAATCCCTGTATCCCAGAGCCCTGTTGTTCCAAGGTTCAGCATACATCACTATTTACCTCTGTCCCACTTAGCCCATGCAACCCTACCTAAATGTTCTCCCATCCACTTTGTTCTTCCATTACTTCCCCCTTCTTGTGTATTGACTCCCCCTTCCCACACACAAGGTTGGTGATTCAAACCCGCCAGTTACTCCTTGGAAATCCTATATAGAGTTGCTATGAGTCAGAACCAACTAGATGGCACGTAACAAGAACAATGGAGTCTGGGGTCCTGGTGTGGTGATGTAAGATAAGCACAGAACTGCTAACCACGATATTGGTGGTTTAAAGTCACCAGCCATTCCTCAGAAACTCTATACAGGTTTACTATGTCAGGTTCACTTGATAGCACCTAATAACAACAACTAACCTAAAGGCTGGAGGTTTGAACTCATCTAGTAGTACCACAGAAGAAAGGTCTGGTGATCTGCTCTGTAAAGATTGTGCATTGTTACCAAGGTGATTCTGACTCATAGCAACACTATAGAGCAGGTTAGAACTGTCTCACAGGCTCTCTAAGGCTGTAATATGTGTGACTCCCAGTGAGTCTGTAGGTCAAAGTGGAATTGTCCTATGCGGTTACCAAAACTGCAATCTTTACTGAAAAAAACTGCCAGTCTTCTACCTGCAGAGCAGCTGGTGGGCTAGAACCACTGACTTTTTGGTTAGCATCTGAGCACTTAGTCACCAAGGCGCTTCTGTAAAGATTACAATCAAGAAAACCCAATGTAGTTCTCCCACTCTGTCACATGGGTCATCATGAGTTGGAATACACTCAAGGGCAAAGGGTTCGTTTTTGTTTTGCTTTCTCTTTCCCTCTGCTCCAGTCTCACTTGTATACACACACAAATACAAATATTTGGCCCCCAAACTTTGCAGATATAAATGATACACTCTCCCCTCTCTACGCCCAGCATATGTTGTTTCTTTGCTTTGGCCAGCAGCAGTCTGTAAGTTACTCTTAGGCCATCTCCTCCGTTTGCCTTTCTCCTGTTTCCTTCCCCTTCCTTACAATGGGCAGGACTGTCCCTGAACCAGCTGCAAGGCTTAGGATATGGCTGCTAAAGAAGTGCCTTCCCTGTTTATACAGCAAGACAGGAACCTTAGTCTTGCCTGAAAGCTTCTCCACCACTGGCTTTCCACTGAAGCATTAGTTACAACACAGAGAAAAGGTGTCCTTGTAAACCTGCCCCAAAGCAGAGAATGAACAGCCCACTCTGGAATGTAAATACTCAAGAAATGATGAGATTTTTTTTTCCTATTTCCTGACCAACCGCAAGTCTTTCTCTATAGAGACAAACTATTTATGGCACATTCCAGATTCTAAGAACCCAGGGCTCTTTTACCACCAGAGGCAGTGTGAGGTAATTCCAAGAATTCAGATCCCCAAATAAATAAAATCCCCAGCTGTTGAGTAGATTCTGATACATAGTGATCATACAGTGTTCCATAGAGTTTCTGAGGCTATAAATCTTTACAGAAGCAGATGGCCTCATCTTTCTCCTGTGGAGTGGTTGGTGGATTTGAACTGTCAACCTTTCTGTTAGCAGTTCAGGACTTAACCTGAACCAAATTCCTAATATACAAATGTGTTGTTGTTGTTGTTAAGTGCTGTCGAGTCACTTCTAACTCATAGTGACCTTGTATAGGGTTTCCAAGAAATAGTTGGTAGGTTTGAAGTGCCAGTCTTGTGGCTCAAACCGAACTTGTGATCTGGAGCTTATCCTACAGTGCCACACCAGGACAATTGTAAGCAACAATAATTTATAGCCAACATATCTTAGAAAACTGTTGTCAGGATCCAAGGAGATAATTTATGAGAAAACACAGTTTAAAAACTATAAAGCATTGGGCAGATGTTACTAATCCATAGTGGTTGCTTATGCACTAACTGGATGGCTGGGTCAGAGAGTGGAAGAACTTACTTCTTATTTTATCCTTTTTTTTTGTTCCATGTGTATGTTCTTGTAGGAACTGAAAATAATATGCTAAAACCATATTCTAATGTGTAATCCATCAATGATGCCACCTGGCTGATCCATCTCGTTGGCGGTCTTCCTCTTTTTCTCTGACCCTCCACCTTACCCAGCATGACATCCTTCTCCAATGATTGTTTCCTCTGGACAATATGTCCAAAGTAGGAGAGACGAAGCTTAGCCATCCTGGCCTCCAAGGAGCACTCTGGCTGC
>NW_006408739.1:760746-765456 GCF_000296735.1 Chrysochloris asiatica
TGGAAGTTCTCTGTCAATGTATGATTGTAGCCGTTTCTGTATTACCTTTAGCAAAACTTTACTCAAGTGTGGCAGTGGTAGTGAGGTTGGCCCAGGATCAGACATTGTTTCGTTCTGCTGTGCATGGGGTCGTTATGAGTCGGTTCCGACTCAATGGCACCTGACAACAACAACAATGTGTAATAACTAAAAACCCATGGCTGACTTCTGGTAAGATGGTAGACTAGTCAGATGCACTGCATAGACCCTCTTTAACAAAGACACCTGGGGGGTTAGCTATGTGACATGAAGTCAGTTGCTATCCTTTGTAGGGCTTTTGAGTCAATCTTCATGGGAGCAGAACTACTCTGAGGACTGCCAGGTTGAATCAAACTGTTGAGCTTGTACCTAGCAGCCTAACATGTAACCCACTATACCACTATGCCACTAGAACTCCTATAACAAAAATACAAGAGACCAAATGAAATATAAACACAGATGAAAATACCAGAACTCTGAACTTCAGAGGAAAGTTTAGAGAACTGGACTGAGTACTTGCTGGGAGAAGAAGTTGAGCAGGGGCCGTGAGAGAGGGAGACTGACTGGTGAATGGAAGACCAGACATGGTGTGACCATCTTGAACTTTTGTGCACAGCTTTGACAACAGAAAGTGGCCTGTAAGAGCAGAGTCACATAAATGACAGGAAATCAGAAACCCTTATAACCCACCACCCTGCCCCCTGCTGCCTGTGGCCCTAACAGCTTTATCAAGGGCCTCCACAGACTACTTATCTATGTTGAGTGCCCTGAACATAGAGAACACCTAGGCCTATGTTGTTGCTGTTGTTAGGTGCCATTGAGTTGGAACCGACTCATAGTGACCCAATGCACAGCAGAACGAAACAATGTCCAATCCTGGGCCAACCTCACTACCACTGCCACACTTGAGTCCATCAATGCCGCTACCTGGCCAATCCATCTCGTTGGGGGTCTTCCTCTATAGGAACTTCATTTAAGGCCAGGAACTGTGCCATCACATCCTTCCCACACACATCTTGTGAGCTCCTTGGCTGGCAAGAATCCCCAGAGTTTTCTCCTCTCCAGGTCTAACGGCTGTACTAGTTTTTTTTTTTTGTTTTTGGCTTTTTCCTTTTGTTGTTTTGATGTTTTTGTTTATTCTTTCATCTTCTTCTTCCATTTCCATTCCCTTGAATTTTATCCTTTCATTCTTTTTTTCCCTTCTTTTCTTTTGTTCCTGATTTCCCCTCTTCTTTATTATTGTTTTTGATCTTTCTTTATAAGTCTCTACTCTCTTTCTCTTTTCATCTTCTTTCTCCCTGTTTTTTTAAGTATTTAAAATTTTTTTCTTACTTTTCTATAGCTTTATTTTCTTTTCCTTGTTTTCAGTAATTATATACGTTTTTCTGGTTGCTGCCTATTTTATTTATTTTTTCTCCTTTACTATTTTCTATTTTCATTGTTGGTTGCTTGTTTGTTTATTCTGTTTTGCTTTCTTGTGTGTAGGGGTTGGAGGGGGTTTTCACCTCTTTCCCACTCAACAGGAGACAGCATCTATATCCATACAGCCCAGACACAACCAAAACTTCTGAAGCTCCACTCACTGGGGGAGAGACAATATTATCTCCCATACCACCTGATCAATGATAGACAACAGCCAACAACAGCCAAATCCACCCTAAACTGAGTTGCATGAACAGAAAAGAGTGCACATATTTCCATTCTCTAACTATACCCACAGGAGGCAATTGGTAAAAGCCTAAGAACACCTCAACATACAATCATCAATTAAATATGCAAATAAAATGTTATCAAATGTTCCAGGAACAACAGACAATTTTGGTTGAGCGAATGGTTCAAACATATGACTAAGATGCAGAGCCAGAAAACATTTCTGAGGAAAAAAAGATAATGGACCTAACTGAAAAAAAAAAATTCAAAAGAATGATATTTAGACACATTCAAGGACTGATAGAAAGATTGAGCAAAGGAAGGAGAACACAGAAAAAACTTCAGAAGAATTCAGAAAAACAGAACAAAAACATACAGAAAAAATAAATGCAATTTTCCAAACAATACAAAATCTGCCATTAGAAATCCAGAAGATTATGCTATGATTTCAGAAATGGGAAATACATTGAAAGGGCAAAAGAGTAGATTTGAAGCAATGAAAGCCTGAATTAGTGAGCTTTAAGATAAATCTCTCCATACTACTAGTATGCTAAAGGGCATGGTGGCTCCAAATGATAAGCACTGGACTGTGAACCACAGGGTCCACAGTTCAAGTCTGCCAGCCTCTCCTTGGGAGAAAAAGGAGGCTTTATGCTCCTGTGAATATTTAAAACCTCAGAAACCCTATACAGTGTCACCATGAGTTGGAACTGACTTGACAGCATCTAACAACAACAACAAGTATTCTAGAACAGCATTCAGAAAAAAAGATAGAAAAAATCTGAAGAAAATTAAGAGTTATGTGGGACACCATAAAAAGGAACAATTTATGGGTGATCAGAATTCCAGAACAGGAAGAGACAATAAAAAAACACAGACAAAAATTGTTGAAGAGTTGTTGGAAGAAAACTTCCCTAACATCATGGAAGAAGAGACTATAAGCATACAAGAAATTTAACAAACCCCAAACAGGATAGATCCCAAAAGAAAATCACCAAGACATATATCGTAATAACCAAAGACAAAGAAAGAATCCTGAGAGCAGCTCAGGAAAAATGAAAAGTTATCTACAAAGGAGAGCCAGTAAGACTAAGCTCTGATTTCTCAGCAGAAATCATGCAGGCAAGAAAGCAATAGGATGACATATATAAAACTCTGAAAGAAGAAAATTGGCAGCCAAGAATCATAAACCCAGCAAAGCTGTTCCTTAAATATGATGGTGAAATTAGGACATTTTAAGATAAATAGAAACGAAAGTAATTTGTAATAATTAAACCAGCGCTATAAAAAAATACTAAAAGGATGTTCTTTGGGCTGAGAACCAACAACAGCAGACAACAACCTGAGATTAACACACATTATGAAACCACCTAGGACTCAGTCCAGATACAGAAGTATTCAAAGTAAAACAAACCTGCAAGACTGAAAGTAGGGAACCAGAGATATCAATTTATAATGAAGTCAACTATAAACCAAAAAGAAAAAAGTGTAGTTACAGAACTTCCAAATGTTAAGGAAGTCAAGTAGATTTCAAGATAAAATAGACTGTTTCAAGCAGGGGAAAAATTAACAAATTACAGGGCAACCTCAAAGAAAATTAATACACCTTCACACTAAAATAAAAAAGAGGAAAATCCAAAAGATTTGATAAACATTAATACAACAGACATGAAAATGAAAAGAAAACCCACAAACAAAATGAACTCAGCACAGAAAATTTTGTGGAACAAAGAAACCAGCAGCACCACACACACACACACACACACACACACACACAAAGCATACCCCGTAAAATGACAGCAATCAATTCATGCTTAGTGATAATTAAACTGAATATAAATGGATTAAATGCACCACTCACGAGACAGAGAGAGCAGAATAGAGAAGAAAAGAGCATCCTTCAATATGTTGTCTACAAGAGACATCTATCTCTTATATACAAAGACAGAAATAGACTAAAATTCAAAGGATGGAAAAATATATCAAGCTAATGGCAATCAAAAATGAGCAGGAGTGGTGATTTTAATTTCTGTTAAAATAAACTTTAAGGCAGAAACCAGCATAAGATACAAAGAAGGACACTATCTCATGATTAAAGGGTCCATTGAATAAAAGGACATTACCATAATAAATAACTATATCCCCAAGGAAAGAGCATCAAAACACATATATCAAACTTTAATAGAACTAAAAAAAGTAGAAAACTCTACAAAGAGTGATGGTGGTAGTGATGATGTGTCATGGAGTTGGTTCCAACTCAGAGCGACCCTGTACAAGGTTTCTGAGGCTGTAAATCTTTACGGGAGAAGAATGCCTTGTCTTTCTCCTGTGGAACAGCTGGTAGTTTTGAACTGCTGACCTTGCGGTTCGCAGCTCAATTCGTAACCACTACGCTACCAGAGATTTTAATATACCACTTTTGATATAGAAGAGAACAACTAGAAAGAAACTCAACAAAGACACTGAAGAACTAAACAAAATCAACCAAGTTGACTTCATAGACATATCAGAGCACTCAACCAAACAACAGGACAATATAAATTATTTTTCAGTACATATAGAATATTCTACACACCATTGAATAATAATAATAAATCTGTAAAATACCTCACAACATGGATGTACCTGGAGGACATTATACTGAATGAAATTAATCATAAAAGGACAAATATTGTATGAGACTAATGTTGTAACCACCACTTGTCTGTCATTTTGTCATACTGTGGTGGCTTGTGAGTTGCTGTGATTCTGAGAGCAATGCCACCAATATTTTAAATACCAGCAGGGTCACCCATGGTGGACAGATTTCAGATGCGCTTCCAGATGAAGACAGACTAGGAAGGAGTGATGAACTACTTCCGAATTTTTAGTCACTGAAAACCTTATGAATAGCAGAGAAACACTGTCAAATATAGTGCTAGAAAATGAGGCCCTCAGGTTGGAAAGCCCTAAAAATGTGACTGGGGAAGAGCTGCCTCCTCAAAGTAGAGTTGACCGTGATGACAAGAATGGACTAAAGCCCATGGGAGAAAAGCCCGTGGG
>NW_006408739.1:767811-779903 GCF_000296735.1 Chrysochloris asiatica
AATGTAAAAAACAAACAAAAATCCTCACCACTGGACCAATAAACAACATTCTTATCAATGGAGAAAAGATTGAAGTTGTCAAGGACTTCATTCTTCTTAGATCAACTATCAACACTCATGGAAGTAGCTGTCAAGAAAACAAACGACTTATTGCATTGGGCAAATCTGCTGCGCAAGACCTTCTTAAAGTGTTGAAGAGCAAAGACGTCAACTTGAAGACTAAGGTGCGCCTGGCCCAAGCCATGGTATTTTCAAAAACCTCATATGCATGTGAAAGCTGGACAGTGAATAAGGAAGACCGTAGAATAAGGTGGAGAGTCAGAGAAAAAGAGGAAGATCCCCAGCAAGATGGATTGGCAAAGTGGCAGCATCAATGGGCTCAAGCTTGGCAACAATAGTGAGGTTGGCCCAGTATCAGGCAGTGTTTCATTCTTCTGTGCATAAGATCACTATGAATTGATACTGACTCGATGACACCTAATAACAACAACACAAGTGTTGTGAAAGTTGTGAAAAAGTTTTCTTGATAGAAGAAATATTTTGTGATGGTACCGGGTGTGAAGGGAAAGAGGGAAAATTATTCACAGGCTAGAGGGTGCTGTTGTTGTTAAATGCCATTGAGTTGGTTTCAACTCATACTGACCCTGTATAGGGTTTCCAAGGAGTGGCTGATGGTCTTGAACCACTGACCTTGCAATTCAAACCAACCTTGCAGCTAGAGGGTAACACATGTTAACATTGGTGACAGGGCAGGCAATATACAAGAAGGAGGTTGACAGAAGAAAGATGACAGTAGTAGGATACACAGGGAGGAATTGAAGAGTTAAAGTGAATAGATGCAATACTGTTAATTAATGGTACATGGAGGAGATTGCAATCATTGTAATGAAGCAAAGTATATGAATCACTCAAGTCACAATAAAAAGTAAAATAAATGATCAAACAAAAAACCCAATGCCATAGAATCGATTTTGACTCATAGTGACCCTGTATAAGGTTCCCAAGACTGTAAATCTTTTGTTGTTAGGTGCTATCTAGTTAGTTCCAACCCGTAGTGACCACAGAACAAACCACCACCCAGTTCTGCACCATCTTCATTATTGCTGCTATGCTTGAGCCTACTGCTGTTGTCACTGTGCCAATCCATCTTATTGGGAGGTCTCCTTCTTTTTGGCTGACCCTCCACTTTACCAAACATGATGTCCCTCTCCAGGGACTGGTCCTTCCTGATAATATGTCCAAAGTATGAGAGATGAAGTCTTGCCTAAGGAACATTCTTGCTGCACGTCATCCAACACAGATTTGTTTGTTTTTCTGGCTGACCATGGTACCTTTAATATTCTTCTCCAGCACCATAACTCAAATGCATCAATTCTTCTATGATCTTCCTTAATCATTGTCCAACTTTCACATGTATATGAAGCTATTGAAAATATCATTGCTGTAAATTTTTAGGGAGCAGAAAGTCTCATCTTGTGACTAGTAGTTCAGTGCTTATCCTACAGTGCCACCAGGGCTCCTCTAATGTGTAATTGTTGTTAAGTGCCTTCAAGTCAGTTCTGACTCAGAGCAACCCTGTATAGGGTTTCCAAGGAGCAGCTGGTGGGTTCAAACTGCCAGTCTTTCAGTTAGCAGTCCAGTGCTTACCCTACAGCACCACACCAGGAATGTGTAATGCTGTTGTTGTTAAGTGCCATCGAGTCAATTCAGACTCATAGCAATCCCATATAGGATTTCTGAGGAGCTGCTGCTAAGTTTGAATCTCCTACCTTTCCGTTCAAACAGACCTTACAGTCCAGTGCTTATCCTACAGTGCCACACCAAGACTCCAATGTGTAATGTTGTTGTTGTTGTTAAGTGCCATTGAGTCAATTCAGACTCATAGTGACCCTGTATAGGGTTTCCAAGGAGTGGCTGGTGAATTTGAACCACTGACACTGCGGTTCAAACCGACCTTGAGGAGGTCAAGTCCTTATCCTATGGCACCACACACGGACTCCATAATGCTGATTTTTTTTTAAGTGCTATCAAGTCAGTTCCAACTCATAGCAACTCTGTACAGAGTTTTCAAGGAGCAGCTGGTGAGTTTAAACCACCAACCTTGTGGTTCAAACCGACCTAATGGGCCAGTGTTTTATCCCACAACACTATACCAGGACTCTATGATGTATAACATTGTTGTTAAGTGCCATTGAGTCAGTATCGACTCACAGCAATCCTGTATAGGGTTCCTGAGGAGCAGCTGGTAGATTTGAACTGCCAAACTTGTGGTTCAAACCGACCTTGTGGTTCAGTACTTATCTTACAATGCCACACCAGGACTCAGAGGGGGAAAATAGGCAAGACTGTGTGCTCCAGTTTCAACTGTACTTCAAAGATGACATCTAGAGTGTAGGCAGAGATTGCCCTCTAGTGGGGGGCTCCATCTTGACCTGAGCTTCCCTGTGTGCGATTTCCTATCTGCAGCCGTCTTTTCCCTGGGCTCTAGATTGGAAATTAGAATTGTGTGTTCAGCTCTATCATGGATTTTTCACTGTTTGTTTTATCTTTCTGGACTCTAGAGAGTATAAGAATCCTTTTGCTAGGTGGTTGGGGCAACCTATAAGGATTGTATGTAAAGACAAAGCACATTCAGGAAGATATTGTTCTAGAGCTCTTTGAGGCTTATACCAAAGCACTGAAAGAAGGGACCTCCCTGATTTTAGAGTCCCCAAGGGATCTGGTTGGGAAGTTGAGCTTTGTGGTCCACTCAGTGAGGCTCTCTGGCCCTGGTGATGAGCAGGCCCTCTAGAGTCCTGAGGTCTCTTCCAGGCCCTTCCTGTTGGGCAGTGTCTGACACTTGCACCAGTCTGCTCACTGCCACCACGTTCCTCCTCCTGACCTCAGTAGCTGTAGATCAACATTGGTCTCTACGATGCCCTTACTTCCTTTAGGAGGAGGGTTTATGCTGTTGGTAGGTGCTATTGAGTTGTTACCCACTCATGGCAATCCCGTGTATGCAGAATAGAAATGCTCCATTGTATTTTTAAGGCTGTGATCTTTTCAAACCAGGCCTATCTTTCAAGGTGCCTCTGGATGGATTTGAACTGACAACCTCTTGCCTAGTAGTTGAGTGCTTAACAATTTGCACCAACCAGGGAATCTGGAGTGCATATAGTAGAGTCATGTGCGTTCCCAGCAGGAAATCTCTCTCAGCTTTTTCATACAGCCTTATCCTTCAGAGCACTTGCACATCGCAAGGGCCTAGGAATGTGTCCACTACAGGCCTGCCCAATTACAGAACCACTTGGTGTTTGAGTTGGAGTCACAGCTAGGATCCTCCCTGACAACACTTTTATTTTTTCCCCCTTATTGGGTCCTGATGTTATTCTTTTAAATTTTAAAAATTACATTTTAATGAAGTTTTAGCTACTTTATTCTTCAAAGCAAACATAACATTGGGAGGTTTGTTATTGTAGACAGCAGTAAAGATAAATTTTGTTGTTGTTTTTAGTGCCGACTCATAACAATCCTGTGCACAATAGAACAAAACACTGCCTGGTCCCACACCACCCACACCACCCATTGTTGCAGCCACTATGGCAATCCATCTCGTGGTGGGGCTTCTTCGGTTTTGCTGACCCTCTACCAAGCACAAGGTTGTTTTCCAGGGACTAGGCCCTTCAGATAACATGTCCAAAGAAGTGAGATAAAGTCTCACCATCCTGGCTTCCAAGAAACATTCTGGCTGTACTTCTTCCAACACAGATTAATTTGTTATTCTAGCAGGTATGGTATTTCAATATTCTTCACCAACACCATAATTTAAAAGCATAAATTCTTCTTCGATTTTCCTTATTTATTGCCTAGCTTTCACATGAACATTAGGCACTTAAGAACACTATGGCTTGTATCAGGCAAACCTTAATCATCAAAGTAATGTCTTGACTTTTGAACACTTACGAGAGGCTTTTGCAGTAGATTTGCCCAATGCAATATGTCATTTGATATCTTTACTGCTGCTTTCATTACTGTTGATTATGAGTCCAAGCAAAAAGAAATCCTTGACACCTTCAGTAATTTATCACGATGCTGCTTATTGGTCCAGTTTTGTGTTGTTTTCTTTATATTGAGTTGTAATCCACACTGAAGGCTATAACCTTTGATCTTCATTAGTTCTCTTCACTTTCAGCAAGCAAAGTTCTGTCATCTATATATATGCCAGATTGTTAATGAGTCTTCCTCTAGTCCTGATGCTGCATTCTTCTTCATATAGTTCAGCTTCTTGGATTGTTTTGCCCAGATACAGACTGAATAAGTATGGTGAAAGGATACAAACCTGATGCACACCTTTCCTGATTTTAAACCATGCAGTATCCCTTTGTTTATGTATAGGGTCATGATCACAATTAAGTGTTCTAGAATTCCCATTCTTCCCAATGTTATCTCTAATTTGTGATGCTCTGGTAGCGTGGTAGTTACGAATCGGGCTGTAAACCACAAGGTCAGCAGTTCGAAACTACCAGCTGCTCCCTGGGAGAAAGATGAGGCTTTCTGCTCCTGTAAAGATTTACAGCCTTGGAAACCCTGTTCAGGGTCACTATGGGTTGGAACCAACTTGATGGCACTTAACTACAACAACAACACGCAGTTGAATGGAGTCTTGGTGTGGCACTGTGGCATAAAGCACTGGACTACAAGGTTGGTTCGAACCACAAGGTTGGTGGTTCAAACTCACCAGCCATTCGTAGAAACCCTATAGAGGATCACTATGAGTTGGAAGAAACTCCACAGCACTTAACAACAACATAATTGAATGCCTTTGCATAGACAATAAAACAAGTATTCTCTGTTTTCAGCCAAGATCTTTCTGACATCAGCAACGATGTTTCTCCTTCTATGCCCTCTTCTGAATCCGACTAGATTTTCTGGAAGTTCCCTGCCTTTACATTCTGGTGGGATATACTCAAGGTCATATTTTGGCTCAATGAACTTGTTTTAATTTTCTTCAGCTTCAACCTGAACTTGCATATGAGCAACTGGTCATTGGCCCCTGGCCTTATTTTGGCTGATGATCTTCAGCTTCTTCATTGTCTCTTCCACAGATGTAGTAAATTTGATTCCTGTGCATTCCATTGGTGAAGTCACCATTTATGTTGTTAAAAAAAGGTATTTGCTATGTAGAAGTCACAGGTCTTGTAAAATACTATCATGTGATCTCCAGTGTCATTTCTATCACCAAATCCATATTTTTCAACTACAATCCTTCTTCTTTGTTTCCAACTTTTATATTCCAATCACCAGTAGTTATCAATGCATGTTTGATCAATTTCAGACTGCAGAAGTTGCTGTGAGCCTTCAATTTCTTACTCTTTGGCTATAGTCGTTGGTGCATAAATGTAAATAGTAGTTGTATTAACTGGTCTTCTTTATAGAGGTATGGATAGTATCCAATGAATATGATGCTATTTCACTTCAATTAGCTATCTCTAGGATAGTAGACCATATGCTTGTCTAATTCAAAATGGCCAATACTGGTCCATTTCAGCTCACTAATGCCTAGGATAAGGAGCTCTGGTAGCGTAGTGGTTACGAATCGGGCTGTGAACCTTAAGGTCAGCTGTTCGAAACTACCAGCCGCTCTGTAGGAGAAAGATGAGGCTTTCTGCTCCCATAAAGATTTACAGCCTCGGAAACCCTGTACAGGGTCGCTATGAGTCGGAACCGACTTGATGGCACTTAACAACAACAATAATGCCTAGGATATCAATATTTAACCATTCCATTTCATTTTTTTTTTTAATCTTATTTTAGAGTAGTGGGATGGGGCTAGGTAGGAGTAAGGAGTTAGAGTTAGGACTATGGCTAGGTCTAGGCCTTGTAGTATTAGGGTTAGGGCTAGGACTAGGATTAATATTAGGGGTAGGAATTGGGTTAGAGATAAGAGTAAGGCTTGATTTAGTTTTAGGGTTACAGTTAGTTGTTTTTTCTCTTGAAATCTACTTGATTTCCCCTTCATTTGAAAGTTCTGTAACTACATTATTCCCTCATTTTACTTTATGTTTTTGCTGTTCATGTTGTAAATGGGTATCTCTGGCTCCCTATTTTCAGTCTTGGAGACTTGTTTAACTTTGAAGACTTCTATAACTTTGAGCTCTGTTTGATATTGTCACGTATGGTAGTTGCAGGTTGTCATCAGTTGTTGGTTCTCTGTCCAAAGATTCCCTTTAATAATTTTTGTAAGTTTGGTCTGGTTTTTGAAAATTCTTTTAATTTATGTTTATCTGGAAGTGTGCTAATTTCACCATCATATTTGATGGACAATTTTGCTGGGTATATGATTCTTAGTCAATAATTTTTTTCCTTGCTGAGGTTTTTTTTTTGTTTTTTTTTTTTTTAATGTTTTATTGTGAATTATATGATAGTTTACATGGGAGCACATTAGCTTTACATTCATCCTATCATATATTGTTACATTGCCATGGTTATAATCTCCTCCATGCATCATCAACCAACCAAAGGGTATACCCTGCAAGCCTGCCCTCTGGTCGTCAGCACACAGCCCCTTTCCCTCTGTGGATCTAGAGCTGCTCCATCTCTCCATGTCATCATTTCTGCCTCCATCTTGGTGTCATTGTTTCTCTGGGTAGGGTCCCACTCTCTGCTCTTCTCCCTTGATGGTCCCAGGGACCTCAGCTCCTGGACTGCAAAGTCAATCACTCTCCTTCTTTTGCTACAAAATGTCTACCTTTATGTTTCCAATCCTCACAGTCAGTCTTGATAGTAATTATTCACTATTGTACCACATGAGTGCTATCCCCATCTCCTTTCACCAGTCCTGCCCAGACAGATTAGATACTATTTAGTGGAGATTCTACCTTCCTCCGCATCCTCTGGATCTAGGCTCCCTCTTGAAAGCTTGTAAACCAGTCACTCCTTGCCTTTGTTGTTGTTGTTAAGTCCCGTTGAGTTGATTCCAACCCACAGTGACCCTGTATAGGGTTTTCAAGGAGCAGCTGGTGAGCTTGAACCACCAACCTTGCAGTTCAAACGGCTTTGCCACACCAGGACTCTTGCCTTTGTAGCTCCCACCTCCCCCAATTTTGGGTAGCCAATGTCCAAGTTGCCCATCCCTGTCTACCCTGTGTAGAGGGAGTGGGAATGATCATCACTGTAAAGATTTGTTCCCTCTTTTGAGCTACTACATCCATAGGTGTAGGTCAAGTTCATCAAATTGTATCAGATTACTCTTTTTTTCCTCTTCTTTCTTCTTCTAGTTGAGCTCTGATCATCCAGTCATTGAAGCCAGTTCAAGTGAATATTATCTGCAAGTGTGAGTGTTCTACTTGCTGAGTTTTATATGTCATTCCATTGCTTTCTTACTTGCATGGTTTCTGCTGAGAATCAGTTTAATCTTATTAGTTCTCCTTTGTAGCTAACTTTTTGTTTTCCCAAGATGCTCTCAGGATTTTTTCCTTGTCTTTGATTTTGAAAAGTTTGATTATAATATGTCTTGGTGATTTTCTTTTGGGGTCTATTCTGTTTGTAGTTCATTTAACTTCTTAAATAGCTATATCCTCATCTTTCATGATGGTAGGGAAGTTTTCTTCCAATAACTCTTGGACAATTTTCTTTATGTTTTTGTTTTGTTTTGTTTTCAGTCTCCTCCTGTTTTGGAATTCCAATCATACATAAGTTATTCTTCTTGATATTGTCCCACATAAATCTTAGACTTTCTTCAGATTTTTAATTCTTTTTATGATTATTTCTTTTGAAGATGAATATTGAAAGATCTATCTCCAAGGTCATGATTCAATTCTACTTCTTTGCTTTTCAATGTATTATCTATAACTGATGATGTAGTATTAATCTTCTGTCTATGTAATTGATGTTTTTTGTGGCTTCCAATTTTTCCCTTACTTTGTCAGTTTGTTCTTGTCGTGTTTTTCTGAATTTTTCCTTGCTTTTGCAGACCTTTCTCTGAATTCATTGATGGTACCTAAATAACACTCTTTAAAATTCCTTATCAAGTAGTTCTGATATCATTTCTGGGATTACATTTTCTGAATCTGTATTTTTTGGTCACTTGTTTGGTCTTGATGACAGAAATGATGCTGGTGACCTCATGATAGAATTTTGCAAGACCAATTACTTATTCATTTCAAATACCTTTTTAAAACAACACAAAAGGTATCTGTACACATGGATCTCACCAGATGGCAAACACAGAAATCAAATTGACTACATTTTTGGGACCGGATGGTGGCAAAACTCCATATCACTAGCCAAGGACAAGGGCAAACAATGGAAAGACCGTCAATTGCTCAGATGCAAGTTCAGGCTGAAGCTGAAGAAAATTTAAGCAAATCCATGAGAGCCAAAATATGATCTTGGGTATATCCCACCTGAATTTAGAGATCATCTCAAGAACAGATGCATTAGTCACTAATTACTGAAGACCAGAGAGTTGTGGGATGACATCAAGAACATCATACAAAATTTCCAGTTTTGGTGGGCAGCAGAGACAGTCAGGTAGGAAAGGCACCATGGGGGAGGGATTGAAAATCCACAGAAGCTGTGCTCACAGAACAACACCAGAGCTCTGGATCTACCATAAGATCCAGGACATCAGTTTCCTGCATTCACAAGTGAAAAAATCATAATATAAAGGAAAGCACTGCGGGTTAGGAATCTCTGGACCCGGGACTCCCTCTGCGGCCACCCACTCAGGTAGAGTTCAGAGGGCGGGCCTATAGCCAGACCGGCACAGGGAACTGGCACTAAAAGCGGTGCAGAGGCATTTACAAAAAGAGGTGCTGGAGATTCTACACATTTTCCCCCTCTTTCCTGTTGTCCCTTCTTTGCCCAGCCCAGATGTCTTCAGGCGGTTGAGTGCACACCTGCCCAGCCCCCGCAAAAAAATCCAGCACTGACCTCACAGTTTTCTCACGGTACAGAGAGAAGGAGCTTGGCAGCTACTTATGACACCAGTCTCAGGGTCACAGCCCTAAAATTGGCTTGTGTGGGACCCTTGGTGGCTGTGTGCCGTGGAGTCGGTTCCAGCTTGTGGTGACCCTGTGCAGGGTTTCTGAGGCTGTGGGTCTTTGCAGGAGCAGAGCACCTTGTCTTTCTCCTGAGGAACAGCTGGTGGTTTCTAGCTGCTGACCATGCAGTTCACAGCCTGATTCGTGACCACTGTGCTACTGGATCTCCTTGTACAGGACCCTTACCCAGGCCTATATAGCAAGAAAAAAGCAGGTACATCAGACCTGACAGACAAACCATAGAACAATCTGTAAAACCCCAAAGTAAAAGGACGCAACTACGTCGAGAATTACACTGTGCACACACAGATACCTACCTGACCTTCAGAGACAAAAATAGTGGACTATCTTTCTCCCATTAACTTCTCAATATCTATCTATGCACCTCCACCGTGGTGACTAGAGGAGAGACCTGAGCGAGCTGACACCCCCACCCACTGCTGGAGGCTTCTACCGTGCACACACACTGCCTGTGGGACCGGGCTGGTGAAAGGAAATGGGGATAAGACTCGTGTGGTACAATAGTGAATAATTGCCATCAGGTCTGACTCTGAGACTAGGAAATATAGAAGCAGATGTTTTGTGACAAAAGGAGGAGAGTGATTGATTTTGCAGCCCAGGAACAGAAGTCCCTGGGACCATCAAGTGAGAAGAACAGAGAGCAAGACCCTACCCAGAGAGACAATGACGCCAGGGATGAAGACAGAAAAGATGACGTGGACAGATGGAACAGCTAGGGACACTGGACTCAGGAAGGAAAAAGAGCTGTGTGCTGGCAGCTGTGGGGGTGGGGGGCAGGGGGTGGGCCTGTGTAGTGTACCCTTTGGGGTTATATGAAGATGCATGGAGGGGACTATAATCATTGCAATGAAATGAAATACGTTAGGATGAGTGTAAAGCTGATGTTCTCCCATGTAAACCTCACAAACAAACAAACAAACAAAAAAGCATAATGCAGAAAGAAAGCAAAAGGTAATTAAGAAGCAAGAAAGAATAAAACTACCAAAATGGGTGTCAGAAGAGACTTTGAAACTTACTCTCCAGTGTAAATATGTTAAAGCAAATGGAAGAAATGAGGAGTTAAAAGAGCTGAATAGAGAATTTCAAAGGGCAGCTTGAAAAGACAAGGTCAAGTATTAATAATGAAATGTGCAAAGACCTGGAGTTAGAAAACCAAAAGGGAAGAACACGCTTAGCATTTCTCAAACTGTAAGAAATGAAGAAAAATTCAAACCTCTAATTTCCATATTGAAGGATGCTATAATTCTATGGGCAAAATGAAGTCCTGGTGTGGCACTGTAGGATAAGCACAGGATTGCAAGGTCAATTGGAACCACAAGGTTGGTGATTCAAACTCATCAGTCACTCCTTGGAAACCCCATACTGGGTCACTATGAGTCAGGACTGACTCAACTGCACTTAACAGCAACAACATATGAGCAAAATATTGAATGATACAGAAAGCATCAAAAGAAGATGGAAGGAATATACAGAGTCACTGAACCAAAAAGAAATAGTCAATATTCAACCATGTGAAGAGGTAGCATATGATCAAGAGCTAATGATACTGAAGGGAGAAATCCAAGGTACACTGAAGGCATTTGCAAAGAACAAGTCTCTGGGAATTGATGGGATACATATCGAAATCTTTCAACCAACTGATACAGCACTAATGCACTCACTTATCAATGCCAAGAAATTTGGTTGACATCTACATGGTCAACTGATTGGAAGAGATCCATATTTGTGCCCATTCCAAAGACAGGTAACCCCAAAAAATGTTAGGGATCATCAGACAATATGAATAATATCACAAGCAAGTAAAATTTTGCTAAAGATAATTCAAAAGCAGTTATAATACTACACTAACAGGGAACTGCCAGATGTTCAAATGAGATTCAGATGAGGATGTGGAGTGAGGGCTATCTTTGATAATGTCAGCTGAATCATGGTTGAAACAGAGAATACCAGAAAGATGTTTACTTGTACTTTATTGACTATGCAAAGGCTTTTGAGTGTGTGGTTCACGACAAGCTATGGATGACATGGCAGAAAATGAGCATTCCAGAACACTTAGTTGTGCTCATGAGGAACCTGTACATAGACCAAGAGGAATCATTTGAACACAACTAGGGGACAAGGAATGGTTTAAAATCAGGAAAGGTGTGGGACAGGGTTCAGTATTCAATCTGTATACTGAACACATAATCCAAAAAACTGAATTATATAAAGAAGAACATGGCATCAGGGTTAGAGTAAGACTCATTAACAACCTGAAATATGCAGATGATACAATCATGCCTACTGAAAGCAATGAGGATTTAAAACAAAATACTTATTGATGAAATTCCAAGACCACAGCCTTCGGTATGAGTTGCATCCCAATGTAAAGGAAACAAAAATCCTGACCATTGGAGCAATAAATAACATCATGATAAATGGAGAAATGATTGATGTTGTCAAGGACTTCATTTGCTTGGATCCATCATCAACACTCACGGAAGCAGGAAATCAAGAAATCTAATGACATTGCATTAGGTAAATCTGTTGCACAAGATCTTTTTAAAGTGATAATGAGCAAAGATGTCAGTTTAAGGCTAAGGTGCACCTGACCCCAGCCTTGGTATTTTCAAAAGCTACATGTGGAAGTTGGACAATGAATAAGGAAGACCATAGAAGAATTGATGCATTTAGTGACAGTGTTGTTGTCGTTGTTAAGTGCCATCGAGTCGGTTCCTACCCATAGCGACGCTGAACAGGGTTTCCGAGGCTGTAAATCTTTATGGGAGCAGAAAGCCTCATCTTTCTCCCGCGGAGCAGCTGGTAGTTTCGAACTACTGACCTTGCAGTTTGCAGCCTGATTCATAACCACTACGCTACCAGAGCTCCTTAGTGACAGTGTTAGAGAAGAATATTAAAAGTTCTAAAAAGAGCTCTGGTAGCGTAGTGGTTACGAATCCGGCTGCGAACCTGATCCATCTCGTTGGGGGTCTTCCTCTTTTTCTCTGACCCTCCACCTTACCCAGCATGACATCCTTCTCCAGCGACTGTTCTCTCCGGACAATGTGT
>NW_006408739.1:782599-803130 GCF_000296735.1 Chrysochloris asiatica
GCAGTGGATGTACTCACTCATGTATGCCAAGAAATTTGGAAGACAAGCCACCTGGCCAACCAATTGGAAGCAATCCATATTTGTGCCCATTCCAAAGATAGGTGATGCAACGGAATATGTAAATCATCAGTAAATAATAGTGATATCACATGTAAGTAAAATTTTGTTAATGATAAATTTAAAAACTGCTGCCTAAGTACTTCCTGAGGTTCAAGTACTTCCTGCAAGGAACTTCCTAAGGTTCAAGCCAGATTCAGAAGAGAGTACAGTATGAGAGATACCACTACTGATGTCAGATGAAAGCAGAGAATACCAGAAAGATGGTTTATCTGTGCTTTATTGACTATGCAAAGACTTTGTACTGTGTGGTTCATGACAAGCTATGAGTAACATTGCAAGGAATGGGTTCTAGAACACTTAATTGTGCTCATAAGGAACCTCTACATAGACCAAGATGCAGTTGTTCAAACAGAACTAGAGGACACTGAAATGGTTTCAAACCAGGAAAGGTGTGTGCCAGGGTTGTATTATTTCACTATACTTACTCAATCCCTTTGCTGAGCAAATAATTTGAGAATCTAGATTATATGAAGAACAATGTGGCTTCCGGATTGAAGGAAGACTCATTAAGAACCTGTGACATGCAGATGATACAACGTTGCTTGCTGAAAGTAAAGAGGACTTAAAATACTTATTGATGAAGATCCAAGACCACAGCCTTTGGTATGGGTTGCACCTCAATGTAAAGGAACCAAAAATCCTGAACACTGGACTAATAAATAATATCATGATAAATGGAGAAACGATAGAAGTTGTCAAAGACTTCATTTTACTTGGATCCACTATCAAAGTGCATGGAAGCAACAGTCAAGAAATCAAATGACATTGCACTAGTCAGATCTGCTGCACAAGACCTCTTTAATGTGCTCAAGAGCAAAGATGTCAGTTTGAGGACCCAATCCATGTTATTTTCAACAGCCTCATATGCATGTGAAAGTTGTACAATGAATACGGAAGACAGTAGAAGAATTGATGCATTTGAGCTACAGTGTTGGAGAAAAATATTAAAAATTTAAAGTATCAAGGGCTGCCAGGAGAACAAATAAATCTGTGTTTGAAGAAGTACAGCCAGAATGGCTGTTGACCCTGTAGCTGTGTAAGTACACTACTTAGAAATCAGGATGGCCAGACTGCATCTCTCATTTTTCAAACATTTTCTGTTTCTGTTCTTGGGCAGTCTTCACCTATCTCTGCTTGCTAACTTGCTTGTCAAATCTCTTTTAAATCTCAAAAGAGATTGATTTAAGATACACCTACACTAACCCTTTTATCAGGAAGGGCCAGTCCTTGGAGAAGGACATCATGCATTTTAAAGTGGAAGGTCAGTGAAATAGAGAAAGACCCCCAAAGAAATAGATTGGCACCATGACAGCAGCAACAGGTTTAAGCATAACAACGATTATGAAGATGGCGCAAGACCTGGCAGTGTTTTGTTCTAGTGTGAATAGGGTCGCTTTGGGTACAAACCGACTGGACAGCACCTAACCACAAACAACAACAACAATTATTATTATTTTATTAGCAGATGGTGTAATTTCTAGTTATGTCTTTTGTGCACTTCAGCTTTGTGAATTTTATCAGGCTAATCTCTGTAGGCTCTTCTTTTATATTAAATGACAGGATGGGTTTTAACATTCTTTCAACTCTATGATCCCTTTAGCCCAATGAGGTAATTCCATTTGCCATAAGGATCAACAAGGAGCTTTGGCAGTGTCGTGGTTATGAATTGGGTTACTAACCTCAAGGTCAGCAGTTAGAAACTACCAGTTGTTCTGTGGAAGAAAGATGAAGCTTTCTGCTCCCATAAAGATTTACAACCTCAGAAACCCTGTACAAGGTCGCTGTGAGTCGGAACTGACTCTACGGTACACTACCACCATAAGGATCAACAGTAGGCTGCTCATTTGAGATTACTACCTTCTGGCCATGATAAGAGAGGGTGCCAAAAGTCTACCTGGCTTCTCCAAACCAAACCCAGTCTTTCTCTTCCCAACCAGTCCTGAGGCCTGAGATCCAGGGCAGCCCTGTGGAATCCAGCCATGACTGGGCTTTGGTAGTCAGTGGGTAGAGGCTGCAAAGGGCCTGTCTGAAGAAGCAGTCAGGTAGATAACAAATAACTGCAGGAAGGAAAGCTAGGCCCTCAAACCAACCTAAAAAATAGCTCCAAAGGTTTGAAAAAGGAACCCTGGTGACGCAGTGGGTTAAGCATTAGACTGCTAATGCCAGGTTGGCTGTTCCAACCCACCAGTAGCTCCATAGGAAAAAGATGAGGCTGTCTGCTCTTGTAAAGAATTGCAGTCTCGGAAACCCTAAGGAGGAGTTCTATACTGAGTCAGAATCGACTTAGTGGCAGTGGTGTTGAAGTCTGAAAAGGGGGCAATGCTAAAGCAGAGTAAGGATCTACTCCCAACACAGTCCTTCTGAGAGAGGTTTTGTGAAAAAGCTGAACTACATTACAGTTCACCAGTTAGCTCCCTGAAGATGCTGTGCAGTGAACTGATTAGAAAAAGCCTGGTTGTGGATCTAGACTGCTTGGGTTTGAATCTAGGTTCTTCCACAGCTGTGTGACCTTGGTAGAAGTACAGGTAGCTCCCAATTTACAACGTATCTGAGTTACAACAAACTGCATTTATGACTGTCAGTGTATTTGGAACATTGCATTTTCATGGGAGGAAGTTATGGAGAAAATGTGTGCAGAGGAAGTGGGGAAATTGCTGAGTTATGTGAACATGCTCCAAGCCTGTGATCAGGATAATATGACGAAAGAGATCAGTGGAAAAATCATTCATATGGCAAGAATGCTGAATTTAGGACCTGGCATTGCTGATGTGTAACAGCTCCTGAATCACGAAAAAGGGGAATTCACTGATCAAGACTTACTGGATTTTGAAGAAGAAACAAATACTGAAGAAGAAAGAAATAACATGGAAGAGGAAGGAGAGAAGTTGTCAAAAACTTTACAATGAAAAGATTAGCTGGAGTTTTCTTCTAAACTAAATTGGGGCAGCTTTAGTTGCTAGAAAACATGGACCCAAATGCCACAGTCAATGGGCAGATTCTGGAAGCAGCAAGATGTTACTGTGAAATGTCTGAAGAAAAAGGAAAAGGACCACAAAGACAGCTTCACAAATGTCCTGACTGAAAAAGCCATCCCCACTCTCAGGGATAATCCAGATGAGCCAGGTCATTCCACAAGTGACAAAACACCATGGCATCACAGTCTTCATTGTCAGAGCAAATTTGTATTAGTGTTCATTTTTTCTTATGCATGTACATGTGTCTTAATTACCGAGTGTTGCTATTACAGAAACACCACAAGTGGATGGCTTTAACAAACAGAAATGTTTTTCTCATAGCTAAGGAGACTGGAAGTCTGAATTTAGGTTCTGGTTCTAGGGGAAAAGTTTCTCTCTGTCCATTCTGGATGAAGGTTCGTGACTTTTCTGAGTTTCTGTTCTTGGGCAGTTTTCACCTATCTCTGCTTGCTAACTTGCTTGTCAAATCTCTTTTAAATCTCAAAAGAGATTGATTTAAGATACACCTACACTAACCCTGCCTCATCAACATAACAAAATCAACCCATTCCCAAACAGATTTTAACCACAAGCATAGAAGTTAGATTTACAATCCACTGTGGTATGTATGTATTAAAACGTAACTGTAAGTTTATAGATAATGTTTCCAAACCCTAAAGACAAAGATTGAATTTTATAAATATATTGGCAATAATAATGGAAACTGAAAACAAAATGAGGTACTCAATTTACATCAGAACAGAATTACAACAGAGTCTTCAGAATGGGAACTTGTCATCAGTCAGGGACTACCTATACTTAGAGGACCTGAGGTGGCACTGTAGGATAAGCACTGGACTGCTAAATCCAAGGTCGGCAGAAACCCACTAAATGCTCCTCAGAAACCCTACACAAGCTTGCTAGGAGTTGGAACTGACTCAACAGCACTTAACAACAACAACCTGTACTTCTCTGTTAAGTACACAAAGTCCTCATTTGCGAAATAATCCTCTCTATCAAACTGTTTATTGAACAACAGGCAAATTATGAAAGAACATCAAGGATATCATCCATGAAGAAAGAAAAAAAAAAAAAAAAAGACAGGAAAGAAACAAAAGACCAAAATGGATGTCAGAAGAGACTCTGAAACTTGATCTTCAACATAGAGTAAATAAAGTAAAAGAGCTGAACAGAAAATTTCAAAGAGCAGTTGGAGAAGACAAAGTAAAGTATTAAAATGAACTTGGAGTTAGAAAACTAAAAGGGAAGAATATGCTCAACATCTCTCAAGCTGAAAGAACTGAAGAAAAAATTCAAACCATCCATGCAAACCTCAAGTTGAAATATTGAAGGATTCTCCGTGCAAAATATTGAACGATGCTGAAACATCAAGAGAAGATGAAAGGAGACACAGAGTCACTGTACCGATGTTCAGCCATTTCAGGAGGTAGTATATGATCGAGTTGATGGTATTGAAGGAATTGATGAAAAACAAGGTTCCTGCACATCCTCACAATTGATGCAATGTGTGAACTCATTGTTGCAGCAACTGTAGTGATTCAACTTTTTGAAGATTTTCTTTTTTTTTTTTTTTTTTTTTGTGCTAATCCTCTACTTTACCAAGGACTGGTCCCTCCTGACTACATGTCCAAAGTACAAGAGAGGAAGACTCACCATCCTTGATTCTAAGGAGCAACCAGGCTGTACTTCTTCCAAGATAGATTTGTTTATTCTTCTGGCAGTGCCAACACCATGATTCAAATGCATTGAGTCTTCTACCTTATTTATTGGTAAAACTGCTATATGCATATAAGGTGACTGAAATTAACACGGGTCAGATATACCTTAGTCCTTGAAGTACTTTTGCTTTTGAACACTTTAAAGAGGTCATTTACAGAAGATTTGTCTAATGCAATACATCAACTGATTTCTTGACTGATGCTTCCACATACATTGATTATGGATCCAAGTGAAATGAAATCCTTGACAACTTCAATGTTTTCTCCATTTATCATGATGTTACTTATTGCCCAGTTGTGAGGATTTTTGTTCTCTTTATGTTGAGGCATAATCCATTTTGAAAGCTGTATTCTTTGATTTTCATCAGTAAGTGCTACAATTTCTTTTTACTTTCAGCAGACTAGGTTGTGTCATCTGCATCTCTCAAGCTGCTAATGGGTTTTCCTCCAATCCTGATGTCTCGTTCTTCTTCGTATAGTCCAAATTCTCCAATTATATGCTAAGAATATGGTTCAGGAAGCTCGTAGTCCAAATTCAAGGCATCGGCTGTAGTGGTGAAAATTCTTGTCTCAGGTTCTCAACCCTTCATTTCTTTGGAAATTCCAAATGGCATTTATCTTTCCCCCACTTGTGCTTGCTGCTCTGTATGTCTAATATGCACTCTCTTTTTCAAAAAACTTTTTATTGTGAATTGAATGAATATAAATGGACAAAATCATCAGCTTTACTTTCAACCAATCATGTTTTGTTTAAACTCAGTGATTCCACTTCCCTCCCTGTAACAATGGTAATCCTTCTTCCACCCTGTAGCCTCCCTTTTATACTTTATAGTTCACAAATCAACAAAGCAAAAATACCTAATGTATACATAAATAAAAAAATTGTATTCATTTAAATGTCCAAAGGGTACATTTTGAAAGCCAGCCTCCTGCCCACCGGCACACAACCTTTCTCAGTCTATGCGCCTAGAGTCCTCAGCTGCTCTCTCTCTCTATCCCATCCCCTCTGCCACCGTCTCTGATGTCTCTGATTTCCTATGTAGGATCTATTGCTCCACTCATGCTCTTAATGGTCCTGGGATCCTCTGTTCCTGAAATGAAAGATTAATTACTCCTCCATTTTAGTTACATGTCTTCTACAATTACAGTTATGACAGTTGTAATTAATCCTGTTACCAATGACTCACAATTGAATCATAAAATCCTATCAGCATCATTCCTCATCCCCTTTCACCAGGTCCATCTGGAAAAGAGGAAAATTATTCTCTTGGAGATTCTACCTTATCCCTTTCATTCTGAAACTAAGCACACTCATAAAAGCTTGTAAGTAAGCCACTTCATGCCTTTATAGCCCCCCATTTTTGATAGCCAATGTCTAGATTGCTGGTCCCTATCAGCCCAGTCCACTGAGGAAACAATCTTGATCCTTGATACAAAGAATCCTTCCATTTCGGCTGGAATTTTGAGCAACTGCCTCCTTAAGCAAAGGTCCAGTTCATCAAATTGTAGCAATTTACACTTGCTCACAGTATCAAGCACGTTTATCTTCATCTGGTTGAGTTCTGGTCAGCTAGCTATTCCAGCTAGATGAACTGGGTACTTGCTGCAAATTTGGGAGTTCACAAAGCCTCCCTAATCTGAATGTTCTCTTTGTATATTTCAAAAGCCACTACGTTTAAGACACATCCTACATTGATATGACCTCATTAACATAATAAAGAAACACCTAGTCTCAAATGAAGGAGCTTGGTAGCAGTTCGAAACTACCACCTGTTCCGTGGGAGAAAGATGAGGCTTTCTGCTCCCTTAAAGATTTACAGCCTCCGAAACCCTGTGCAAGGTCACTATGAGTTGGAATGACTCCACAGTACTCAACAACAACAACAACAACAATTCCCTAATGGGATTACATCCACAGGTATAGATTAGGGTGTTGGGTTAATGTGTTGGACTACAAGGTTAGTGGTTCAAGCTCACCAGCCGCTCCTTGGAAACCCTATACGGGCTTGTTAGAGTCGAAACCGACTTGACGGCACTTAACAATGACAACAATCTAATGCTACCTAGGGGCTCCCTTGTACTTGGAGGCTTCTGGTCAGGGTGATATCCACATATTTACCTACACTGCTGCTGCTCCAATGTGCCATTGAATCAGTTCCATTTCATGTAGACCCTATATAGGGTTTCAGATATTTTAAATCTTTATGGGAGCAGAAAACTTCTTCTTTTTCCCACAGAATGGCTGTTGGATTCCAACTGAGGACCTGTGGTTAACAGTCTAGCGCATAAGGACATTACACCCATTAAGCTGGAAGAAACAGGGACACAAAGAACATTCCTCAGCATAAGACTCAGGGACCACACCTTTTCCTTCTTGTCATTTCCCTCCCAAATGTGCCATCATTTGTCACAGCTCTCCTCATTTTTTCTCAGATTTGCCACTTCCTCTTTCCTGTGGATCCTGATGCCCACTTCCCTTTGAATTCGCTGGTTCTGGCAATGAACAACCACTCTGATGCCTGCGGCCCTTCCCTACCTCTGTCTCCACCCACTGAAGGGTTCCTTCTTCTGCAAGCACTATGGGTGCCTGGACTTGCTAGGCACTGGTGAAGTTGAGTCATTCAATGATGAAGCCAGGTGGGGAGGATGCTGGGGAGAGGGTTCGCTGGTAAAGAAAGAATTATAATACCAAGTCATAAGTACTATTTTAGACTTTATACAGATGGCTAGAGTCCTGGTGTGGCACTGTAAGATAAGCACTGGACTGCCAACCACAAGGTTGGTGGTGCAAACCCACCACCCATTCCCCAGAAACTCTACACAGTGTTGCTCTGAGTTGGCACCAACTTAACAGCATTTAACAATAACATACAGATTGCCACTTGATTTTTTAATTCAATCTTATAAACAAATATCTTCCCTTAGTCCATTTTTGCTCCTTTCCTTCATGTTTGGGAAACTGTTTTGAGAGAATGGGATGTTTGTTACTATGGCAACAGTGAGTAATAACAAACACACAGCATGATCAGGCAGACAAATGGGGAAAGTGTAGTTCTTTGATTTGATTGAGCCACGGAATCAACTCTGGAATCACCTACCCCCAGATTTCTTGTTAAGTAAATAAAAACATTTCCTTACAGTTTAAACCATGGTTGGTTGATTTTTCTGTTATTTGTGTTATAACTGACATACATTTTATTCCATCTGCAAGATAAGAATGTTAAGGCTAGACTTGGGGACAGGCAAATCACAGTTCTGGTGATTAGTCTGAGGCAGGTCCAATTTCTTTGAGGAAAGGGACAGGAAGCCCTGTGATAGATGGACTCACTTCATCTTCATTAATTTAACTTATTCAGTCAATATTTATGAGTGGCATCTGTGTGCCAGGAATCAAAATCAAGAGAAAAATGAAGCATGGTACCAGTTCTCATGAAGTTGAGAGTCTATGAGAGTAATGAGGGAGTAAGACAGGAATCAAAGGATAATGTACAGAATCAAATGATGAAGTATAGAATTAGAAGCTGAACCTAAGTATAAGAACATGAAGGGAAGGGACAGATATTGTGAAACAGACAATATGCACAATATAAGCCCCAAGACCAGAAAGACCTTGCTGAGAAAGTGACATTTAAACTAGAAGCTGGAGGAGAAGGAATCAAAGGATAATGTACAGAATCAAATGATGAAGTATAGAATTAGAAGCTGAACCTAAGTATAAGAACATGAAGGGAAGGGACAGATATTGTGAAACAGACAATATGCACAATATAAGCCCCAAGACCAGAAAGACCTTGCTGAGAAAGTGACATTTAAACTAGAAGCTGGAGGAGAAGGAGTATATTAGGCAGAAGCCAGAGAGAACTTGGTGCAGAGGGATTCTTGTGTGCAAAGACCTGGGGCAGGAGGGAACCAAGTTGGTTTGAGAGACTCCAGAGAAGCAAAGTAGAATTTTAAACTGGTTGAAAAGTTTACCGTTGATGCTTCACCAAGATGTAGACATCCAAAGTTTAACCTAGACCTACTCTTCCCTCTACCCCACTTTTTAAATGACTCCCCTCCCTGGCATCAAGACCTCAGAGGGGCTGAAGAACTCCACTTTAAAAAGATAAAATTCAGCCTTTAATTGATGGGCTGTGAAGCCACCAGTTGTCTGTCAGTTTGTTGCACTGTGGTAGCTTGCATGTTGCTGTGATGCTGGAAGTTATGCCACTGGTATTTTGAATGCCAGCAGGCTCACTCACAGTGGACAAGTTTCAGCTGTTCTTCCAGATTAAGACAAACTAGAACGAAGAAGAGGCAGACTACTTCCAGATATTTAGCCACTGGAAACCTTATGAATGGCAGTGGAACACTGTCAGTACCAGAATATTGAGTATTGATTTATGATGAATAGCAACAGAATATTGTCAGATACATTGCTGAAAGATGAGCTCCTCACTGCACCAAAAAGAAATGGTTCAATGTTAAAACATTTCAAGAGATAGTATAAGATCAAGAGCCAGTGGTACTTACGGAAGAAGTCCAAGGTGCACTGAAGGCATTAGCAAAATATAAGACTTCTGGAGTTGATAGAATACACATTGAAATATTTCAGTAAACTGATGTAGAATAGGAGCTCACTCACCTATGCCAAGAAATTTGGAAGACAGCTACCTGGCTAACTTATTGGAAGAGAGCCATATTTGTGCCCATTCCAAAGAGAGATATGGAATCATTGAACCATATGAAAATCATTGGATAATATCATTAGTATGACATGCAAGTAAAATTTTGCTAAAGGTAATTAAAAAATGGCTGCAATAGTAAAATGACAGGGAACTGCCAGAAGTCCAAGCCAGATTCAGATGAGGATGTGAAATGAGGCTTATCATTGCTGAGATCCGATGGATCTTGGGTGAAAGCAGAGAATACCAGAAAACGTTTGCCTTTATGGACTACACAAAGCTTTTTGACTGTATGGATCATGACAAACTATGGACAACATTGTGGAGAATGAGTATTTGGTAACACTTAATTGTGTTCATGAGGAACCTGTACATAGATCAAAGGGACACTATGGAATTAGGAAAGGTGTGCTCCAAGGTTGTCTTCTTTCACCATATTTATTCAATCTGTTGTGTTGTTAAGTGATGTTGAGTCGGTTCTGACTCATAGTGACCCTATAAAGGATTTCCAAGGAGCAGTTGGTGAGGTTTGAACTGCTGAACTTGTGGTTCACAGTCCAGTATTGATTCTACAGCACTACATCAGGAGTTCAATCTTATGCTGAGCAAATAATTCAAGAAGCTGAATAATATGAAGACAAACAGGGCATCAGGACTGAAGGAAGAGTCACAGCCTGCAATATGCAGATGATACAATCTTGTTTGCTAAAAGCAAAGAGAATTTAAAATACTTGCTGATGAAGATCGAAGGCCACAGCCTTTGGTATGGGTTGCACTTTAGTGTAAAGAAAACAAATAATTTCACCATTGGACCAGTACATAACATAAATGGAGAAAAGATTGAAATTGTCAAAGACTTCGTTTTGCTTGTATCCACCATCAACATTCATGGAAGCAGCAGTCAAGAAATCAAAAGATGTAATGCATTACACAAATCAAGAACAAAGATATCAGTTTGAGGACTAATGTATACTTGACCCATGCCTTGGTATTTTCAGTAGCCTCAAATGCATGTAAACATTGGACAATGAATAAAGACGACCATAGAAGAATTGATGCATTTGAGTCATGATGTTTTAGAAGAATATTAAAAGTGCCATGAAATGCCAGAAGAACAAACAAATATGTTTTGGAGGAGGTACAACCAGATGCTCCTTAGAAGTGAGACATCATCTCTCACAATTTGGACATATTATCAGGAGGGACCAATCCCTGGAGGAGGATATCATGCTTGGTAAAGTGAAAGATAAGCAAAACAGAGGGAGATCCTAATGAGATGGATTGGCAGTGCAGCAGGAAGGGGCTCAAGTGTATCAACGATTGTGAGGTTGTCACAGGACCGGGCAGTGTTTCATTCTGTTGTGCATAAGTTCACCCAGAGATGTCTAAAAAGAAAGGCCTGACAATTGAATTCCAAAATACCAGTCATTGAAAGTCTGATGGAACACAGTTCTACCCTGACATACATGGGGTTGCAATGAGTTTGAATCAGTTCAATGGCAACTGGTTTGGTACCACCCACCAGGAACTTTCTAAGTGTTTTTTACACGGCTGACTGTGCTTAATCCTCTTCATCATCAGAGGCATGTGACCTCTTCAGTTGCACAGTGCTTAGTTTATTGCATTGCTGTCACCATCTTGAAATTCCTTTTAGAGGAACCACACACATTTGTCTAACTTCTTGCTATTCAGGTTTGGTCTCCAACCAGCAGCATTTGCATCACTCAAGAATTTGTTAGAAATGTAGATCCCCAGACCACACACAGACCTCCTGAATCAGAGTTACATTTTAACAGGATCCCCAGTGGCTCATACAACATCCAAACTTAGGAAGTGCAAGTCTAACTAGTGCCTTGTGGTGTCAAGATTTCATCTCTGGCATTCGACTCCAGGGCCTGTACTCTTAATTACTGTCTTCTATTTCCTTCCATTAGGAGCTCGAGTGGCATAGTTGGTTACATGCTAGGCTGCTAACCACAAGATCAGAATTAAAGCTGCTCCCCAGGAGAAAGATGAGGCTTTCTACAGTCATGGATATTTACAGCCTCTGAAACCCTATAACAGGATTGCTCACTATGAGTCAGAACACAATCACCATGATTTCCTTCCATTTTCACATTTACTACATTTCCATAGGAAAGACCTCAATTTCTCATCCTTAAGGAGATCCACCCTACTTGTGGAGGTGGTGAGGAGCAAAATTTAAGGTGGGACACACTCTCAGATGCTGACCCTGCATTGCACACCCCTAAGAGTGCCTCCTTAAACTTTGAACATTGGGTGCCTCACTGGTCTTCTAGTACCCAGCCTTGAGGCAGTTGGGTGGGATGTCCCAGTTAGCAAGCCCTTCTGACCACCTATTCGTCACCCTAGCTATTCTGTGACTTGGGGTTCTTAGAAGCAAGGCTCCTTGCCTGCGACTTCTTAGTTAGAACAGTTTCTATGCAGGAACTCCAATAAGAGAGTGACAGCCTAGAATCAGAGCTCCATGCATCTCTTCCGATGGATCTTAACCCCCAAGAAGCTGGCAGTGACCCCCTGCCTCTCAGACTTTATATCTCTGCATTGGAGATTGTTGGGTTTGGTTTCATGTCTGTTACTCTCCCCAGAAAACTACTGCAGGTCTCCTCTCTGGACAGAGTGGGGTGCTGGGAGAGGTGGAGGTGCCACAGGGACACATTTATACCAGTCTCAGAGTGTGGGTAGAGGCCGCTCACCTGAAGGCAGCCCAGGAGCCAGTCACCTCACCTTGGAGTAGCAGAGACTTCCAGGAGAGGTTAGGTCTCCACACCAGAAAGGGGATAGTCTTTAGCCGGTGAAGCATGGTGTTAGAATTGAGAGACTCCTCTGAGGCACACTGAGAGACCCAGAGATTTTCCAGGACCAAGCTAGCTTCCAGAACAGACCTGGAAAGAGTTCACAGAAGGAGGATTCCCTGGCTCTAGCCCAAACCCATGAATCAGAATATCCTGGGAATGGACCATGGTCCCTGCTACCTTTCTATGAAATGGAAGAGGCATCCATTCTGGGCAAATACAGTGCTGCTAGTATGAGTCTTTATGTGAAGAAAATTTACCCCTTCTTTTGAGGGGACTGCAGCCCCGAGCCAGAGAATCTGGCTTGGATGGCAGAGCATGGACTGCCCTTCAGCCCCCATTCCCCCTCTTAGTTAGTCCCCTTTGTTCAGTCCATCACCTGCACTGCTGCACACTGTGGCCCTGGGCAGGTCAGTTGATACTGATGGTCAGCAGTGGGGAGCCTCTGAAGTTTAGAATGAAGATGTGACTAGATGTGATGACACACAGTGGATGGCATGGGCACTCTGGCTACCCCTTCCTGTGCTGGCGTTCCTCAGACATTCCCAGTTATCCTGACCATTTCTTTCTTATCCACCTAAAATAAATTAAAAAGAAAGCCTAGCCTTTCAGAATAGCACTTAGGAAGGGGAGGGAAGGAAGGAAGAAAGGGGCCGGGAGGCCAAGGGAGAGAGGGAAGAAGCCCTTATCTACATCAAACAAGTTCTGCCCTGCCTGCTCACACAGCTGAGTCACTACTGTGCATCCTGCCCCACCCCATCCCACTCTTCAGGGTTGGGTTTTGAGGGGTGGGCAGGATCCTCACCAAGGGCTTCTTGAGCCTCCTGGAGAGAGTGATCCTCTTCTTAAGGCTCCCCAGATTCTTCAGTGCAACAGGAAGGTAGGTTTCAGGGTTAGTGCAAGGAGAGGCCCTCCACTTCTCCATGTCACAGAGATGCTCCCAGCCATGTCCCACTCCTTCGAGTGTTCCCCTGGAGTACCACAGTGTGAGGGACAGGTGAGGGGTGTGTATCAGTTAGCTTTCGCTCATTCACATTGTGGTAACAATCAACCTCCCCTCAGATCTTAGTGGTTTACAGCAAAGGCAGACTTCTCACTCACATTAGTTGCAGCTCTCATGCCACGCTTTCTTCATTCCTGGACCCAAGCTGTAGGACTAGCCCTTCCCTACCCAGGTCATGCCGGGCTGGTGGCACAGGGAACAGAACAGTGGTGCTACAAGCTTCTGCTAGGATAACCTCCTGATAGTCCACTGTTCAAAGCAAGTCACATAGCCATGCCTGAATCAGTGGATCAGAGAAATAGCATTCTATTACTCGGTTGTTATTATTGCACTGTTGTGACCAACAGGGTTCTCATTGGCTGATTTTCAAAAGCTGATTGCTAGGACTTTCTCTCTAGTCTTAGTCTGGAAGCTCTAATGAAGTCTGGTCAGCAGTACAGCAACACACAAGCCTCCACTGAGGGATGACAGGTGGTTGCACATGAGGTGCATTGTCAGGGAATTGAACCCAGAAATGAGTTTTCTCTCAGAGAAGGTAAAAATTCTTCCATGGAACCATCACTGCCCCATTTTTCCCAGAGTATCCAGGATGATAAAAGCCATATGATAAAGGTGGAATAATTTGGCATTGTGTACCCATTAACATAACTCATCTGTCAGTTTGTCATACTATGGTGGCTTGTGTGTTGCTGTGGTTCTGGAAGCTATGCCATGGGTATTTTAAATACTAGCAGGGTCACCCGTGGTGGACAGGATTCAGCTGAACTTCCAGGCAAAGATAGGCTAGGAAGAAGGAGAGACAGACTACTTTCAAATATTTAGACACTGAAAACATTATGAAAATAGTAGAACACTATTCACACTGGAATACTGAAACATGAAGAGCACCAGAATATTGTCAGAGATAATGCCAGAAGATGAGGCCCTCAGATTGGAGGGCACTCACAATATGACTGGGGAAGAGCTGTCACCTCAAAGTAGACCTGACCATGATGACACAAATGGAGTAAAGCTTTCAGGGCTTCATCTGCTGATGGGGCACAACTCAAAATGAAGAGAAACAGCTGTAAACATCCATTAGTAATCAGAACATGGAATGTACAAAGTATGAATCTAGGAAAATTGTCAAAAATGAAATGGTATGCCTAAACATTGAGATCCTAGGCATTAGTGAGCTGAATGGACTGGCATTGCCCATTTTGAATCTGATAATCACATGGTTTACCATGCTGGGAATTACAAATTGAGGAGGAATGGCATCACATTCATCATCAAAAAGTACATATCAAGATCTGTCTTGAGGTACAATGCTGCCTGTGATAATATCCATATGCCTACAAGGAAGACCAGTTAATACAACCATTATTCAAATTTATGTGCCACCACTAAAGCCAATGATGACAACATTGAAGAATTCTACCAACTTCTTCATTCTGAAATTGATCAGACATGCAATTAAGATGCATTGATAATTATTGGTGATTGAAATGCAAAGGTCAGAAACAAAGGAAGGAACAGTAGTTGGAAAATAATGACCTCTAGTTAATGCGCTGAACTGCAAAGTCGTTTGAATTGCAAGGTTGGTGGTTCAAGCTCACCAGCCGCTCCTCAGAAATTCTATACAGTGTCGCTATGGGTCGGAACTGACTCAATGGCACTTA
Organism: Chrysochloris asiatica; assembly: GCF_000296735.1. Classification (NCBI taxonomy): domain Eukaryota; kingdom Metazoa; phylum Chordata; class Mammalia; order Afrosoricida; family Chrysochloridae; genus Chrysochloris; species Chrysochloris asiatica. Next base: position 797,557 of record NW_006408739.1, read on the forward strand.
ACAACAATGATTGAAATGATGCTGGAAATTACATGATAAAATTTTTCGAAACCAATGACTTATTCATTGCAACTGCATGTTTTTCAACAACATAAAAAGTGGCTGGCTATACATATGAACCTCACCAGATAGAATACATAGGAATCCTATTGAATACATCTGTGGCAAAAGACAGTGGAAAAGGTCAATATCATCCACCAAAACAAGACCAGGAAAAGATTGTGAAGCAGACCATCGACTGATCATATGCAAGTTCAGGTTGAAGTTGAAGAAGATGAAAACAAGTCCATAAGAGCCAAAATATGACCTTGAACATATCCCACCTGAATTTAGAGACCATCTCAATAACGGATTTGATACAGTAAACACTAATAATCAAAAACCAGAAGAGTTGTGGGATGACATCAAGAACATTATCCATTAAAAAGATAGGAAAGAAAGAAAAGAGCAAAATGGATGTCAGAAAAGACTCTGAAATTTGCTCTCCAGCATACAGATGCTAAAACAAATGGAAGAAATGAGGAGGTAAAAAAAAAAAAAAAAAAAAAGCTAAACAGAAACTTTCAAAGGGCAGCTCTAGAAGACAAAGTCAAGCATTACAATGAAATGTGCAAAGACCTGGAATTAGAAAAACAAATGGTAAGAACACATTCAGCATTTCTGCAAAAACAGAAGAAGAACTTTAAGCCTCAGCTTCCACTATTGAAGGATTCTAAAAGCCCTATTGTGAACTGGGAGCTGCAAGGTCAGCCACTCTCAGAAAACCCTATACAGGGTCTTTCTGAGTGGGAACTGACTTGACAGCACACACCAACAAAAATGGGCAAAATATTGAATGATGCAGAAAGCATCAAAACAAGATGTAAGGAATACACACTGTGCCAAAAAAAAAAAAAGTCAATATTCAACCATTTCAAGAATTAGCATATGTCCATAAAGACAATGTTCTACATCCTACTTTAGTGAGTAATGTCTGGGATCTTAAAAGCTCATGAGCAGCCACCTAAGGTGCAACTATTGGTCTCTCTGTGTGCAGAAAAAAGAAGAGTGATGAGAATTGAAGATGCTTGGAATCAATAGATTCATGTAACAAATGAACATCAGTCTCCCTGACTCTGAGATCAGATGAACTAGATGGTGCCTGGCTACCACTAGCAACTGCTCTGAAAGGATCACATTAGAAGGTCCCAGATAAAGTGGCAGAAAATGTAGAACAAAACTCAAAATTATATTTATATATTAAAAGAGCAGGCTTACTGGTCAGAAAGAGACTGGAGGAATCCAAGACTATGACCCTTGACCACCCTTTAGGTCTAGAAAGGAACTCACCTTCATGAGTCGATAGGTACATGGGGGGATGTGGCAGGGGAAAATAAAACTAGTAAGGTCTGCTCACCATGGAAAGGTCAATTAATCCTAATCAAAAGGACAACATTTACCTAAGGACAAAGTTGAGAAGGGATGGGAAGGTATGTAGAATGGAAATAGGAGCCACAGGGAAGAAGTGGGATAACGGATGTTGCATTAACAGGATTACAATCATTTAGATGAAACAAAGTGTGTGATTTTGTTGAATGTGAAACTGATTATCTTATCTGTAAACTTTCACTCAATTCACAATTAAAAGTTTTTTTTTTAAAGGTGGCATATGATCAAGAATCAATGGTACTGAAGGAAGAAGTCCCAGCTCACTGAAGTCACTGGCAAAAAACAAGACTCCAGGAATTGACGGAATACATATTAAAATCATTCCACAACTCGAGGCACTCATTCATCTATGCCAAGAAATTTGGAAGACAGCTATCTGGCCAACCAATTGGAAGAGACCCATATCTATGCCCATTCCAAAGAGAGATGACCTAATAGAATGTGAAAATGTAAAAATCATCAAACAATATCATTAATGCCACATGCAAGTAAAATTTTGCTGAAGATAGTCCAAAAATGGCTGCAATAGTATATCGACAGAGAACTGCCAGAAATTCAAGCCAGATTCAGAAAAGGACATGGAACTAGCAGAGAAGACCAGATGTTTACTTGTGCTTTGTTGACTATACAAAAGCTTTCAACTGAGTAGATCATGATGAACTATGAATAACATTGCAATGAATGGATATTCCAGAACACTTAATTGTGCTCATGAAGAACCTGTATACAGACCAAGTGGCAGTTGTTAGAACAGAACAAGGGAATACTAAATAGTTTAAAATCAGGAAAGATCTGTGCCAGGGTTGTATCCTTTCACTGTACTTATTCAATCTATATGTTGAGCAAATTATATGAAGAAGAACATGGCATCAGGATTGGAAAGAGACTCATTAACAACCTGTGATATACAGATGATACAATCTTGCTTGCTGGAAGCAAAGAGGATTTAAAATATTTACTGGTGAAGATCAAAGACTACAGCTTTCAGTATGCACTGTGCTGAATATAAAAATACCAAAAGAAATAAAAATCCTCACAACCAGACCAATAAATAACATCATGATAAAAGATAACACAATGCAGAAAAGATTAAAATTGTCAAAGATTCCATTTTGCTTGAATCTACTATGAACAATCATGGAAGCAGTAGTCAAGAAATCAAGCGACTTATTGTATTGTATTATGCAAATATGCTGCACAAGACCTCTTTAAAGTGTTTAAGACCAAAGATATCAGTTTGAGGACTAAGGTGTGTGCCTCACCCAAGCCATGGTACTTTCACTTGCATGTGAAAGTTGGAAAATGAATAAGGCAGACTGTAGAAGAATCAATGCAATTAAGTTATGGTGTTGGAGAAGAATATTAGAAGTACCTAGAACTGTCAGAAAAACAAATCTGTGTTGTCTTCCAACCAGCATACTCCTTGGAAGCGAGGATGGGGAGACCATCTCTCATACTTCGGACATGTTATCAGGAGGGGCCAGTCTGGAGAAGGACATCATGCTTGGTAAAGTGAAGGGTCAGTGAAAAAGAGGAAGATCCCCAACAAGATGGATTGGCACAGTACCAGCTGCAACAGCTCAAATGTAACAGTTGTGAAGATGGTACAGGATTGGACAGTTGTTTTGTTCTGTTGTGCATAGGGTCAATATGAGTCGGAACCAACTCAATGGCACCTAACAACATTGAGTCAATTTAGTCATTGTGAACAGGCTTCATGATTTATCCTTTTCCTCTATCTGTATCTTAACCTAAGAATTCTTATTAGAAGCTAAAGGAATGATTCTCTAATGGTGGAATTTCACATCAGACTATGAATCACTGATACACAAACACTGACCTTATAGCTGTAAGCATTAGCTCATCCTTCATGACGAAAAGAAGAGGAACAAGAGTGAGAGAAGTCTATGAAAGGAAGAGCAAGACAAGTCCTGGGTCCGGGCTTCCTTCCCTGCCTCACTCCCTTCCCTGAGTCTCAGCTGTTCATTACTGTCTGCCCCCTTCTGTCTCCATCCTCCTCCCTGTGACTGAGTCGTACTTATGTCATTGTAGTTACCTAGTGACCCCGCCACTACTGCATGGGGAGAGGACAAGGGTGACTCATGTTCTGAGTCCAGTGAGTCAGACTGGGGTGGCAGAGGCCTTGACCAGAGGGCTTCCTTAGGATAGGAGATAAATTCTACGTATACAGAGATCCAAGTCTCTTTTTGTAGGGGAACCACCAGGAAAGAGGACCAATCTTTTTCACTTCCTCATTCTTATGAACTCATGCAAGAACCCCTCTCATGTAGGTATGGCCCAAACAGCCTCAGTGCCCATTCCCTGTTATCCTGGCATCAGGAAGGAAGAAGAAGAAAGATATGAACAGGTCATGGTTAGAGCCAAAGAAAAGAAACTCCCTAACTCAACTTCCCACACCCTGGGTTTGAACCCAGGAAGGTTTCAAAGCTGGGACAATTCCCTTTCAACTCTTTCCAGCTTGTAGACTGCGAAGCAAGTGAACTTTCACTGCCCTGGGATTAAAATTCGGATTCATTACTTATTAATTGTGTGACCTTGGGCAAGTTATTTCACTCTCAGTTTCCTCAGCTAGAAAAACGGTGTGATGAACTCATTCCATGGGGTTGCTGTGCAGTAACTACAACCCCGCACCCACTAGCTTCTCATATGCATGTGAAAGTTAGACAGTGAATTAGGAAAACATTTGAATTAGGAAAATAGTTGAATATACCATGGAGTTCAAAAGAACAAACAAATCTGTCTTTGAGGAAGTACAGCTAGGATGCTCCTTAGAAACGAGAATGGCAAGACTTAGTCTTTCATTCTTTGGACATGTTGTCAGGAAGGATCATTCTGTGGAGAACGACTCATGCTTGAAAAGTAGAGGGTCAGAGAAAAAGAGGAAGACCCCCAATGAGATGGATTGATACAGTAGAAGTAACAATGGGATCAAATATAATAATTGTGGTGTAGAACTGGGCAGTGTTTCGTTCTGTTATGCACAAGGTTGCTATTAGTCAAAACTGACTTGAAGGCACCTAACAACAACAACAACAAAGCACCTACTACAATGCCCTGGAAGCAACAATCAAGAAATCAAATTATATTGAATTGGAAAAATCTAAAGCGTTAAAGAGCAAAGATGTCACTTTGGGGACTAAGGTGTACCTGACCCAAACCATAGTATTTTGAATCACCTCATAGCCATTTGAAATCTGGACAATGAATAAGGAAGACTGAGAATGGGCACCTTTGAATTATGATGTTCAAGGTCAGTTGGTATAACATAGTCCATAGAGACAATGTTCTACATCCTGCTTTAGTGAGCAGCGACTCGGGTCTTAAAAACTCGTGAACAGTCAGCTAAAGTGATCTCTTCCTGTCTGGAGGAAAGAAAAGTGATGAAAGTTGAAGATACATGGAAACAATTAGTCAAAAGGGGTTAGTGGAGCATGTGAACACCAGTCATTACAACCCTGAGACCAGAACTAGATGGTGCCAGGTAATACTATCAACCAGCAGTCTCTGAAAGAATAGAGTGGGAGAAAAATGTGGAGCAAAACTTAAAATCATAAAAAAGGACCAGCCTGGAGCAGCTAGAAGAACAGAAGATACTTCTTGAAAGAAAGACCGACAGGAAAAATAAACAACAATGACAGTCCAACTGACTACTACAAGAACAAGCCAGTTGCTTGCCCAGGAGACATTAAGGCAAGTGGTTGGATCCCCTCAAGCAAACCCCCTTCCAAGACTAAGACTCAAGGGGAATACACAAGCAGGCATGCGGTCTGACTGGTGACCACGATGGTCACCCATAAGGGGAAGTGAGGGAAAAATAGCAATGAAGCTGTGAGCTAAGTCTGACTATGTTCAATAGACTCCTGTGAACTCAGGTAGACACCTGGTTGGCAAGCAGTGTGGCAAGACCTTGGGACTTCTGGACCCAAAATCACTGACATAGCCACAGAGACAAGAGTGGAGAGTGAGGTGTCCAGCTGATAAGAAGTGAAGGGATACGCACAAGAACACCCACACTTACAGATAATACCCACTTGACCTGGCTTCAATGGCTGGATGATCAGAACTCAACTAGAAAAAGAAAGAAGAGGATAAAAAAGAGTAATCTGATACAATTTTATGAACTTG
>NW_006408739.1:803370-805262 GCF_000296735.1 Chrysochloris asiatica
GATAGGTCTCTTGTGATACAATAGTGAGTAATTGTTATCAGGACTGCTTGTGAGGGTTGGAAATGTAAAGGTAGACATTTTGTAGCAAAAGGAGGGAAGTGATTGACTTTGCAGTCTAGGTGTGGAGGTTCCTGGGACCATCAAGGGAGAAGAGTAGAGAGCGGGACCCTACCCATAGAAGCAGCGATACCAGAGATGATGACGTGGAGAGATGGAGTGGCTGGGGACTCTAGACCCAGAGAGGGAGAGGGGCTGTGTGCTGATGACTGGGGGCAGGCTTGCAGGGTATACCCTTTGGTTGATTGATGATGCATGGTGGGGATTGTAACCATGGCAAAGAAATGATATACAGTAGGATGAATGTAAAGCTAATGTTTTCCCATGTAAACTATTACATAATTCACAATAAAATGTTAAAAAAAAAAAAAAAAAGAGGGAGCCTAGATCCAGAGGGTGTGGAGCAAGTTAGACTCTGCACTGAGTAGTATCCAATCTGTCTGGGCAGGGCTGATGAAAGGAGATGGGGATAGGACTCTTGTACAATAGTGAATAATTGCTATCACTACTGACTACTGACTGAATAATTGCTATCACTACTACCACTCATCTGTCAGTACTGTGCAGGCTTGTGAGTTGCTGTGATTCTGAAAGCTATGCCACCGGTATTTAAATACCAGCAGAGTCACCCATGGTGGACAGGTTTCAGATGAACTTCCAGATGAAGAAAGACTAGGAAGAAGGCGTGACAAACTACTTTCGAATTTTTAGTCACTGAAAACCTTATGAATAGCAGAGAAACACTGCCAGATATAATGCCAGAAAATGAGCCCCTCAGGTTGGAAGGCACTCAAAACGTGACTGGGGAAGAGTTGACCATGATGACGAGAATGGAGTAAAGCCTGTGGGAGAAAAGCCCATGGGACCTTTATTTGCTGATGGGGTACAACTGAAAATGAAGAGAAACAGCTGTAAACACCCACTAAAAATCAGAACATGGCATGTACGAAGTATGAATCTGGGAAAATAGAAAGTTGTCAAAAATGAAATGGAATGCATAAACATCGATATCTTAGGCATTAGTGAGCTGAAATGGACTGGTATTGGCCATTTTGAATCTGACAACCACATGGTTTACTATGCTGGGAATGACAAATTGACAAAAAATGGTGTTGTATTCATTGTAAAAATGAACATATCCAGATCAGTCATGAGGTACAACGCTGTCTGTGATAGGATAATATCCATGCATCTACAGTGAAGCCCAGTTAATACCACTATTATTCAAATTTATACACCAACCACTAAAGCCAGTGAGGATGAAATAGAAGAATTCTATCAACTACTTCAATCTGAAATTGATCAAGCATGCAGTCAAGATGTATTGTTCATTACTGGCGATTGGAATGCAAAGGTTGGGAGCAAAGAGGAAGAATCAGTAATAGGAAAATATGGCCTTGGTAATAGAAATGATGCTGGAGAATTCATTATAGAATTCTGCAAAATCAATGATTTGTTCATTTCAAATACGTTCTTGAGACAGCATAAGAGACGACTATACACATGGACCTCACCAGATGGAATACATCGAAATCAAATTGACTACATCTGCAGAAAGAGACGATGGGAAAGTTCCATATCATCAGGGAAAACAAGGCCAGGAGCAGACTGTAGAACAGACCATCAGTTGCTCATATGCAAATTCAAACTGAAGCTAATGAAAACAAATCCATGAGAGCCAAAATATGACCTTGAATATAGCCCACCTGTATTTAGAGATCATCTGAAGAACAGGTTTGATACATTAAACACTAAAGACTGAAGACCAGAGGAGTTGTGGGATGGCAGCAAGAACATCATACATGAAGAGAGCAAAAAGTCATTAAGAAGACAAG
>NW_006408739.1:820630-828437 GCF_000296735.1 Chrysochloris asiatica
AGAGACTGAGTGGCTGGGGACTCTAGACCCAGAGAGGGAGAGGGGCTATGTGCTGATGACCGGTGGGGGTGGTGGGAGGCTTGAGGGGTATACCCTTTGGTTGTCTGATGATGCATGGAGGGGATTGTAACCATGGTAATGAAATGATACAAGATAGGATGAATGTAAAGCTAATGTTTTCCCACATAAACTATGAGATAATTCACAATAAAAACTTTATTTTTTAAAAAAATCATAAAAAAGACCACACTTACTTGTCAGACAGAGACTGGTGGAGCCCCTGAGACTATAGTTCTTAGTCACACATCAAGTCTAGATCTGAACTCACCCCTATGGATCAATTTTTAGCCAAACAATATACAAAGTAGCAGCATCTCTGTGTTCAAGCATGGCAAGAATTGTGAGGTTGGCTCAGGATCAGGCAGTGTTTCGTTTAGACTCTATGGCACCTAACCACAACAACGACATAAGGGGAAAAACACTGAGATATTCATACCTTAGAATAATCAACCATTTGAGATCAATAGGGCAGCATTTACCCAAGGACAAAGCTCAGGAGGGTTAGGAAAGGAGAAATGGTACCAGGAAACACAGGGAGGAAAGAAATAAGTGATGTTACATTGAGAGACTTGCAATCAATGAGCTGAAACAAGATATGTATGAATTGCTAAGTGTAAAACTGATGCTCTTCTCTATAAATCTTCATTCAATTCACAATAATTAAAAATGTTTGTCCTAGATGGAGGATATATTGAGAATCAATAGTTTCACATTTTGATATTTTTGTCTACTAAGGTTTCTATGATTTTTTAACAATAATTTAAAAAAATATATGGTGTTAATGAAGAATGCTGAATATACATACCATGGACTGCCAGGAGAATAAACAAGTCTTTCTTGGAAGAAGTACAGCCAGAATGCTTATAAGCAAGAACTTTATCTCACATACTTTGGACATGTTATCAGGAGGGACCAGGCCCGCTCTGGGGAAGGACATCATGTTTGGTAAAGGAGAGAGGCTGAGGAAAAAAGAGGAGATGGATTTGACACAGTGACTCTAATAATGAGCTCTAACAGCAATAATTGTGAGGATGATGCAGGACCGGGCAGTGTACTGTTCTGTTGTGCCTAGAATATGTGTGGGAACTGACTTGATGGCAACTGACAACAACAGAAGTATTGAGTTTCCCAAACAGAGTGGAAGTCCAGTGTGTGCAGAAGCTAGGGTGTTCTTTACCTGGGCAGCACAGAGCTCCAGTGCCGGTGAGGTTTCGTGACTGGGGCACTGGCTTGGCTGGTTGGAAAGGCACAGCTGGCTCCCCAGCCCAGGACACTTTCTCCACTCTAGGTCTTCTCTTTGCTTCCAGCCATCTGGGGGCCTTTCCACTTCCTGCTGGAGAGTTCTAACAGGTCCCTTCACATCAGAGTGCAAATAATGAATAAGGGTGACTGTGCTCCTGGGACCACTGGACAGGGTCAGCATCCCTGATTTTTCCCTTTGTCTCGGGCTCCACCTAGGCAGGCAGGACATGGTTGCTGATCTCGACTTTATTTAAAACTTGGATATTTTTTCATTGTGGATTTTTAGCATCAACTTTTAGTTTTAATACTATTTCATGAAATATTATTTACCTAGATTACTAAATTTCTTTGCACATCCTTAAATTTTGTCCCTAATTACGGAAGCTTATTGTTATTGTTAAGTGTCAAGTAGGTTCCGAATCACAGTGACCCTACATAGGGTTTCCAAGGAGCAGCTGGCGAGTTTGCAAGTCTGACCTTGTGGTCCAGTGCGCCACACCAGGACTCCTTTTGTGTGGAAGGGTGGGGGGATTGGGGGGAGGAGTGTTTAGGGAGCAGAAGACCCCTACAGACTATGCCCTCTTCTGTAAACGTGTGGTAACTTTTCTCCACTCCCACCAGATCCCAGAATACTGTTCCCAGCTGGATCCACCCATCCACTCCTCCCTACCTCCCTTCCCATTAACCTCAGGGATGACCCAAGTCCTTGAAGTCCTTTCAGCTCAGTTCAATTCCGTAAGGGTCGCTATGGGTCGGAATCGACTCGACAACGGCACTTAACAACAACAACCAGGTGCTAGGAGTCCTGGTGTGGCACTGCGGGTTAATGAGCAAGGTCGGTTTGAACCGCAAGGTTGGCGGTTCAAGCTCACCAGTAGCTCCTCGGAAACCCTATACAGGGTCCCTATGGTTCGGAACCGACTCGACAGCACTTAACAACAACGAGGTGTTAGACCGATATCTGGCGATGGCCCCATAGATTTCTGAAGGCAGGAGGTGGAGGAAGAGAGCAGGTGGGCAAAGAGACCAAGTGGTAAGGAGCTCAGGGTACGGTGGGGGCACCCTGCCCAGTCAGAGAGCGCCAAGGCGGAAAGGTTCCCAAGGAGGCGATACCAGAGTGGAACTTCAAGAACAGTGGACTCTCCAGGGAGGGCTAACGATGGGCCTGGACGCACCTTTGAGGGGAGAATCACGCCAGGAAACCCCGGGTAGTTCCAACTTCGTTCCAACTTCCTGCCAGGGAGGCCCTGCGGCCGCGGGCTCTGGACCTGGGCCAAGGAGGCGTCGCCCAGGCCGGGTCGAAGCGGCTTCCTGGGCGCAGCAGGCTCGGGCGGGCGCGGGAGAGCGCGCGGAGGCGGGAGCGCGGACACGGTCACCGGGGACGCTCACCTGCGAGCACGGCAGTCCCCCGGCGGCATGGAGGACGACGAGGGCGGCGTGCTTAAGGAGGGCTTCCTAGTCAAAAGGGTGAGTGCGCGCCCCTCCAGGGCTTTGGTTGGGGGGAGGGCTGGGGTCTCCCTTCCTGCGCCCGCGCTCCCGCTGGAGTTTCTGGGCAGAGTGGGGTGCACGGCTGTTGGAAGCTGGCGCGGAGGCCCAGGTAAGCTTTAGCTAGAAACTCAGGGCCATGGCAGCTAGCAAGATTGAGAACCCTGCCTGGTTAGTGCAGTATAACGGGGAAGGGGCATCCCGAAAGGGACGTCTTCATTAAAACAACTTAAATATTTTGCATCGGACAGTGTTTAAATATAAGTTGTTAAAATAACACGTGAGTTCTGTAGTTTACAGAGCATTTCTAGGTAATTTCCCCTTACAGTAGACTTATGAGGGAGCAGGGCGGTCTAGGCTGCTGCTTCAGCGCTTACCCTGCGCGAATCAATGGATATGATCTCGGCTCACCATCCCCCACCACAGCCCCCATCCCCAATCCTACAAGGTCCCTTTTCCCACTTAGCCCCTTCCACCCAGGGGGAAAAACAAAGTTCAGAAAGGTTGCATTACTTGCTCAGGGTAGCAGAGCCAGGATTGAATTTTACACCGTTTGACTCCAAACCTTTTCCCATCTGCCACACTGCCTCCACCGTGGATAGTGTTATCACTCTGTTGCAGCTGAGGAAACTGAGAATCAGAAAACAAACGAAACACCTTGCCCGAAGCTAGTAATGGGAACCCTGTGTTCTGATCCTCAGTCAGCCCTTCCCATCTGCCCACATGGTCTTTCCTACAGTGAGCAAGAGTCCACATGAAACACGGACCACATGGGGTCAAAGTAGAACAGGAAGAAAAGAACAGCTGAGAGGAAAACCTGGATATTTTGAATTTTTTTTAAATGTCAACATTGATATTAGCACTCAACATTATGCTAATGATAGCACACAGCTGTCTAAATGGGACGGGGGTGAGGGGGTTGGCGGCAGTGGTTTATGAAATAGAGACCTGAGTTTACAGCTTGGGAGGGGTGATGAATGAGGAAAGGGCTCTCACTCCTTCCTACCAGCCACATCAGCCCCATCTGCCCTGAATCCCAAGTCACTTTCAGGTTCTACCAGTAATGTACCCACATTATGTTATGTGTTATTTGGCATAGGAGGGCAGATTTACTGTTTGGTCAGAACTGTAAATAGGAGTGGTAAGGAGGCTGCTGCCCAGATCAAGGGTCAGATACAACCAGCAGGTACCAAACTCCATACTTGCTGCACATGGCTGTGGTGATAGGCCTAGTTCCTTATGATAAGTGGAGGCAGCTGCATCTCAGAGAGACAGCCCCTGGGGAACCTCTGAGTTCTCCCACTTTGCAGCTTGCAAGGCAAGAGGGAGAGTGTAAGGTGGACAAGGGACTTTGCACCACTAATAGTTGGGATATCTGAGGCCTGGTAGGGTGCTTGTGAAGAGATGGATCTTTGTGGATATATTAGTTTCCTAGGACTGATATAATAAAATGCTATAAACTAGGTGGCTTAAAACAAGAGAAATTTATTTGTTCGTAATTATGGGCATCAAAGTGTCAAAATGGTCATACTCCTGCTAAAGAATCCTCTTCTAGTTTCTGGTGATAGTCTTTGTTGTTTCTTGACTTGTAGCAACATAACTTCAGTCTCTGACTCTGTCTTCACATGACCATATTCCCTCTGAGTCTCTGTCCAAATTTCTCTTCTTATAAGAACACCTGTAATTAAATTAGGGCCCAACCTACTCAAATACAACATTATCTTAGCTTGATTCCATCTGCAAAGGTATCAGGTGTTAGAACTTCAATGTGTCTTTTGTGGGGACACACAATGCAAGGCCTCTCCCTAACATGATCCCTTGCTACCACCTCCACATGATCAGGGGAAGGCTAAAGGGAAAACAAATTGGCTCTGCCATGTGAGTTCTCTTTTGGATAGGCCGGGCCTGAGTGGTCAGATTAGGGATTCCAAGGTGGAGAGAAACAAGGAGAGTCAACAAGTCTGGCCCCAAAAGCCCACCAAAGAGGTTTGACAAAAACATTTAAAGCTCATTTCCAGCCAAACCCCAAGAGGAGTTTGGAGCCTGTCCCTGAGGCAAGCAGCGAAGTCCTAGGTGCACAATCAGAGATGTGGCCCCAGTGTCTGGGCTACAGTCCTTGCCAGCTGTTCAAACTCGCCTTTTCCCTCCCCATAACCCCTCCTCTCCCTGAGTGGCAAGAGCAGCCCCTTTGTCCACTGGAATTGTTACAGGGCTGTGACATTCCATAGATGGAAGCTTTATACAGCCCAGAGGTAGGGCTGGGCCTGAGCTGGAAGCCAGAGTACAGAATAGTCATCACATGTGAGAGAGAAGGCGGGAGACAGGCAGGGGCATGACAGATTTGGCTCTTAATCCTGCCCAGACAAGAAGGTGCAGAGCTGCAGACCACTCACTCAGCCTGGCTTTAAGGAGAGCGAGGGTGAAGAAAGCATGGGGTCAGCAGTAGACAGGAATGCTTTTCTTTTAAAAAGAGGGAGAGGTGCTCTCAGTATTGTTTTCTGGCATGTAGAATGTTGAAGCAACACTCTACATGTGTTAGAAAACATCACTGGAATATTTAATACACTTTAGACCTAGGGATTTTATTTCTAGGACTCCATTCCAAGGAAGGAGTTCCTGGATGATACAAAGGTTAATATCCTCAACTGCTAACTGGAAGGTTGGAAGTTCAGATTCAACCCAACAGTGCCTCAGAAGAAAAGCCTGGCGATCTATTTCTGGGGTAAAAATCAGCTATTGAAAACCTTATAGAGCCCAGTTCTGCTAAAGGGTGAGAAAAATCAGCTCTTGAACTGATAGCACTCGTGGGGTTGCTTTGAGTTGTGGTCAACTTAACAACTGCTGTTATTTTATTTCAAGAAAATATTATAAAAAGCTTTATGAACCAAGTGTTATTTATGTTGTGAGAAATACCTATAGATCCCTCCCAAATAAAAAAATAATTAAATACATTATGGTTAAACAAATGTTAAAAATGTTTATAGTATTATAACCCAAAGAGTTAAAAAATATCTATGAGTAAAGAAAAAATATGCATAAAGGAAAAAAGAATTGAAGGAGGCACGAGGAAATGGTAAGTTTGTCTTCGAATGTTTGACTCAAAGACATACCTTTTTTTTTTTTAATGTTTTATTGTGTATTGTGTGATAGTCTACATGGGGGAACATTAGTTTTACATTCATTCCATCGTATATCGTCTCATTGACATAGTTACCATCCCGTCCATGTATCATCACCCAACCAAAGGGTACACCCTGCAATCCTGCCCGCCCTGCCCTCACGGTCCTCAGCACACAGCCCCTCTCCCTCTCCGGATCCCTAGTCCCCAGCCACTCCATCTCTTCACGTCATCCTCTCTCTTCACGTCATCCTCTCTGTCTCAGTCTCAGGCCTCGCTGCTCCTCTGGGTGGAGTCCCGCTCTCCGCTCTTCTCCATTGATGGTCCCAGGGCCCTCCGCTCCTAGACTGAAAGGTTAATCACTCCCCTCCTTGCTATAAAATATCCACCTTTACATTTCCAGTCCTCACAATCAGTCCTGATAACAATTATTCACCATTGCATCACAAGAGACCCATCTGCATTTCTTTTCATCTGCCCTTCCTAGACACGTTGGATACTACTCACTGGACACTCTACCATTCTCCTGCCCTGTGGATCTAGGTTCCCTCTTGAAAGCTTGTAAGCCAGTCACTTCTTGCCTTTGTATCCCTTCTCCCATTTTGGTTAGTCAAGTTCAAGATGACCATCCCTATCTACTCTTTGTGTGGAGTGGGTGGGAATAGTTCTTGGAGGAGGGATTTATTTCCTCTTTTGGACTGCTGCATTTATAGGTGGATGTCCAGTTTATCAAACTGTATCAGATGACGCTTTTTTTTCCTCTTCTGTCTTCTTCGGGTTGAGCTCTGTTCATCCCATCATTGGAACCATGGCAAGTGGGTATCATCTGCAGGTGTGGGTGTTCCTGCATCTGTCTGCCCTCTTCTTATCAGTTGGTCACTTCGGTCTCCACTCTAGTCCTCTGTGGATGTGTCACTGACTCTGAATCCATGAGTCCCCAGGTCTTGTCTCACTGCTGGCCAACCAGGTCTCCCCCCAGGCTCACCATAGTCTGCTGAACGATGCATGGTTTAGCTCTCTGCTTCTTTGATGTTCTTCGGTTACTTCTCTTTATGGGTGACGTGAGTGGTGGCCAATCAGAATGCATTTTCCCCTTGCGTCTTAGTCTTGGAGGAGGATTTGCACTGAGAGGACCCAACCACTTGCCTTGGTGTCTCCTGGGCAGACAGCTTGCTTGTTCTTGTGGTTACAGTCGGACTGCTCTTGTTGTTTTGTATTTTTCCTGTAGGTCCCTCTTTCAAGAAGTGTCTTCTGGTTTTCTGGCTGCTCCAGGCTGGTCTGCTTGTCCTTTCAAGAGGAAAGTTTCCCTTCTATAATGGTCTGGATGTGGTTCAGGCATTCTTCTATAAGTCTTATGTAATGCAGAGGCTCCTCATGAGGTCTCCTTCACTAGATACATTGTAGCCCCATTTTATGTATTCCAATTGGTTATAGGCAGAAGATGGACTTACAAGCTTTCTATGGTGATATTTCTGGCTATTCCTTTTCCTCTCCCTCCAGTGACTGTTTTATATTATAATGCTTGGAAACCCAAGGTTCAAAAGTCAGCCAAGTATCTCAACATTATTCCTCCCTTTTCCCAATTCCAACCCTGTCCCAGTCTCTGGATCCCAGAGCCCTGTTGTTCCAAGGCTGTGCCTACATCTGTTTTTACCTCTGTCCCATTTAGCTCATTCATACCTGCCTAATTGTTCTCCTGTCTGCCTTGTTCTTCCATTCACCTCTCCCTACTTGTATATTGTCCCCTTCCCCAATACCCAAATTATCCTGTGTCTATTCCCTGCCCTGTGCTCCGCCTTTCCCTCCCACCCTTATTCCTATCCCTACGTCCTAGCAACCTGCTTAGAATCCACTTTAGTGGATTAGTATGGGTTCTTTTTCTTAGTCTTTTACATTAGTGGT
>NW_006408739.1:833936-835256 GCF_000296735.1 Chrysochloris asiatica
AATACCTAAAATGGGGCTACAACGTGCCCAGTGAAGGAGGCTTCCTGTGGAGCCTCTGTAATACATAAGACTATAGGTAGAAGCCTGAACCTCATCCAGAATCTTCAGAGGTGGGAAATTTCTACTTGCAAGGACAGGCAGACCAGCCTGGAGTGGCTAGAAGAACAGAAGATACTTCTTGACAGAAAAAATGACAGGAAAAATACAAAACATTATAGGCAGACTGACTGATTACTACAAGAACAAGCAAGTTGCTTGCCCAAGAGACATCAAGGCAAGTGGTCAGGTCTCCTCAGAGCAAATCCCCTTCCAAGACTAAGACTCATTTGGAATACATGCTCTGATTGGTGACCATGTTCATCACTGATAAGGGGAAGGGAGGGAAAAAAACAGCAATGAAGCTGAGAACTAAGCCCTACAATGTTCAATAGACTCCTGTGAACCCTGCTGGAGACCTGGTTGGCCAATAGTGTGGCAAGACCTGGAGACTCTTGTGCCCAGAGTCAGTGACATAGAGACAAAGGACTAGAGTGGAGAGTGAAGTGTCCAGCTGATAAGAAGAGAGGGCATATGCACAAGAACACCCACACATGCAGATAATACCCACTTGACCTGGCGTCAATGACTGAATGATCAGAGCTCAACCAAAAGAAGAAAGAAGAAGAAAAAAAGAGTAATCTGATACAATTTGATAAACTTGACCTACACCTATGGATGCAGTAGCTCAAAAGAGGGAACAAATCTTTACAGCAAGGATCATTCCCACCATCTCCATACACAGAGTAGACAGGGATGGGCAACTTGGACACTGGTGAGGCTACAAAGGCATGAAATGACTGGCTTACAAGCTTTCAAGAGGGAACCTAAATCCAGAAGGTGTGGAGGAAGAATCTCCACTGAGTAGCATCCAATCTGTCTGGGTGGGGCTGATGAAAGGAAATGCAGATAGGTCTCTTGTGATACAATAGTGAATAATTGTTAATAGGACTGACTGTGAGGGTTGGAAATGTAAAGGTAGATGTTTTGTAGCAAGGAGGGGAATGATTAATTTTGCAGTCTAGGCGCGGAAGTCCCTGAGACCATCAAGGGAGAAGAGTGGAGAGCGAGACGCTACCCAGAGAAGCAGTGACGCCAGAGACGGAGGCAGAGACGATGACATGGAGAGATAGAGTGGCTGGGGACTTTAGATTCAGAGAGGGATAGGGGCTGTGTGCTGACGACCGAGGGGCAGGCTTGCAGGGTATACCCTTTGGTTGGTTGATGATGCATGGAGGGGATTGCAACCATGGCAATGAAATGATATATGATAGGATGAATGTA
>NW_006408739.1:835465-883738 GCF_000296735.1 Chrysochloris asiatica
GCTTGAACTGCCAACTTTGCAGTTCAAATTGACTTTGCAGTCCAGCACATTAACCCACAGTGCCACACCAGAACAGTATAAAATGAAAGGAAAGTTTCCATTCTTATCCCTGTATCCAATTTTATTCCTTAGAGATTCCTACTTTGCTCATATCTGAGGTATCCTTCCAGAATTTTTCTAAAACACAACTATTAGAGTTATTTTATGTATTATATAAAATAATGTAAGTCCATATCACTGTCCTGCTTGGTGGCCCAGAATCCCGAATCTGATCTGAACGCTTCTCCCACCATCTGTGGGACTGGAATTTTTTCACTGTAGCCACACCAGGCATCATATTGTTATAAATTTAGATTATTTTCTCTAAAGTGTTCTATATTTATTACATATTCATATGATATTTTGCATAACTTCTATGTTGTTGTTCTTAAGTGTTGTTGAGTTGGTTTCATCTTCTAGCAACCCTATATAGGATTTCCAAGTAGCAGTTGGTAGGTTTGACCCTACAAGTCCAATAATATTGTTATTACCAGTCCAGTTCTTACCCTACAGTGCCACATAAGAACTAACATTGTTATAATATATATTATTTTTTTGTGATAAGTAACTCAACACATAAGGAGCTCTGGTAGTGTAGTGGTTATGAATTGGGCTGCTAACCTCAAGGTCAGCAGTTCGAAACTACCAGCGGCTCTGCGGGAGAAAGATGAGGCTTTCTGCTCCAGTAAAGATTTACAGCCGCCTAGGAAACCCTGTACAGGGTCACTATGAGTTGGAACTGACTCCATGGCACACCACTACCAACAACAATTCAACACATAATAAACTTTTTCATATTTGAGATGATTTAACATAGACACCTGGAAAGGTCAAAGAATATTAATGTTTTCATGAGGATCACCAGCTTCTCTGAGCTTTCTGGCTACATAGCAAGCCCTTTCTTCTTCTTATCTGTCAAGATTCTTAGTTGCTCATAGTACATTCTATTCTAGCAAGTTTACACAGAAGGGACATCATAGAGAATATTGTAGTTGGTAAGTGCTGTCGAATCAGTTCCAACTCATAGTGACCCTGTATAGGGCTTCTGAGGAGTGAGTGGTAGGTTTGAACCCCCGACCTTGTAGTTAGCAGTCCTGTGCTTATCCTACAGCACCACACCAGGAGAATAGAAAATATTAAATAGCTTGGGAGGACCAGAAAATGAAGCTGGGATGCTATACAGCCAGGGACAGTACAGTCAGACAAAAACATTACCAGACTCTATGTTGACCACTTGTCCCTGGTAACTCTAGAGACTGGGTGCCTGAAGAGCCTGTTCTTCTACTACTGTCCTTGCCAAAAGTTCATGTTTTCCCATGTTTGGCTGTTGCCTTCCAAAGCTCACTTTCATCCAAAGCTCACATACATCTGACTTCCAGACATCTGAGTGTTTACCTACTGCTGCCTAAGTGCAAGGGATCCTAGGAATCATAACATTTTACCTAGGAAAGTAGACTTGAAGCAAGTCATTTGGAATAGGTATTGAGTGAACCAAGGACTTTTGGTGGTGCAGTGGTTAAGTGCTTGGCTACCAACCTAAAGGTCAGTGGTTTTCACCCACCTGCTGCTCTTCAGGAGAAAGATGTGGCAGTCTGCTTCCATAAAGATTGCATCCTTACAAGTCCCTTCAGGACAAACCCCCCTCTGTGGGAAGCGGTTATGTCACTTCTGCTGTTTGACACAGTCCTGGCAGAAGGAGAAACATCATGCAAAGCAGATGATTCTCAGGAGCTGGCCTCTATCCCATCTTTTGGATAACTCTGAATTCACTTGTAAATATATATAATATTGCCATATTCACAGCCTTTTACTATGAGCTCTGCAGACGTTGGGAAGAAACCAGTCTGGCAACAATTATTTCAACTTCAGTGGTTTGAATTCAAAGGGAATTGTATAAATTACTCCTTTCACAGAAAATCTAAGTACAAAGTAATTGCATTTGTGAGACCACAAAAGCAGATAACAAATTAAAGTCAAGCTGACCTACCCCTATAGACCTCACCACAATCAATTATCAGCCAGAATTCACAAACTCCCACTATTACATACAGGCACCTGCAAGAGTAGGCAGAAAATAGTGAACATAAGTGAAAGGTAGTTTTAAGTTAATAATCCACATTTCCTGCAACAATTAGCCAGGTGGGGCCTTATCCCTCACAGCTTCAAAAGAAAGAAGCATAAGAACACAGTTATTGAGCAATTTAATGAATACTCTAGAAAAACAAAATAATTAAGTAGATGTTAGTAATACTTTTACTATGAAAATAGTAGTACATTATGTAGGATAGAAGATTGATAATTAGTTAGTAGAAATAATAAAGTAGTGCAAGCATTGATGATTAATAGAAACATATTACTAAGAGGATGTAATCAGGGGTCTGAAAAGTGGAAATTATTTGTGTAAAGTTTGACTTAATCTTTTAGTGGAAATAAGAAGAAACAATTTATCATTTACGTAGGAGAGGAGAAGAAAGTCAGTTTGAACATCACAGAAATACTTTTGTCAAGGTTGTCTAATCACCGGGTAAAGGAATGTTGCTATTAAAACCGTGTAATAATTCAAGGAAAGATCAAAGTATCAATTCATTATGTACTGTGTAGTTTTAAGTATAAAAATAAAGATTTGCTGAGCCGGGGCAGAGAGAGAAGAAAAGAGAGAGAGCTCCATAAGCCAACTAAGCAGAGACTCCTCGATTGCTTTCATTTTCGCCGACTCTACGTCTCCTCTTGTGTCCTGCGACCCCGCGAGAGCTGGACTCCCGCACCCCTCCAAGACTGAAACTCAAAGGGAACACACGAACAGGCATGTAAGCTCACTGGTGACCGCATTGGTGTACATGTGAGTGGAAGTAGGGGAAAGTCAGTAATGAAGATATAAGTTGAGTTTGACCACGTTCCATAGACTCCTGTCGACCTCAAGATGAGAGAAACAAGAAGAAGACTGGTTGGTCCGAAGTTTGGGGAGACTTGGAAACTACTGAGCCCATGGAAATGGACTTAGCCATGGAGGGCTAGAGCTGAAAGTGAAGTGTCCAGTTGATACGAAGTGGGGGAAGATGCACAAGAAGCCCAAACTTGAAGATAGTATCTTTTTGGCCTAGCTTCGATGGCTTGGTGACTAGAGCTTGACTAGAGAAAGATAAAGTTAATAAAGGAAGCAAGTGGAAATTGCTACAATTTGATGAACTTAACCTATACAAAATACCAACCAAAAGGGAAGGAGCCTTCACATCAAGGATCAAGCCTATCCCCTCAGTATACAGAGTTGATAAGGATGGGTAACTTAGACATTGGCTACCTAAAATGGAGAGGGTTGTGCTATAAAGGCACAAAGAGGCTGGCTTACAAGTTTTTAAGAGGGAGTTTAATTTCAGAGTTTGAGGGGAAAGGTAGAATCCCCACGGGATAGTTTTCATCTTGTCTAGATGGGTCTGGTAAAAGGAGATGGGGATAGGATTCTTTTGATTCAATTGTGAATAATTGTTAACATAACAAATTGCAATTGTCACAACTGTAAAGGTAGAAGTTGTGTAACGTAAAGGGGGGAGTAGTTAATCTTACATTCCTGGAACAGAGGACTCTAGGACCATCAAGGGTAGTAAAGGTAGAAATTGTGTAATGTAAAGGGGGGAGTAGTTAATCTTACATTCCAGGAACAGAGGTCTCTAAGACCATCAAGGGAGAAGAGCATGAGTGGAATGTGGGACCCTCCTAACCGGAGAAGCAGCCGCACCAGAGATGGAGGCAGAGATGGTGACATGGAGAGATAGAGCAGCTGAGGACTCTAGACTCATGAAAAGAGAAGGGCTGTGTGCTGGCAACCAGAACGCTGGCTTGCAGAATGTTGTTCCCTTTGGTTGTTTAAATGATTATATATTCCTGAGTGTTTTTGTGTTCATCAAAAAAAAAAAAAATCAATAAATAAACAGAGGGAATAGAAGCAAATACTGTTGAATGATGTTGCATGGAGGGAATTGTAATTATTACAATGAAACAAGAAACAATAGGATGAGTGCAAAACTGATGTTCTCCCATGTAAACTATCACTCGATTCACAATAAAAGCTTAAAAAAAAAAAAAGATTACATTCTTAGAAACCCTCTGGGCTGCTCTACCTCATATAGATAGGGTCGTTATGAGTTGGAACTGACTCGGTGGCAATGGGTATTGAGTGAACTGATTTATAATGTTTACATGTCTGTTTTCTCTGCTCAGCATCTGTTGGTTAACACCCCCTTCCTCCTTTCCCTGTGTTTTCAGGTTTAAGATTGTTTTGTCTTCTCCTCTCTCTACCTCACACTAGTCCCACACCATTAAAATTAGACTGCATCTTCTCCCTCACACCTGCCACAGCCTTGTTGCCAGAGATTTTCTTCCTTAAAAATTTCAGAACCCAAATTCCCCAGGCCTGCCTAGCTAGGCTCAGAGCAAGACTCCTTCAGAGTGCAGTCATGGACTATGGGGACCTGAGTTGGGGTCATGTGGGGAACAGTAGAGAACCACAACCAAATCCTTTTTGACTCTTTAAATGTCTTTCTCCATGTCAGCAGAAATTGTTAATCCTGATGCTTCATGTAGACTAAGCAACAGAAAAAGTGAAGGGAGCAAAATTGTAAAATTCAATTTGACGTATTTCATCTCATCAGCACTGGACTGCAAGGTCAGCAGTTCAAACCTATTAGCTGCTCCTTGGAAACTCTATACATGGTGGCTGTGAGTTGGAACTGACTCAACAGCACTTAACAACAACAGCAGAGGCACCTCTGAAGAAAGGTCTGGTGGCCTACTTCTGAAAAACCAGGGATTGAATGCTCATCCACATCCTTTGAATTAGTGATGTGATTTCTAGGGCTCTATCAGAGGTAAAAATCAGAGATACAAATCAAAATTTTTATGCAAAGATATCCATTGAAGAGTCATTTATAATAGTGAAAAATAGAAACAACCTCAGTTACAAAGAGAATGCTGTTGTTAAGAGTCATTGAGTCAGAGCCAACTCATAGCAACCCTCTGCACAACAGAAGGAAGCGCTGCCTGGTCCTGTGCCATCCACACAATTGTTATTACTCTTGAGCCCATTACTGCTGCCACTGTGCTCCTTGAGAACCTTCCTCTTTTTCGCTGACCATTCACTTTACCGAGCATGATGTGCTTCTCCAAGGACTGGTCCCTCCTGGTAATATGTCCAAAGTATAAGAAATTAAGTCTGGCCGTCTTGGCTTCTAAGGAGAATGCTGGCTGTACTTCTTCAAACACAGATTGTTTTGTTCTTCTGGCAGTCAATATTCTTCTCCAACACCATATTTTAAATGCTTCAATTCTTTTATGGGCTTCCTTATTCATTGTCCAACACACATAAGGTTATTGAAAATACCATGGCTTGGGTCAGGCACACCTTAGTCCTCAAACTGACATCTTTGCTCTTGAACACTTCAAAGAGATCTTGTGCAGCAGATTTGTCTAATAAGTCATTTGATTATTTGTCTGATGCTTCCACGAGTGTTGATTATAGACCCAAGCAAAATGAAGACTTTGACAATTCAGTCTTTTCTCCATTTATCATGATGTTATTTATTGATCCAGTTGTGAGGATTTTTGTTTTCTTTACTTTGAAGTGCAACACATACTGAGGACTGTATGTAGTCTTTGGTCTTCACCAGTATTTTAAGTCCTCTTTGCTTGCAGCAAGCAAGGTCGTATCATCTTAATATTGCAGGTTATTAATGAGTCTTCCTTCAGTCCTTATGCCAAGTTCTTCATGTAATCCACTTTCTTAGATTATTTGCTCATCATAAAGATTGAATAACTATGGTGAAAGCATACCTTTCCTGAGTTTAAACCCTTCACTGTCCCTTTGTTCTGTTCGATGTACAGGCTCTATGTACAGACTCCTACTGAGCACAAATAAGTGTTTTGGAGTACCCATTCTTTGCAATGTTATCCATAGCTTGTCCTGATACACACAGTCAAAAACCTTTGCATAGTTAATAAAGCATAAGTAAGCATCTTTCTGGTATATCAGGCAAGATCCATCGGACACCAGCAATGTTCTCTTCTGAATCCAGTTGAGTTTCTGGCAGTTCCCTGTCAATCTGCTGTTGCAGCTGTTTTTTCATTATTCTCAACAAAATTTTACTTGCATGTCATTGATAATGTTGGATAATTTTTCACATTCTGTTGGGTCCCCTCTCTTTGGAATAGGTACAAATTTGGTTCTCTTCTTGGCATGCATGAGTGAGCACATCCAGAGCTGCATCAATTTGCTGAAACATTTCAGTTTGTATTCTGTCAATTCCTAGAGCCTTGTTTTTTTGCCAGTACTTCAGTGCAGCTAGGACTTCTTCCTCCAGTGTCATCAGTTCTTCTTCTTCTTCTTTTTTTTTTTAACTTTTTATTGTGAGTTGAGTGAAGTTTTACAGACAAGACCATCATATTTTTTGTTTGTTTTTAAATATTTTTTATTGTGAATTGAGTGAATGTTTACAGAGCACATCATCAGTTGTACATTCAACAAATCACATACTTTGCTTCATAACTTGGTTGCAGTCCCCACTATGTACCAACAGTTAACGGCATTCACCTCTATTCACTTTAACTATTGCATTCCTCCCTGTGTCTTGTTATCATAAATTCCTTTAATTTCTGCTTATCTGGAAGTGTTCTAATTTGATTGTTGTATTTGAGGGACAACTTTGCTGGGTACATGATTCTTGGCTGGCAATTTTTTCTTTCAGAGTTTTGTATATGTCACTCCATTGCCTTCTTGCCTGCATAGTTTCTACTGAGAAATCCAAGCTCAGTATTATTGGTTCTGTTTTGTAGGTAACTTCTTGTTTTTCCCAAGCTCTTAGGATTCTTTTTGTCTTTGATTTTGGAAAGTTTGATTATTATATGTCTTGGTAATCTTCTTTTGGGATCTATCCTATTGGGGTTCATTCAGCTTCTTGTATGCTTATCTTCTCATCTTTCATGATGCTAAGGAAGTTTTCTTCCAACAACTCTTCAACAGTTTTCTCTGTGCTTGTCTCTTCCTGTTTAGTAATTCCAATCACCTGTAAATTGTTACTCTTCATGGCATTCCACATAAATCTTAGGCTTTCCAAGAAACGTTCACACACACACCCACACACAGAGTGGACAGAGAAGGGCAGCTTGGACATTGGATACTCAAATGGGGAGGGGGGTTACAAAGGCAAGAAGTGACTGGCTTACAAGCTTTCAAGAGGGAACCTGGTGCTAGGGAGCATGGTGGAAGGCAGAAGCTCCAGTAGGTACTATTCAATCTGTCTGGGCGGACCTGATGAAAGGAGATACAGATGGGTAACTCGTGATACTGTAGTGAATAATGCTTATCAGCACGGATTATGAGGGTTGGAAATGCAAAGGTGGAAGTTTTGTAACAAGGAAAGGAGTGATTAATTCACCAGGATAGGAGCGGAGGTCTCTGGGACCATCAATGGAGAAGAGCCAAGAGCGGGACCCTACCCAGAGAAACAGAGATGCCTGAGATGGAGACAGAGATGATGATGTGGAGTGATGAAGCAACTGGGCATTTTGGACCCAGAGAGGGAAAGGGACTGTGGCCCGAAAACTGGGGGGAGGAGAGGGAAGTGTAGGGGGCAGGTTTCTGGGATATACCCTTTGGGTGGTTGATGATGCGTGGAGGGGATTGGAACCATGGCAATGAGATGATATACGATGGAATGAATGTACAGCTAAAGTTCTCAGATGCAAACTATCATATAATTCACAATAAAATATATTTTTTAAAAATCTTAGGCTTTCTTTGGATTTTTTTCATTCTTTTTCTCTGATTGTTCCTCTAGCATGCTAATGATGTTGTTGTTAAGCATACTGGTATTGAGAAATTGATTTTAAAGCTCACTAATTCAGGATTCCATTGCTTCACATCTACTCCTTTGCCCTTTCAATATATTGTCAATTTCTGAGATCTTAGTATTAGCCTTCTGAATTCCTAATTGCAGGTTTCATATTGTTTCAAAATTAGCATTTATTTTGTCTGTTTGTTCTTGTAGTGTTTTCCTGAATTCTTCTAAAGTTTTTTTTATTATGTTTTCCTTGCTTTCTTCGATCTTTCTATTGATCCTTTGAAGATATCTTGTTATTATTCTTTGAATTCTTTTTCAGTTAGCTCCATTATCTTTTTTCTTCCTCAGAAATGTTTTCTGGCTGTACATCCTGGTCATTTGTTTGAGCTGTTCTCTCTTGTTTTTTCATGTGAGTTAAAACTGTCTGTTATCTCTGAGCCATTGTGGGTTTGTTGTATTTGTAATAAATAAACAGTGCAGTTGTTGGACCCAGAGGGGAGAAATCTCTAGTGGGCTCCTGCAACTCAAGGAGCTCACACGGTGGTTGTGGAACACATATGACAGCAGAGTTCCTGGCCCTAGATGGAGTTCCTACTGGCTTCAGTGTTATCTATGTTCAGGGCATTCAATCTGGAAATAGTTCATGGAGGCCACTGATGGAGCTGGTTTCTGTGTCTGCTAGGACCACAGGGCAGCTGGGGTCAGGGTGACTGGCTAAATGCTGGTCTGGTGGCTCTGCAGGTTTAGTAACTCTGGAGCCAAGCCCACCTGCATCCAATCACCAAAGTGACACACCAAAGTCATGCAGCTAGTCCCCAACTCACACTGCTGTGGCTTCCAACCACGTGGCTCTGAACTCCCAAAGAGCAGGGTCTGCACTGAGGGTAAATGAGGGTGGGAGTCCCACTCTGGTCACCAAGGGAGCATGGGGAAAAAGAAGAAATTGCACCTTTTTTGCCCCCCCCTCCATGAATCTGCTCCACCAGGCCTCTTTCCACTGCCCATGCTGCATACAAGATGCTAGAGCCCCGTCTGGCCAGCCATTCACCAGTCAGTCTCCGTCTCTCACCTTCCCTGCTCAATGTGTCCTCCCAGCAAGCATTCCATCCACCTCGCTAACCTTTCATCTGAAGTTCAGGGTGACAGAATTTTCATCTGTGGCTGTTTTATTTTGTCTGTTATATCATTGTTGTAGAGGGTCCTTGTAGTGTGTCTGCCTAGTCCACCATCTCACTGGCAGTCCAATCATACACTTTGTTTCATCTCAATGATTGCAAACCCCTTCATACAACAACAGTTATTCCACTTCCTCTTTGGGGTTTCTAGTTCCATCCCAACCACATTCCCATCCCTTCTCAACTTTGTCTTTAGGTATATGTTGCCCTTTTTATTTGGAATGATTGACCATTCCTTGGTGAGCATACCTTACTAGTGTTGCCATCTATTCTATATAGCTATTTACTGCTTGACTGAAAATTGGGCCACAAGGGTAAGTTCCTTTCTAGACCTGAAGGGCAATTGACAGCCATAGTCTCAGGTTCCTTCAGTCACTTTCTGACCAGTAAAGCCCAGTCATTTAAAAAAAAAATAACTTTGAGTTTTGTTCCACATTTTCTCCCATTCTCTCTAGGACTTTCTAATGTCATCCCATTTAGAGCAGTTGGTAGTGGTAGCAGGGCACCATCTAGTTCTGGTCTGAGTACCAACGGTTCTTGATCATATGCCACCTCATGAAACGATTGAACATCAGCCATTTCTTTTTGGTACAGTGACTCTGTATGCTATCCAGCTTCTTTGGATGCTTTCTGCATCATTCAGTATTTTGCCCATAACATTTATCAGTAGTGCAATTGAGACTTGAATTTTTTCTTCAGTTCTTTTAGCTTGGGAAATACTGAGTGTGTTTTTTTCCTTTGGTTTTCTAACTCCAGCTTTCTGCATATTTCTTTTGCTTTCTTCCTGTATGATGTTCTTGATGTCATTCCACAGCTCTTCTGGTCTTTGGTCATTAATGTCTAATGCATCAAATTTGTTCTTGAAATGACCTCTAAATTTAGTTGGGATATGTTCAAGGTCATATTTTGACTCTCCTGGACTTGTATTAATTTTCTTCAGTTTCAGCCTGAACTTGCATATGAGAAGTTGTTGGTCTGTTCCACAGCTGACCACTGTCCTAGTTTTGGCTGTTGAGCTCTTCCACTGTCTCTGCCCACAGGTGTAGTCAATTTGATTCCTATGTATTCCACCAAGTAAGGAATATAATCAATATTTATTTATTTTTATTATATAATAAACATAATCTAATATGTTAAATTATGTTTATTATATAATCAACATAATATAATTGCTTTTTATGTTGTTTTAAAAGGTATTTGCAATGAATAAGTCATTGGTCTTACACAAAGCTATCATGTGCTCTCCAACATGATTTTTATTCACCAACACTATTTTTTTCATCTACTGACCTTTGTTTCCAACGTCTGCATTCCAATCACCAGTATTTATAAATATACCTTGATTGCATGTTTGATCTATTCAGACTGAAGAAGTTGGTAGAATTCTTCAAATTTCATTATCATTTGCTTTAGTGGTTGGTGTGTAAATTTAAATAATAGTGTCATTAACTGGGCTTCCTTACAGGCATATGGATATTATACTGTCATAGACAGACAACATTGTACTTCAAGATAAGGGATGGTGCTGGTGGTGATGTGCCGTGGAGTCGGTTCCGACTCATAGTGACCCTGCATAGGATTTCTGAAGCTGTAAATCTTTGTTGTTGTTAAGTGCTGTCGAGTTGATTCTGACCCATAGCGACCCTGTACAGGGTTTCCGAGGCTGTAAATCTTTACGGGAGCAGAAAGCCTCATCTTTCTCCTGCAGAACAGCTGGTAGATTCGAACTGCTAACCTTGAGCTTAGCAGCCTGACTTGTAACCACCATATGTTTGTCATTTAAAAACATATTTTAAAGAAATTTAATGATATGAGAAAAAATCATTAAAACAAAACCAACCTTGAAAATAAAACAATATGTAGTATGGTCCTGATTTAAAAACAAACAAACAAACAATCCTAGAAAGAAAAAAAACTAAAAGTGGGAAAAGACTGGAAAGAAATAAAGTATGTTAACAATGACTATTTATAGTGGTAGGATTACAGGTAAGTGGGTTTTTTCTATATATTTTGCAAGGAGCCAAGGTGGCATAGTGGCTAAGTACTCAGCTGCTAACTGAAAGATCAGCTGTTCAAGCCCACCAGCTGCTCCATGGGAGACAGATGTGGCAATCGCTTTCATAAAGATCACAGTCTTGAGAACCCTCTGGGGGCAGTTCTAGTCTGTCCTGTAGGTTCGCAATGAGTCAGAATTGGAAAGGCCAAATGGGAACTAGACGGTCAACTCCAAAGACCTTCACAACACACTAAAGAGATGATGAAGAGGCAAAAATAATGTGTTCTCCCTTCACTGCAGAGTTTGTCTCCATGGCAGAGTCTGGTTCCCTTTGCCATGGACATGTCTCCCAGAGTACAGTGTCCTCCCTTGACAGCTCACCACAGGGCTATCTTACTTCCTGTCTGTTCCCAGGGCCACATTGTCCACAACTGGAAGGTCCGGTGGTTCATCCTCCGACAGAACACACTGCTATACTACAAGCTTGAGGGTGGCCGGAAAGTGACCCCTCCCAAGGGCCGCATCCTCCTGGATGGCTGTACCATCACCTGCCCTTGCCTGGATTATGAAAACCGACCTGTAAGTGAGGTCCCACTTCCCAGCTCCTCCCTAGCCCAGACCTTTCCAACCTTTGTCTTCTTTTGTGAAGGTGGTGTGGGTAATGCAGAGAACTCAGTTATGACTGGCAAACCTGGTTTCACCGCCAAACAGGTAAATGACCTCGGACAAGTGATTGAACCTCTCTGAGCCTTAGTTCTTCAGCCATAAGATTCTGTAAAAGAATGATACCTGATAATCTCACATGCTGATGAGGCTCATAGGGAAGTGTTTTGCTAAAATGCTCTGTAGAGTAGGAGGTCCAACCCAAATGTAATTGTCGCTGTCTTGGGGTTTGGCATGATGACTTTCACTCCTAGAGGTATGTGAGCTCCAGAAGTCAGGAGTGGCTTCATCCCTACCATCAGCAAAATGTCAGTCTTGATCAATCGTTTGTCAAGGGCCTATTTGCCAAGAAATTTGCTAGGCATGACAATGGTAAGATTGCTTCTTCTTCGAGCTGATAATCTTGTTAGTAAAGTAAGTAGTTAGCTGAAAAAACAAAGAGAGTTCTAAATGGTGGTGCAAACCTTATTAGCTGCAGAAAACACTCAATTTCTGAAGAGGAGGAAGATGTCATTAGTGGCTGGCTGGACCAGATACAGTTTTGAGAGGAAGAGAGATTTGGGCAAGGATCTGAGAGAGAAGGGAGCAGGTGAACCATCT
The DNA here is from genome assembly GCF_000296735.1 of Chrysochloris asiatica. NCBI lineage: Eukaryota > Metazoa > Chordata > Mammalia > Afrosoricida > Chrysochloridae > Chrysochloris > Chrysochloris asiatica. The sequence continues at coordinate 847,768 of NW_006408739.1, forward strand.
TGAGTAAGAAGTGAGGAAAGTAGCACTGTGCATAGAGCAGTTGGGGTGAATTCTGGGGATTAGGACTTCGGAGTGTGGCCAAAAGGGAACGCTGAGGAAGTAGTAGGAAATTGATGGAGCACCATGGAAGGGTTTCCAGTAAGAGAAAACGCCCTCAGGAAGCTTGACATGAGGAGCTAAGGTTCAGTTATAAGATTCCTGGTCCATCAATAAGATTCCTGGTACATGAAGGAAAGGTCTTGTCACTTTGTGGACTATTCAGCCTCCTTGAGTCGTGTGGCCCAGTGAGTTTTGCTGCCTGGCATTCTTTTGCCTGCTCTGGCCCTGGAGTGCTGATCTGACCATCTCTTCCCACAGCTGCTCATTAAGCTGAAGACTCGAACATCCACAGAGTACTTCCTGGAGGCGTGCTCTCGAGAAGAGAGGGATGCCTGGGCCTTTGAGATAACCGGAGCCATTCATGCCGGGCAGCCAGGGAAAGTCCAGCAGCTCCACATACTGAAAAACTCCTTCAAGCTGCCCCCTCACATCAGCCTGAAGTGAGTGCCCCACTTACTCCCACCCTTGCTGCTACCTGGCTTTACTATGGCCCCTTATATCTGTGGGGAGTGGGTGGGAAGGGGCAGGTCTTTCTTGGGGTCCCTGTTGATGATCATTGTACTTCAAGGTCTTCAGCTATAACCTGTTCATAGGTTTTCTTTGCCTGGGAGTGGCCCTACTTACCTACCCACTGTTATGCAAACTCTAGGGGCCTCTGTTGCATGTGCCCACTGCAGTGACTTGAGACCCCTTCAGTTTCAGCCAGAGTGCTCAGAGAATCCTCCCCAATTGAGTCATTGGTCTTGTTTTCAACCTGATGGCAAGAATGATGTGTTCTGGGGTACTTCATTTGTCCAAGAAACACTTATTGAGTGTGTGCTAAATGTTCTGGGGATGCACACAGGGATAAACCAGGTCTCAGCACATAAATAGCAAACATCTCCCATCAGCTCAGCAGCGGCCATTGTCCCACTGAACATAAGGAAAGCAGGGCAGTGGTGGAGGTGATGCTGTAAGAAGTTCACCTCAACAGCCCATCTGCAGAAAACACCCTCAGCTCCCCAGACAGCAGAACTGGGATTCTGATCAAAGACGTGGTATGAGGCTCACCCACAAACTCAGGTAGCAGAACTGGATTCCCATCAAAGACTCTTAACTAAGCACTGGAGTTTTGCTTGTGCAGCCTCTGTGGGCTGTTGTTGGTTAAATGCTGTCGAATCTGTTCCGACTCATAGTGACCCTGTATAGGTTTTCCATAAATGACAGTGAGCGTGGGGAGGAGTGGGGAGAGTTGGAAATTAGTTGGAGAGTATAGACTTAATGCAGTAGATAATGAAGAAGCATTGTGGGTTCCTGTACACTCTTAATTTAAAGCTCACTGTCTTAGCTCATTAGTCTTATTACAGAAATAATACCTACTTGGTATAGAAATATTAGCATATTTAGATGCATTCGGAAAAGAAAAGAAATTTCCTAAATCCTGCCTCTCAAATGCTAGTGTGTAACTGAATGCATCTCTTTCTGTATGGTGTGTATCACACCATCACACCGTTGGCCACTTGATTTATACCCTTACTGGAGGCTTTGGGCCACTGCAAGACCTACAGTGCAAACCCACCTGCTGCTCCATGGAAACCCTAGACAGGGTTGCTATGAGTTGGAACTGACTCAGTGGCACTTAAGAGCAACAATTTCTACCTGTCAGTGTGATGAGAATCCCCTTCCTTCCTTCTGTGTAGTCTCATTGTGAACAAGATGCACGACAGCAGTGGTGGGATCCGGCCGAGCCCCAACATGGAACAGGGAAGCACCTACAAAAAGACCTTCATAGGTGAGCCTGCCCGGCTCTGGGTGGGGTGGAGCAGCGGGGCCTGAGACTCAGCCATGGGCCAGAGCTGCCTGCTAGCTGACCAACCAACCTGCCGGAGATGGCACTGGCTGTGACCATAGCTCTGGGCAGCATGTCTGGCCTTCACGCTGCTCTTGGGTAGAACCTGGAGACTGCCCAGAGGTGAAGGTCACTGTCAAGCACCCTGAGGAGGTCAATCTGTAGCCTGTTGTCTGACCGGCGCTGCCCGTGCCCTGACACAGGCTCCTCCCTGGTGGACTGGCTCATCTCCAACAGCTTCGCGGCCAGCCGTCTGGAGGCGGTGACCCTGGCCTCCGTGCTCATGGAGGAGAACTTCCTCAGACCAGTGGGCGCCCGTAGCATGGGGGCCATTCGCTCTGGGGATCTGGCCGAGCAGTTCCTGGATGACTCCACAGCTCTTTACACGTTTGTAAGTTCAGGAGGGGATTCCTCCCACTACCAGGGCAAAGGGGGCAAATGGCAGCAACAGAGTTGTGGCCTGGAGGAGGCTGTCTTAGTATCGAGTGGTGCCATCACAGAAATACCACAAGTGGACAGCTTTTAGTACTACTTATGTTTCAGGCAGAGGATTGCTTTCTCTGTAGGCTCTGGAGGAAGGTCTTTGCCTCTTTTCAGCTTCAGTTTCCTTGTTCCTTGGGGATTTCCATGTGGCTTGGCACCTGTCTTCCCTCATCTCTGCTTTCTTGCTAGGCCTGAAATGCTCTTTTTGTATCTCCAAGGTGATATGGCCTTTTAACATAACAAAGAAAACCCGGTTCCAAATGGGATTACCACCACAGGCATAGGTCTTCAGATTTAGAACACATATTTTGGTGGGACACAATTCAAACCATACCAGATGCGTAGGGGTTGGGGCATAGCATCATCCTAAGTGGAGTGCGGTTTTCTGATTTGAGTGGTTTCTGATTGAGTGATTTCATTTCCTTGTAGTAGACCCAGATCTTGGGCCTGAGTCTTTCTGTAACAGTGTCCTTGCTATCTCCTTCTCACTAGGCTGAGAGCTACAAGAAGAAAATAAGCTCCAAAGAAGAAATCAACCTCAGCACTGTGGAGTTAAGTGGCCCAGTGGTAAAACAAGGCTATCTGGCCAAGCAGGTATGGCTGCCTGGTGAGCAGGGAGGAGTTTGTTTTTTCTTAAAGTGCCACCAAGTTGACCCCGACTCATAACGACCCTGTTCAGGGTTTCTGAGAAGCAGCTGGTTAGCTTGAACCGCCAACCTTGTGGTTCAAACTGACTTTGCAGTCCAGTGTATTATCCTGCAGAGCTACACCAGGACTCCAGGGAGGAGGTAGAAGGCAGAAAAGACTCCAAAAAGAGGGAAGGGCCAAGGCATAGAGTGCACAGATCACCAACCTGTGGCAGGAGCCCAGCACTATCCATAGAGAGCGAGTTCGAGAACAGGCGTGTGCTCACACTTACATATCAATTGTACTCACTACCAAGGAGTGCTGTCTAGGACAAGCAGTGATCACAACATTAGCAACAACTTCTACATCATTGCCCACTCTCACATGTGAGGAAGCTTCAAAAAGTTCATGGAAAAAATCCATTATCTTTTCATTCCATTTTTTTCATAAAACCATTCAATAATTTACCAGAAGAAAGGCCTGGCAAACTGATTCCCTAGAGACTGCAGCCAAGAAAATCTTGTGGAGCAGTGTTCTTTATAATATAGGGAGTTGCCATGAGTCAAGGGCCAACTCACCATGAATGCAGTCCCTGTGTCTGGCACATGACTGTGCAAGTGAACCTCGTGCACAACCACGTGTTTGTGCACACACCATATGTTGTGGAAAGTGTGTGTCTGTACACAGCTCAGCACCCTTCCCATTGTTACTCTAAGCATGTGCTTCTTGCTATCAGGATCCCCATCTGTTCTTATGTTAGTTACTGTACATGCAGCTGTCTGCTGAAGATCAAAGACCACAATCTTCACTAGGGTTGCACCTCAATGTAAAAAAAACAAAAATCCTCACCACTGGACCAATAAAAACATCCATATAAATGGAGAAAAGATTGAAGTTGTCAAAGACTTCATTTAGCTCAGCTCAACCTTCAACACTCAGGGAAATATCAGTCACAGAATCAAAGGACACCTGACCCAAGCCATGGTATTTTTATTGTCTCATATGCAAGTGGAAGTTGAACAGTGAACTGCAGACGAATTGATGCATTTGAGTTATGGTGTTGGTGAAGAATATTGAAAGTACCATGAACTGTCAGAAGAACAAACAAATCTGACTTGGGAGAAGTACAGCCAGAATGCTTCTGGGAAGCCAGGATGGCCAAACTTCGTCTCTCATATTTCAGACATATTATCAGAAGGGACAAGTCCCTGGAGAAGGATATCATGTTCGGTGAAGAGGAGGGTCAGAGATAAAGAGGAAGACCCCCAACAAGATTGGCATAGTGGCAGCAGCAATGGGCTCAAGCATAGCAACAATTGTGAGGTTGTTGCAGGATCCAGCAATGTTCCATTCTTTTGTGCATAGTGTTGCTATGAGTCAGCACCAACTGGATAGCACTTAACAACAACAACAACAGTGCAGCTGTGTGTCTATCCCCAGTATCCTGTTTCTTCAGGACTGATGGGAATCCTAATAAGGGAATCAATGGGAGAGACTGAGGTGTTACAGATTAAAGGGCTAGTGAAGGCTTGTAACCTAGGAGATGATGCTAAACAGTCACACATAACCCATGTGCGCACACACATGTTCTTATCTTCTTATACTTCAGATATTAACATACAATGGTAGTCATTGTCCTGCTTTAGCTGACAGGCAATGTTAAAGTGGTTTTATTGTACATGTGTGCACACATGTGTAAATACCTAGTGTGGCTGTAGGTTTGCTTGTGGACTAATTAACCTTTGTAAGGCTGAGGCACTTGGGGTCAAGTTTGGAGGTAAGTTTCCAGTCCATCCGACACCTCCAGCATCCCTTTGGACGTCATAATCTGTGCCTGGGAAATTTCCTCCACCCCCATTTCCTTCAGTCCTGACTCTCACTTGTTGTTGTTATTGTTGGGTGCCAACTCATAGCAACTCTATGCACAACAGAATGAGCACTGCCCCAGTCCTTCATTGTCCATGGAATTGTTGTTATGCTTGGGACCGTTTTGTCAATCCATCTCATTGGCCATCTCCCTCTTTTTCTCTGACCCTCCACTTTACCAAGCATGATGTCCTTCTCCAGGGACTGGTTCCTCCTGACAGTATGACCAAAGAACAAGTGATAATGTCTCTTCATCCTGGCTTCTAAGGAGCATTCTGGCTGTACTTCTTCCAAGTCAGATTTGTTCATTCTTTTGGCACTTCATGGTACTTTCAACATTCTTCGCCAACACCATACTCCAAATGTATCAATTCTTCTATGGTCTTTCTTATTCATTGTCAAACTTTCACATGCATATGAGACAATTAAAATTACCGTAGTTTGAGTCAAGGGCGCCTTAGTTCTCAAACTGACATCTTTGCTCTTTAACACTTTAAAGAGGTCTTGTGCAGCAGATTTGCCTAATGCAATACATTCTTGGATTATTTGACTGCTGTTTCCATGAGTGTTGTTTGTGGATTCAAACAAAATGAAGTCTTTGACAACTTCAGTCTTTTCTCCTTTATCATGATGTTATTTATTAGTCTAGTAGTGAGAATTTTTGTTTTCTTTACACTGAGGTGCAACCCATACTGAAAGCTGTGGTCTTTGATCTTCATCAGCAAGTATTTTAAGCTCTCCTTACTTTCAGCAAGCAAGATTATATCATCAGCAATCATATGTTATTAATGAATCTTTCTGCAATCCTGATATGTTCTTCTTCCTGTAATCCAGCTTCTTGGATTATTTGCTCACATACCATTTGAATAAGAAAAACACAACTCTGACACACATCATTCGTGATTTCACAACATCCAGTGTCCCCTTGTTCTGTTTGAACGGCTGCCTCTTGGTTTATGTACAGGCTTCTCATGAGCACAGTTTAGTGTTCTGGAATACCCATTCTCAGCATGCCCATTGCTTGCCATGATCCACACAGTTAAAAGCTTTTGCATAGTCAGTAAAGCACAGGTAGACATCTTTCTGGTATTCTCTGTTTCCAGCCAAGATCCATCTGATGTCAGCAATGATATCCCTTGTTCAGTGAACAATATTTATCTCTATTCCGTAGTGGTTACGAATCGGGCAGCGAACCTTAAGGTCAGCGGTTTGAAACTACCAGCTGCTCTGCGGGAGAAAGATCAGGCTTTCTACTCCTGTAAAGATTTACACCCTCGGAAACCTTTTACAGGGTCACTATGGGTCGAAACCGACTCGACGGCACTTAACAACAACAACAACATTCACCTTAACTCCTGCATTCCTCCCTGTGCTTCCATTACCTTCATCTTTCCTCTGCCAACCTCCCTCTCATTGTGTATTGCTGTCCCATCACCCATGTTAACATGTGTCTATCCTCTAGCTCATTAGTAATCCCCCATCATAGAATGTTTCTTTTATTAAAAACAAAACACTTTTATAAGTTTTTACAACATTGATTTCCATACAATATTTGCCCTTTCGTGATTGACTAATTTCACTCAGCATAATGTCCTCCAGGTTCGTCCATGTTGTGAGGTGTTTTGCAGACTCACCATTATTCTTCAGCACTGTGTAGTATTCCATTATATGTATTTACCAAATTTTGTTTAACCATTCTTCTGTTGATGGTCATTTAGACTGTCTCCATCTTTTTTCCTTTTTTGTCTCCATCTTCTTAATGTGTCTCTGTAGACAGCGTATTGAAGGATGCTGTTTTCTTATCCGTTCTGCTACTCTTTGTATCTTGACTGGTATATTTAATCCATTTACATTTAGTGTAATTATCAATAGGTTTGAATTGTTTGCTGTCATTTTGCTGTGTGTTTTTTTGTGGTGCTGCTGGTTTCTTTTTTTCTTCATAATTTTCTGCATTGAGTTCATTTTGTTTGTAAGTTTTCTTTTCATCTTCATTGCTGTTAATGTTTACTAACTCTTCCTGTTTTTCCTCATTTTTAGTCCTGGTGTAGCATTGTGGGATAATGCACTGGGCTGTAAGGTCAGTGTGAACCACAAGATCGGTGGTTCAAGCTCACCAGCTGCTCCCCAGAAACCCAATACAGGCTTGCTATAAGTTGGAACCTACTCCACAGTTAACAACAACAACAACAAATTTTGATGTGAAGGTGTATTCATTTTCTTTGAGGTTGCCTTGTAATTTATTAGTTTTCCCTCATTTAAAATAGTCTGTTTTATCTTGAAATCAATTTGACTTCTGTGCCATTTGGAAGTTCTGTATTTACACTATTCCCTCTTTTTGCTTTGTAGTTGACATTATAAATTGATATCTCTGGTTCCCTATTTTCAGTCTTGTAGGTTTGTTTTACTTTAAATACTTCCATATCTGAATTAAGTTTGGGTGGTGTTGTCATGTATGGTAATCTCAGATTGTTGTTTACTGTTGTTGGTTCTCAGTTCAAAACATTTCCTTTAGTGTATTTTAAAGTTGGTCTGGTTATTACAAATTCTTTTCTATTTTTAAAATCTGGAAATGCCCTAATTACACCATCATATTTGAGGGATAGCTTTTCAGGGTGTATGATTCTTAGCTGGCATTTTTTTTTTCTTTCAGAGTTTTATATATGCCATCCCATTACCTTCTTGCATGCATGGTTTATGCTGAGAAATCAAAGCTTAGTCTTATTGGTTCTCCTTTGTAGGTAATTTTTCATTTTTCTTGAACTGCTCTAAGGATTCTTTTTTTGGTTTTGGAAATTATGATTATGATATGTCTTGGTGATTTTCTTTTGGGATCTATCCTGTTTGTGTTTTGTTCATCTTCTTGTATGATTATCTTTTCATCTTTCATGATGTTAGGGACATTTTCTTCCAACAACTCCAACAACTTTCTCTGTGCTTATTATTGTATCTTTCTGTTCTGGAATTCCAATCACCTGTAAGTTATTCCTCTTTATAGTATCACACATAACTCTTAGAATTTCTTCATGTTTTTTCATTCATTTTTTCTGGTTGTTCTCTAGCATACTAGTATGGAGAGGTTTATCTTCAAGCTCACTAGTTTGGGTTTCCATTGCTTCTAATCTACTCCTTTGCCCTTTCAATATATTGGTCCAATTCTGAAATCTTAATATTTGTCTTCTGGATTTCTAATTGCAGGTTTTGTATTGTTTCAAAATTTGCATTTATTTTGTCTGTTTTTTCTTAATCATTTCCCTGAATTCTTCTAACTTTTTTTTTTTTTTTTTCTGTGTTCTCTTTGCTTTTCTTGATCTTTCTGTCAATCCTTGGAAGGTGCCTAAATATCATTCTTTTGGATTCTTTTTCAGTTAGTTCCATTACCTTTTCTTTCTCAGAAATGTTTTCTGGCACTGCATGTTGGTCATTTATTTGAGCCATTCGTTCTTGTTTCTTCATATAAGCTAAAATTGTCTGTTGACTCCAGGGCATTGAGGTGTTGTCATACTTATATTTAACTGATATTTGCATGTTGATGTGTTTTAGGTTCTCACCAACTGTCTCCTGTGGGTGTAGTTAGAAATCGGAAGCATATGCATTGCTCTTCTTTTGCTGTTCATGCACCTCAGTTTAGGAGAGGTTTTTGCTGGTGTTGGTTGCTGTCTACCATTGATCGGGTGGTATAGGAGCTTGTATTGGCTCTTGCCCAGTGGGTGAAACCAGTTTGGACTTCTTCCTTCAATACCATGTGTTCTTAATCATATGCTACCTCTTGAAATGGTTGAGCACTGATCAGTTCTTTTTGTTAGAGTGACTCTATGTATTCCTGTCATCTTCTTTTGATGATTCTTACATCTGTCATTGTTTTACCTTCAGTTTGCAACCAGAAGCTTGAATTCTTTTTCTTCAGTTCTTTTAGCTTGAGAAATGCTGAAGTGTTTTTCCATTTTGATTTTCTAACTCCAGGTCTTTGTGCATTTCATGATAATACTTGATTTTGTCTTCTCGAGCTACCCTTTGAAATTTTCTGCTCAACTCTTCTATTTCCTCATTTCTTCTAGTTGCTTTAGCTTCTCTACACTCAAGATCAAGTTTCAGAATCTTTTCTGACATCTGTTGTGGTATTTTCTTTTCTTATGTCTTTTTAATGACCTTTTTGTTTTCTTCTTGCTTGATGTTCTTGATGTCATCCTATAACTCCTCTGGTTTTCAGACATTAGTGTCTAATGTATCAAATTTGTTTTTCAGATGGCCTCTAAATTCAGGTGGTACATATTCAAGGTCATATTTTGACTCTTGTGGAATTGTTTTACTTTTCTTCAGCCTCAGCCTGAACTTGCATCTGAGCAATTGATAGTCTATTCCACAGTTGGCCTCTGGCCTTGTTTTGATGGTCTTTCCACAGTTGTAGTCAATTTTATTACTGTGGATTCCATATGGTGAGGTCTATGTTGGTGAGGTATAGTTGCCTTTAATGTTGTTTAAAATAGTATTTGCAATGAAGAAGTCGTTGGTCTTGCAAAATTCTATCATGCCATCTCCAGCATCATTTCTATCATGAAGGCCATATTTTCCAATTACTGATCTTCCCTCTGTTTTTAACTTTCATATCCCAATCACTAGTCATCATCAATGCATATTGATTACATGTTTGATCAATTTCAGAATGAAGACGTTGGTAAGGATTCTTAAATTTCATCATCACTTGCTTTAGTGGTTGACTTGTAAATGTCAATGATAGTGGCATTAACTAATTTTCCTTGTAGGTGTATGGGTATTATCCTATCACAGACAGCATTGTACTTCATAATTGATCTTGAAATACTCTTTTTCATGATGAATGCAATGCCATTCATTCCTCTTCAATTTGTCATTCCTGTTGTTGTAAACTATATGATTGTCAGATTCAAAATGGCCAGGGCCTGTGCATTTTAGCTCACTAGTGCCTAGGATTTCTACTTTTATGTATTTTATTTCATTTTTGAGACCTTCCAAGTTTTCTAGATCCATACTTTGTATATTCCAGGTTTTGATTAATGTTTCCGTTGTTTCTGATGAGTCGTGCCCCTTCAGTAAATGAAGTTCCCCAAAACTTTGCTCTAGTCATACCATTAAGGTCAACTCTACTTTGAGGCAGCAGGTCATCCCTAATTGTATTTTGAGTGCTTTCCAACCTGAGGGGCTCATCTTCTGGCACAATATCTGACAATGTCCTGCTGCTATTCATAAGGCTTTCAGTGGCTAGCCAATCCAAAGTGATTTGTCTCCTCTTGTTCCTAGTCTGTTTTAGTCTAGAAGCTCTGCTGAAACCTATCCATCATAGGTGACCCTGTTGTTATTGTTAAGTGCCGTCAAGTTGGTTCCGACTCCTAGCGACTCTGTGTAGGGTTTCCGAGGAGCTGCTGGTGAGTTTGATCCACTGATGTTGTGGTTCAAACCAAGCTTGCGGTCCAGCACATTATCCTGCAGCACCACACCAAGACTCCTATAGGTAACCCTACTGGTATTGAAAATATTGGCGACATAGTTTCCAGCATCACAGCAATACACAAGCCACCACTGTACAACAGATAGTTGAGTGGTGGTTCCTTGCCTCTTGGGTTCTACTAAATGTGACAATGTTTTGCTAAAGTGTCCCCAAGCAGGGGATGATGTCAGTCAGGGGAGCCCGTCTTGTGATTGCAATCTTCAGGATTCCTGCAGACTACTTTTAGGACAAGCCTGGTAACCCATAGGAGAAAGATATGGTTATCTGTTTCTGTAAAGCTTACAGCTTTGAAAATCCTACGCGCCAGTTCTATTCTGTCGTACAAGGTTGCTATAAATCTGAATCAATGAGAAAGCACACAATAGCTTTTAGGATGTAGGCCTACTGGAACAAGCTGGCTTCTTGGATGTTTGGCATCAGATACATGGAGATGGTGGGGAAGCGCCTTAAACACTAACTGATGAGCCTTGAACCCTTTTTTTGCCTCAGGGGCACAAGAGGAAAAACTGGAAGGTGAGGCGCTTTGTTCTGAGGAAGGACCCGGCTTTCCTGCATTACTATGACCCTTCCAAGGTGAGTGTGCTGCAGCCTGTGTCCGATACCTGTGTTCCCACATGTCCAGACACTTCTCTCCCCACAGAGCAGTCAGCTAGTTGTATTTCCTGCCTGTCTCTCAGTGCCTGTCCATTCCTTCCGCATCCAGGCTATTCACACCAAGGCCACTCTTGTTTCTCTCGGCTCCTATCTATCTCCACTTCATTATTCTCAGAGGAACAGCATCTTCTAGATTCCCCAGAGTGAGGTGGGCTGATAACAAGACTCTGCCCCCCTAACCTCTTGTCCTGGAGTTCTGGTGTGGTACTGTGGGTTAATGCGCTGAATTGCAAAGAAGGTTTGAACTGCAGGGTCGGTTCAAGCTCACCAGCCACTCCTTGGAAACCCTATACAGGATCACTATGAGTTGGAACTGACTCAACGGCACTTAGCAATAACAACAATCTCTTGTCCTCACCTATGATTTGAAAAGTTTCTTTTTTAACCACATAATATCTAATCAGTCAGTGATTTACTAATTTTCTTGGTTAAAAAACAAAAACAAAAAAGATCTGAGGATTGCTGTTTTGAGCTCTGGATGATAAGTATTACCCCACGTTGAGTTGATCTAATTCCAGTCACAGGAACGGAACTGTCCCCTTTAGTCAGGCTTTACAGCTTGTCTTGGTTGCTCTATGACTTTCATTAATTTTTTTGAAATGGTGAAAATAGTGTGCCACTCTTCCCTGCTGGCTTCAGCCAGGAAGAACCCGCTGCCATAGAAGGAGCCCCTGAGAGACCACCTGGAGGGCCGAGGACCTGGAGGGGCAAGGCAGGATGGGCTGCCTGAGGGGCCAGCCACTGGCTGACCTCTGCCCAGGTTGGGTTGTTCAAACTCTATTGTGACTACCTGAAGTCTTTTATGGTGGTGATGGTAGTGGTTGTAGTAGTGTGCCGTCGAGTCGGTTCCGACTCATAGCAACCCTGTACAGGGTTTCCGAGGCTGTAAATCTTTACGGGAGCAGAAAGCCTCATCTTTCTCCCGCGAAACAGCTGGTAGTTTCGAACTGCTGACCTTGAGATTAGCAGCCCGACTTGTAACCACTATGCTACCAGAGCTCCTTCAAGCCTTTTATAAGTAAGGCAAATAAGATTCTTTAGCTCTGCTTTCCTTTTTTATCACAGTGCAGTCCAGTCTACTTCCACTGTGCCCTGCTACTTCCACTGTGCCCTGGATGATGCACTGCCTCAGCCTGCTCTTCATCCTAAACACATGTGTGACTGGTTTGCTCCCTGTCCCCCCAGGAGTTGCTAACATCTCAAGACCCAGTTCAAGTCCCAATTCTTCTGCCAAGGCCACCCCTAAGCCCTCCAGGCTGGGCTTGTGTCTTTCCCTTTGTTCATTAGCTGCATTATGGTCTGCCCTACCTAGTGCTGGGCCTATGGAGCCCTGGTGGCACAATGGTAACGTGCTCAGCTGTTCCTGTGAAGATGACAGCCTAGGAAACCCTATAGGGCAGTTCTGCGCTGTCCTAAGAGTCGCTATTGAATCAAAATCAACTCAGTGACACCCAACTACAGTGCCGGGGCCCAGCATGCAGCAGGAAGTGGCTGATTAATTGAAGGACTCCTTCGGCCTTCATGGTAGTTTAGTGCCTGGTGTGTAACATTGCTGAGTCATCCAGAAGAATATGCAGAATTTTGTTTCAGAGCCGCATACACAGTGTACAATATGCGGGAATGGCTGTCAATCTTACAGAAATGGTAACTCAGATGCACACAGGGGCTGAGGACTCCTGTCGGTGCTTCTGATAGTGTTGGACTGGAGGGAGGCTGGTTGCTGCATCTTCAGGAATGAGCAGATGGGTTTCAAGTGTGCCAGACTTGGTAATAGCAGTGTCAATGAGCATTGCTGCTGCTGGTGGAGAAATGAAAGCGCTGACTAGGGCATGTAACTTGGCCATGTGAAGCTCAAGTCAGTTACATATAACCTACACAGTCAATGACAAATATCCTACATGACTTCTTCAGTTGGCCTGCAAGTGATTGTAGCTTTTTCCTTCTGAGTGTCACAAAATTTCTAATTAGGTGTTTGCTCCTCTGCAGGAAGAGAACAGGCCAGTTGGTGGGTTTTCTCTTCGTGGCTCACTCGTGTCTGCTCTGGAGGATAATGGTGTTCCCACTGGTAAGGTGCAACTTCCATTCAGGCCTGGTGACTTCCCTCCTTCACTTTTATGAATGCTGGTAGTGAAGGGCTGAGCTTTGAAGCAGATTAGGAAAATTTCCATAAGTGAATGGTATGTTTTGAAACCAATTTCAGAATCAGAAAGACATGTTAGTATTCTTTTCCCCAATTTCGGTGCATATTGGCTTCCATCCAAGAACAATAGCTAAGGTCTGTATAGTGCTTTAGGGTTTACAACACACTTTTTAGGTCTATTAAGGCACCCTGATGGCACAGCGGGTTAATCACTGGGTTGCTAACCAAAAGGTCAGCAGTTTGAACTCACCAGCTGCTCTGCAGTCAGAGTCTGTACAGATTTATGGCTTCAGATACCAAGGCAGCAATTCTGCTCTGTCCTTTCAGGTCACTAGGAGTCAGAATTGGGTCGATGGCAGTTGAGTTCGAGTTCTAGTATCTCATCTAATTTCACAAGAACTAGCAGATGCTATTATCCCCATTTTATGGATGTGAAAATTGAGATTCAAGAAGTCAAGCAATTAAAAGTCAAACTTGTTGGCTTCCTGCCTCCAAATTGGCATAATTGTACTCCACTTTGTACAGATTCTGTGTGTTGAAAACATGGAATTTGTGTTGAAAAGATGGAATTTGTCTTTACTGCTTTTAATGTAAACATACTGGAATCTTTCAAGTGGATGGATTACTGTAGATCTATGATTAGCTGAGGGCCAGGCAAGAGGGCTTTCAAGGAATGGCCGGAGGGCCTTAGGGCTCAACTGAGGAAGAGGCAAAGGGAGGAAAAAAGGTGGGGATTCCTTAACCCTATACATTAACATTGAAAAAATGCTTCTCTGTGCATGCACTTGTGTCTTTTTTTCTACCTAGGAGTTAAAGGGAACGTCCAGGGAAACCTCTTCAAAGTTATTACTAAGGATGACACACACTATTACATTCAGGCCAGCAGCAAGGCAGAGCGATCTGAGTGGATTGAAGCGATCAAACAGCTAACGTGAGTTTGGCAAGAGCCTGAGGGAATAGGACCAAGATTCCTTTCTGGTACCAGAGGTTTTTCTGGAGAATGCGAGTGTTAAGAACTTCCTAGGAGGAGTTACTGTCTTTGAACTTTTGATACCACTTTGGAGAGACTGCTACATTCCTCAGTTAAAAACAGCAGTGGTGCCATTTCCTTTGCATCTTTGCATCATCAACCTGGAGAGACTACAACAGCCACTAGGCATCAGCATCTTGACTTTTGCTAGTCATCACATAATCCTTTCCTTGGACACTAAAATAGGTTCTCCTTGTAACGCTAACATTGGACATATAACACTGGCTAGAATTCTAGTCTCAGGGCAGCTCTCTGAAATGTGTAAACTCAACTCTTTCTTTGGAATTAATAAAAGTAATAAAAAGTGACGTTTCTAGCTATGATTGCAATTCCTGTAAGTTTTACAGCTTTCAAAGGCTTGGGACTATATGATTGTTATACAAGCAGATCCTGCAAACATCACAAGTGACCCACAGCACCAAGGCATACTTCATCTAAAAATGGGCATGGTGGCAATACTTCAGTTGAAGACTTACTTTTGCTTTGAAAATAAGTCTGCACAAGTTACTATTATTACAGAAAGAAGTCATGGACTAAGTTGGAATGACAAATTTTACACACATACGCACACACACGTAGTAGTTTCTTTTCTATGAAAAATGGACATTCAGAAATGAATGCAGAGGAACAGGAACTGCTAAATTTAGATGAAGGGACAGAAGTATGTGAACGGAAAAAGAATTAAATCAAAGCATGAAATTTTGCTTTAAAAATGAACATTACCTGAGAAAATAGGTGCCAAGAGATGTCAGCAGTTGGGCAGTTAATGTGAAATAGTGAAAAATCTGTATCATACAATATTTTTAAAGAACATTTTTATTTCAAGTTCATACAGCAATCTGCCACAAACTATTGCCAGCATTCTAGCCAAGTATAAGTGCTTAGACTTGTTTCAATGAATAGATACGTAACTTACATTTAAGGGAAGTGGGTCCTTCTAAAGTACTCAAATAATTTCATCCTTTTAACTAGTTAGAACTTTCTCCCTCTAATCTTGCTTAGAATACCTGACATGACTTGGAATTCCAAACTAATGAGGGTTTTCTTAATTCCTTCCATTGTAAAAGACCTCGCCTTTAAAAGCACCATTTTCCATTTCACCAGGGTCTAATAATGTCCCTGGAAATGTTTCTTTTATTGCTCTTGAATACTCACAGGTTTCTCTTAATTAAAACTCTACCTACAGTTAGTGTAATGACTTCCTGTCCCATTGGTACAAATGTGCCCCACTTTGTGTAGGAGACATCAGAATGCTTGTGTTGAAAAGATGACACCTGACAAATTAGTTAGCATGTCTTGGTTAGTAAGATATTGGCACATGAAATAAATTTTAAAAATTCTACTTTAATGACTTTGGGTGTAAAGTAGCCAGATCAAGAATGCTGGGAAGTTGGCAACTGAACAGTGCATAGTGCTGAGCAAGATGTACTTTGTGTCTCTGCAGATCCCACTGAATCGTTTGCCTCATATTACTGTAAAATTGATAGAAGCAATAGTTTAAGTGCTCACATTTTTTCCTGGCCATTTTTGATTTCTCATATCTACTCTAGCTAATTTCAGTAAGAAGTTGATAATCACTTGATCGATCTCTATATATCAACAACAGAGTGGAAAGTAGTCATTGTATTTTGATAAAAAGGCTTTCAAGGGGAGAGACATAAAATGTGGGTTGTTGTTATTAACTGCTGTTGAGTCGATTCTGACCCATAGGTAACCTATATAGATAGGGTTTCCAAGGAGTAGCTGGTGAGCTTGAAACACTGACCTTGTGACTTTGCAGTCTGACCAATTAGACCACAGCGCTACACCAGGATTCTTTATCTGTCTTCTAGTTCAAATTGTTCAAACCTGGGTGTGTCAGCAGGGTGTATGTGCACTATAGTTTGTTCTCTCCTTGGGCATAATCAAATGAGGTACTGATCTGCTCCTGGCAAAGCTCAAAAATTTGCAAATTCTTAATAGAACTGGGCCAAAGTCTTGTATAAATATCATTCACTAAGGAAGCCACCAGTATTTTCCAACAGCCATGGCTTAAGTATATTAAAAAATTAATTCTGCTTATGCTGTTGGTAAGTGACACTTCATAGCGACCCTGTATAGGGTTTCCAAAGAGCAGCTAGTAGATTTGAACTGCCAACCAGTGCTTATCCTACAGCGCCACACCAGGACACCTCCTCTGCGTATAGCAATCATTTAAAGAGCATCTGTTATGTTTTGGTAACACTTTTGATGTTGTGATCTTCATAAACTTGTGTTGATAGCACAGGAAAAAAAGGCAAAATTAGTGGCAAGTGAAAGATCACATCTTGATTACATCCAAACTCTCTCCCAGGTGGCATGCTAGCTAGCAGTCATGGCTCACCTTTGGACACTAGTTCTCGAAAGTTAAGACTTCTGGATGCTGCTTTAAACAAAGGGACAAACCAACACAAATGCCATATACCACCCCCCTAGCACACTCTTATTTCTTATTTCTTTTGAGTCTAGTTCTCGATTTCCTAGGGTAGGTTACTTTGAATTTTCTAAGTATTTAAACAGCTACTCCAAGAAATCCATTTGGGTTAGCAGCTCAAGATTTCCTCTGCCATAACTATGGTAGTTACTGTAGCTTCAAACAACGTTATCTATAAAGCTTATGTTACACATACATCTTTAAAATAATTAGCTCTTAAAGATAAAGACATGTAGAAAATTCATGGAGTTGTGTTCAAGCAGATGCCTGTTTTATTATAAAGACAACTGACGCTCCAGGTGGCACCTACTGGATATCTTAAAGCTGAGGGCTGATACTCCAATCAATGAAAGCAGCAACATCTCTCTTTTTTAAAAACCTTCTTTAAGGCTTGTAAGTCCGTCTTCTGCCTATGACTGATTGGAATACCTAAAATGGGGCTACAGCGTACCCAGTGAACGAGGCTTCTTGTGGAGCCTTGGCAATACATAAAACTATAGGTAGAAACCGGAACCACATCCAGATCTCCAGAGATGAGAAAACTCCACTTGAGAGGATGAGCAGACCAGCCTGGAGCGGCTAGAAGATAGAAGAATAAAAGATACCTCTTGAAAGAAAGACCTGCAGGAAAAATGGAGGCAGATGGACTGTTACTACAAGAACAAACAAATCGCTTCCCTAGGAAACATCAAAGCAAGTGGCCAGGTCCTCTCAACGCAAACCCCCTTCCAAGACTAAGACTCAACGGAAATGCACGCTCTGATTGGTGACCACACACATCACCGATGGGGAGAAGTGGGGTAAAAGCAGCAATGAAGCGGCAAGCTAAGCCCTACAATGTTCAGTGGACTTCTGTGGACCCAGTTGGGGACCTGGTTGGCAAGCAGTGTGAAGAGGCCTGGGGTCTCTTGGGCCCAGAGTCAGTGGTGTGGCCTTGGAGGACTCGAGAGGAGAGTGGAGCTACCGGCTGACGGGAAGAGAGGACATATGCACAGGAGCTCCACCCACACTTGCAGATGATACCCACGTGACCTGGACCAGATGATTGGATGATTTGAGCTCAACCAGGACAGGAAAGAAGAGGGGGAAAAAAAAAAAAAGAGTGAGCTGATACAGTCTGATGAACTTGACCTATACCTATGGAGCAGTGAATCAAAAGAGGGAACAAATCCTCACAGCAAGAAACATTCACACACACAACCCCCCCTCACACACACACACAGAGTGGATGGAGAAGGGCAGCTTGGACATTGGATACTCAAATGGGGAGGGTGGGGACTATAAAGGCAAGAAGTGACTGGCTTACAAGCTTTCAAGAGGGAACCTGGTGCTAGAGAGCATGGCGGAAAGCAGAAGCTCTAGTAGGTACTATTCAATCTGTCTGGGCGGAGCAGATGAAAGGAGATACAGATGGGTAACTTGTGATACTGTAGTGAATAATGCTTACCAGGACGGATTATGAGGGTTGGAAATGCAAAGGTAGAAGTTTTGTAACAAGGGAGGTAGTGATTAATTCTCCAGGATAGGAGCAGAGGCCTCTGGGACCATCAACAGAGAAGAGCCGAGGGCGGGACCCTGCCCAGAGAAACAGAGATGCCTGAGATGGAGACAGTGGTGATGACATGGAGTGATGAAGCAACTGGGGACTTTGGACCCAGAGAGGGAAAGGGACTGTGGGCTGAAAACTGGGGGGAGGAGGGGAAAGTGTAGTGTAGAGAGCGGGTTTCTGGGATATACCCTTTGGGTGGTTGATGATGCATGGAGGGAATTGGAACCATGGCAGTGAGATGATATATGATGGAATGAATGTAAAACTGAAGTTCCCCCATGTAAACTATCATATAATTCACAATAAAACGTTAAAAACAAAACAAAACAAACCTTCTTTACCACCTTGAAGTACAGGCAGGTTGGACCACTACAAATCCCTCCTAACACAACACGTTGTCATTGGTCTCAAAGACAGGCAGTCGGGTTACAGACAATTTCTGTTGTTGTTAGGTACCATCAAGTCAGTACCGACCCACAGCAACCTTATGCACAGCAGATCCTGGGCCAACCTCACTAATTACTGCCACACTTGAGCCCTCAGATGCTGCCCCTTGGCTAATCCATCTTGCTGGGGATCTTCCTCTTCTTCTCTGACCCTCAACCTTACCAAACATGATTCCTACTTATGCAAATTTGTCCTCCATTTGAAAGGACTGACCCAACCTACCACTAAAACTCAAAACCCCACTGCCAGTGAGTCAATTCCAACTCACAGTGACCCTACATAGGTTTTCTGAGACTATAAATCTTTACAGGAACAGTCTCAACTTTCTCCCACAAAGTAGCTAATGGGTTTGAACTGCCGACCTTGCAGTAAACTGTCCGATGCCTAACCCACAGCACCACCAGGGTTCCTTCACCAACCACCACTCATAGCAAAGTCTTTGTCACAATCCCCTTTGCTTGCTGCATGCGCAGCTTTTAAATCATGGAAAAGACATCCAGCTGTTCCCTACACTCAAGGAAGGCTAAATACGAGCTATATGCACCTGTTCCAATTTAGCTAAGAATTCAACTTATGTAGACTTTGGGGACTGCCTGTAGATAAAAGGCACACAGCCAATTTAACTCTGTAATTGCATTAAATCTTAAGGATTGGCTTTCACTTGTTCTTTCTCTACAATCTCCTTTTGAAGGGACCTGCTAAATAGATTCTTTCTAGCAAATAGGGTTCTTATTTTAATTCCAAATCTTAGATGTTCTGAATGCACATAAAATGCTAATTGCTCCTGTTTCTACATCTAGACTAAAATGAACAGAATTAAGGTCTTAGTATTCCCAATGTTTTTAATTACTGACAAGAAGGAAGAAGTCTATAGTTAAATATCCCAGAAATTTATTCAATGTTTGCTTGAATACATTTTAAATAGAAAGATTGGAACTGTTTGTTTTGAGTGCCCTTGGCAGAGCTCATGGAGGCACGGAGTTTCACAGGGGTGCCAATCTGGAGACATGAGAAAAAGAAATCACAGGCCTGATTTTATGACTGTTATTAGCGTCAAGATTTTAGTCTCTATTAAGCCATTCCCTTAACAATGCTCAGTGTGTTGGAGCTACTGTGTGCAGACTGCTGATGTTTAGAGGAGGGCATATCATGTTCTGGTCTGCTGGAGCATTTCAATACTTGGAAATAAAAAATATTCAGCTTTAAAGTTTTCAATACTGGAAAACTTTCATCAAGTCTAGGGTTTGTGCAGTCCAGCCAGAAAGGGCTGCTCTGCGATCCGTGGCTTAGACTCTTCCCCACAGTTAATCTTCAGCTTTGGCTTCCATTTCTTCTG
Organism: Chrysochloris asiatica; assembly: GCF_000296735.1. Lineage (NCBI taxonomy): Eukaryota > Metazoa > Chordata > Mammalia > Afrosoricida > Chrysochloridae > Chrysochloris > Chrysochloris asiatica. The sequence goes on from NW_006408739.1 coordinate 867,761, forward strand.
CATCGTCATCTCCATCCACTTCAGCGTTTTCTCTTTCCAGCCTCTCCAGCTGCCTTGCAAGCTCAGTCTCATCTGTATCTGTGACCACTTTGGGCTGTGGAAGCAGAGGCACAATTTCAATGTGATGTAGTAAGTTAGACAAAAGTTCAATTTCATTTTAACTCAAGAAAACACTCTGCTTCCTAACAACTCTACTATATTTACTAATTTCCGAGTGCTGACATCACTTGTCATCATTAAGTGCTGTTGGGTCGGTTCTGACTCAGCAACCCTGTATAGGGTTTCCAAGAAGCAGCTGGTGGGTTTGAACCTCTGATCAAGTGGTTAGCAGACCAGTGCTTATCCTACAGTGCGACACCAGTACTCCAGAGAAATGTCTGAACTTTGGACCCTCAGATTAAAAGTCTGATGCTGTAACAGCTGACATCACTAGTAACCTCAAATTCTGAAAACAAGACAATATGGGAATAAGATGTGTAGATTAAAATGGAGTACTGTTTTCTGTCATTCTTGTAAGTAGAAACTTGGTAGCATAGTGGTTACAAATCGGGCTGTGAACTGCAAGGTCAGCAGTTCGAAACTACCAGCTGTTCGTGGGAGAAAGATGAGGCTTTCTGCTTCTGTAAAGATTTACAGCCTCAGAAACCCTGTACAGAGTCGCTATGAGTCAGAACCGACTCCATGGCACATAACCGCCACCATACATATATGAAGATTATGTATCTTTAAAGCAAGTCCACAAATAATAGATAGTCTGTCTAACACTAACAAAAGCATGTCTAGAATAAAAATAAATGACCTATTCCTTTCCACACAGGAGATCCATTACACAAATGTGCACGCATGGCTTCTTTCTTACTGGTGACATTTGTATGCTGTCGAGTCTGTTCGGACTCATGGCAATTCTGAACAAGATTTCTGAGGCGGTATGTCTTTACAGGAGCACAAAGTCTCATACTTCTCACTCGGACTGGCTAGTGGATTTGAACTGCTACTTTGTGGTTAGCAGCCTATCTTGTAACCACTATGGTACCTGGGCTCTTTTAAGATGAGGAAATGACAGACTACTCTTGTTTCAGTTTCTGAGATCAAATTTTAAGTATCCCACATTCAAGCTCTGATAATAATTACTAGTTTTTATTAACTACATTTTCTATGGGAGAAAAATCCAAGCACAGTCCTTAATAATAACCATCCCAAGATTTACGAGGGGCCTTCAAAAACGTGCATGGAAAACTGTCATTAGTTTTTAATTCCATTTTTCCATGAACTTTTTGAAGGTTCAAATACCCATGGATATGATAGTCTATCTAGTGCAAATGGCTCTTTTTACCTATCAAAGACCTCTGAGCCAATGACTATTATACGTTAGCAGAGATACAACCCTAATTGCATGTTGTTGTTGTTGTTGTTAAGTGCCGTCGAGTCGGTTCCGACCCATAGCGACCCCGTACAGGGTTTCCGAGGGTGTAAATCTTTACGGGAGTAGAAAGCCTCATCTTTCTCCCGCAGAGCAGCTGGTAGTTTCGAACCGCTGACCTTAAGGTTCGCAGCCCGATTCGTAGCCACTACGCAACCAGAGCTCCTTGCATAAAAAACAGTGGTAAGGTATTTTTAGAATACATATCATTTAGACAATTGAAATTTCCTTAAAAACTTGAGAAAAGGCAAATCATGAAGTTATTGCTCTCACCTCCATTTGAACATTGAAGACACCCCTCTTTTCTTCAATCTTCTCTTTGATCACAGCCATAGCTTGATTGAGAACAGAGAGGCCTTCTGTTCTCTCCAGGGTGGTTGTAGTCATCACATACCGAGGAGGAGCTATTAGATTAATCTAAGGGAGGAAAGACAGAGAAATCAGGTATTCAACATAAACCATTAAATTAGGGTACTGCTAATCAGCTGCACTCGAAAGTGTACTCCAAAATTCTGTAGGTCAGCAATTTGGGATAGAGTTTCCTAAAGCAACAAGAGCTAATTACGAACACCAGTCACCACAATTCTGGAACCAGAAGAACTAGATGGTGCTTGGCTACCACTACCAACTACTTTGAAAGGGATCACATCTCAATGTCGTGGATAAAATTCAAAACTATAAAAAAGACTGGCTTATTGGTTAGAAAGAGATTGGGGGAACCCAAGACTTAGGCCCTTGACTACCCTTCAGGTCTGGACAGCCAAGCAGTAGATAGGAACATTAGTAAGGTGGGCTGACCATTGAATTGTCAATCATTTGAGAACAAAATAGAAACTTTTACCTAAGGTTGGGAAGGAGGGTGGAGGGTGGAAGAGAAACAGGAACCCCAGGGAGGAAGTGGGATGCTGCTGATAGATAGGAGGGACTTCAATCACTGAGATGAAACAAAGTGTATGATCTGTTGAACTTAAGACTAATGATCTTCTCTGTAAACATTCACTTAATTCACAATTAACAGTTTTGTTTAATTAAAAAAAAAAAAAAAAGCTAATTACAGTTGTCTTTAGTTATCTGTCAGGGACTGGGCCAGGAACCCATATGGATACAAAAATGCAAGGATGCTCAAGTCCATTATATATAATGATGTAGTACTTGCATATAACCTATGCATATCCTGCTGTGTATTTTAAATCATCCGACTTGCTTATAATACCTAAAACGGGCTAAATAGAATTTTATGTCCTTTCTTAGCCTTTGAGTAATTGTTTTGACCACTTAATTAATTACCTACCCCGGAATATTTTTGATCTTTAGTTGGTTAACTCACAGATGCAGAATCTGTGGACATGAAGGACTGTAATCTAGTCTAGTAGTCAAAACAACCCGTTGCAATACCAACATTAGGACTTCTTGGTGTCCTATGGGGGCTAAACTAACTATAGTCATTAACATAATGGACAATTTGTCTCCAAAACAAACAAATTCCTATTAGGTTCCAACCAAACTCATGGAAAAACTCTTCTAGGAGATACTGAACCACCACCATCCAACTTACCACTAACAAAAGACTCAGACTAGGCCTCTTATAAGCTATATAAGCATTTCCAGGTGCTCTTGGAATTCTGGGTATAGCAACTTTTTATTGTAGTAAGTTTAATATTGAGAGCCCTCTGGTACTACTCACCTATAGGAATCTCCACACACTAGGACAATAGCAATAGTAACAATAAAAAGTCTACACTACACTTAACCTCAAACATCCAAGGCTCCATTTTAAGAGCAAAAATTACTTTTATTATGAAACATGATCATTAAAAAGAAAATTAAAACAAGGTTCAACAGGAAGAGAAGATGGGATTACTCACTTTGATGGGCATGGTTTCTGTGGAGCAATTCAAGCCTGCTCTCAGGGCTTCCTTCACAGCATCAATGCCTTCATAACCATAACAAGCTACTTCAATATCTAAAATTAAAAATATTTAAAAAGCTGATAATCATCACTGACATGGGAGATATACTAGTATACAAGTAAAGAAAGCTGTCATCATCCTTTCCATTAGAAACCAATCGCAGCTACTAGCTTTTAATTTTTTTTTTTTTTTTAAATCAGAACTATGAAAATTTTCATAATTAGGAACAAACCAAACTCACTCCAAAACAACATAGTTTTCACCTATACCAAGACACCTAAAGATGAAGCTATAAATTATAAGCCAGAAACCTTAACTTCTGGCTGTAAAATCCAGGAAAGAGACTCTGTGTTTATTTAGTTATTGCTGATTTTGACTCATAGTCATCCTTCTTCTTGTTAGGTGCCATCGAGTATAACTCATAGCGACCTTATGCATAACAGAATGTTAACACTGCCTGGTCCTACGCCAACCTCACAGTTGTTGCTACACTTGAGCCCACTGCTGCTACGAATGTGCCAATCTATCTCTGTGTGTCTTTCTCTTTTTCAGTGACCCTCCACTTTACCAAGTATGTCATTCTCCATGGGCTGGTCCCTCCTGATAATATGTCCAAAGTATCTCTTAAAAGAAAATCTTGGTTCTAAGGAGCATTACACAGGGTTGCTACTGAGTTGGAGTCAACTTGATGGCACTTAACAACAATAAGGAGCACTTAGCTATACTTCTCCCAACACAAATTTATTTGTTCTTTTGGCAGCCCGTGGTACTTTTAATATTCTTCTCCAACACCATAACTCAAATGTAACAATTCTTCTTTCTATAGTCTTTCTTATTCACTGCCCAACTTTCACATGCATAATGCTACTGAAAGTATCATGGCTTGAGCCAGGCTCACCTTAGTCCTCAAACCAGTATCTTTGGTCTTGAACACTTTAAAGAGATCTTGTGCAGCAGATTTCCCTAATGCAACACATCGTTCGATTTCTTGACTGCTGCTTCCATGAAATGTTGATGGTTTGGATGGTTGATCCAAGCAAAATCAAGTCTTTGACAACTTCAGTCTTTTCTTCATCTATCATATTTATTGGCCCAGTGGTGTGGATTTTTGTTTTTACATCGAGGTGCGACCCATACTGAAGGCTGTGATTTTGATTTTCATCAGTATTCTAAGTCCTCTTCACTTTCAGCAAGCAAGGTTGTATCATCTGTACATTGCAGGCTGTTAATGAGTTTTCCTCCAATCCTGATACCATGATCTATTTCATACAATCCAGCCTCTTGGATTATTTTACTCATCATAAAGCCTGAATAAGTATGGTGAAAGAATACAACTCTAACACACACCTTTGTTAATATTAAACTATCCTGTGCTCCCTTGTTCTTTTTGAACAATTGCCTCTTGGTCTATGTACAGGTTCCTCATGAGCACAATTAAGTGTTCCAGAATACTCATTCTCTGCGATGTGTTCGTAGCTTATCGTGATGTACACAATCCAGTCTTTGCATAGTCAATAAAGCACAGGCAAACATCTTTCTGATATTCTCTGCTTTCAGCCAAGATCCATTTCTCATCAGCAATTATATCTCTTGTTAAAGTCCTCATCTGAATCCAGCTTGAACCTCTGGCAGTTCCCTGTCAATGTACTGATATAGCTGCTTTTGAATTATCTTTAGCAAAATTTTACTTGCATATGATATTGTCCGATGATTTCTGCATTCTGTTGGGATCGCCTTTCTTTGGAATGGGCACAAATATGGATAACTTCTAATCAGTTGGCCAGATAGTTTTAGTTCAAATTTCTTGCCATAGATGAAGTGTCTCCAGTGCTGCATTAGTTTGACAAAGCATTTCAATTTGTATGCCATCAATTGCAGGTACCTTGTTCTTTGCCAATGCCTTCAATGAACCTTTAATTTCTCCCTTCCAGTATCACCGGCTCCTGATCATATGCTACCTCTTAGAATGGTCCAACATCAACAATTTCTTTGTGGTACAGTGACTGTGTATTCTTTCCATCTTCTTTTGATGCTTCTGCATTTTGCCCATGTTGTTAAGTGTTGTCGAATAGGTTTCGACACATAGTGACCTTGTAATAGGGTTTCTGAGGAGCAGCAAATGAGGTTAAACCACCGACCTTGAGGTTCAAATCAACTTTGCAGTCTATCTACCACATTAACCCACAGTAGCGTAGTGGTTACAAATTGGGCTGTGAACCACAAGGTCAGCAGTTTGAAACTACCGGCTGTTCCGTGGGAAAAAGATGAGGCTTTCTGCTCCTGTAAAGATTTATAGCCTTGGAAAACCTGTACATGAGTCTGAACTGACTCCACGATACATAACAACATTAACCCACAGCACCACAACAGGACTCCACTTTGCCCAAAGAATTCTTCAGTATTGCCAAGTTGAGGCTTGAATTTTTCCTTCAGTTCATTCAACTTCAGATATGCTGAGCCTGTTCTTCCCTTTCAGCCAACTCCAGGTCTGTGCACATTTCATTTTAATATCTGACTTTGTCTTCTTGAGCTGCACTTTGAAATTTTCAATTCACCTTTTACTTCACTTCTTCCATTTGCTTTAGTACCTCTACAATGAAGAGCAAGTTTCAGAGTCTCTTCTGACATTCATTTTAGTCTTATCCTTCTTTCTTGTCTTCTTAATGACCTTTTGCTTTCTTCCTGTATGATGCTTTTGATGTCATCTCACATCTGTTCTGGTATTCTGTCATTAGTGTCAAATTCATCAAATCTGTTCCTGAGATGATCTCTAATTATCTTTTATGCTGTTTAAAAAGATATTTGCAATGAAGTAGCCATTGGTCTTTCACAGTTCCATCATAGTATCTCCAGCATCATGTGTATCAACAAGGCCACATTTTCAAATGACTGACCCTTCCTCTTTGTTTCCAAACTTTGTATTCTAATCACCAGTAATCAGTACATCTTGATTACATGTATGATCAACTTCAAACTGAAGAAGCTGGTAGAATTCCTAAATCTCGTCATCACTGGCTTTAGTGGTTGATGCGTACATCTGAATAATAGTTGTATTAACTGGTCTTCCTTGTAGGCATATACATCTTATCCTATCACAGACAGCATTGTACTTCAAGATATATCTTGAAATGTTCTTTCTGATGATGAGTGTGAATCTATTTCTCTCCATGTCATTCCTGGCATAGTAAACCATGTGATTGTCAGATTCAAAATGGCCTAGGTCACTAATGCCTAGGATCGTGTTCTAGTATGGCACCTTAGGATAAGCACTTGACCTCAATGTCAGTTTAAACTGTTAAGGTCAGTGGTTGAAATTCACCAGTTGTTTCTCAGAAACCCTATACAGGGTCGCTATGAATCAGAACTGACTCAACAGCACACAACAACGACACCTAGGATATCAATGTTTATACATTTCGTTTCATTTTTGACGATCCCCAATTTTTCTAGATTCATATATTGTACATTCCATGTTCTGATTATCAATGGATGCTTACAGCTGTTTCTCCTCATTTTGTGTTGTGCCTCATTAGCAAATGAAGGTCCTGAAAGCTTTACTCTATTCACGTCACCAGAGTAAACTCTAGTTAGAGGCAGCTTTTTCAATTTGAGGGGCTCATCTTATACTATATCTGACAATATTCTGGTGCCCTTTCTTCATTATATTTCAATATCCAATATTCATAACAACCCAACAACAGCAGAACTGTCCCACAGGGTTTCGTAGGTTGTAATCTTTATGGGAGTAGGTCCCCATGTCTGTTTTCCTGCAAAGCCCCTAGATGGGTTTACACTACTGATGTCTTGGTTAGAATGTAAATCCTGATTCCAACCTTTCTGTGCCTTTGTTCCTTATTTCCAAAATGGGGATTGGAGTAGTATTGTGAAGGTGGTATGAAACAGTAATGAAAATGGCTTAGGAAAATCACCTACAAATATGTATCCCCCTTAACTCAGCTCTGGTGGTGTAGCGGATTACAAAATGAGTGGCTATCTGCAAGGTCATCAGTTAAAACCCACCAGCTGCTCCTTGGAAACCTTATATAGGGTTACTAAGAATTGGAATCAACATGACAGCATTAAAAAACATATACTTATATACCTCCAGGTATAATATTTACATAAAAGAAAGATGTTTGAGAAAATGTATCCCAAACTATTGCTAAATTATTCCAGAGACATGGAAGAATATTGCCATACTCTTAGAATATTCTGGTAGCTGTTGCTGTTAAGTGCCATTAACTTAGTTCCAACTCATAGCGATGCTGTATAGGGTTTCTGAGGAGCAGCTGGTAAGCTTGAACTGTCAACCTTGCAGTTCAAATGGCTTTACAGTCAGGCACATTAACCCACAGCACCACACCAGGACTCCATTCTGGTAGTAGTATACACTGAAACAAAACAATATACACCTTAAAAAAGAGCTAACTTAGGACTTATTGTTAAGTGCTATTGAGTCAGTCCCAATTCAGTGTGACACTGCATAGGATTTTCGAGGTTGTATATCTTTTAAGAAGCAGAAAGCCTCATCTTTCTCCCATAGAATGGCTGGTGGGCTTGACCCACTGACCTTGTGGTAACATACAGCTAAGTCAACTTAATTATGACTGTTATTACCTAGTGCTAACATATACATTACACATTTTAAGATGATCCAGTAGAAGAAAAACCAATTTAATTTCTTAAACTAAATTTGGAAAATTTTAGTGTTGATGCAACAATATATTCACTTGCAAGGCTCATTATTTTAAGGGTTATTTATTAGACCATTAATATTTACCTGCACGAATTTTAACAGCCTGTGGAGTCAAACGCCTATTAATATTGTCAATGAGTACTCGCCGTTCATTTTCATTCAAATCTAAACTATCCAAAATAGCTGGATCTCTGATTAAAACAAACAGAAAAACACAAAACAAAAGATCAAGGCTAAATTACTGATAATTGTGAAATGAAATACAGTAGCAGAGAATAATAGTTAAGAGCCCAGGCTTTAGAGACAGAATTCAAGTTTAAATCTTAGCTTTGTACTTTAATAATTATGTATCTTTGGACCTTTCTAAACCCTTGCTTCCAGATGTGTAAAATCACAATAAAATGTAATTCACAGGACTGTGATGAATATTAAATGAGATAATGCAAATCAAGCATTTAATTGTTATGTGCCTTACAGTCGGTTCTGGACCCATAGCGACCCTGTAAAGGGTTTCCGAAGGTGTAAATCTTTACGGGAGTAAAAAGCCTCATCTTTCTCCCACGGAACAGCTGGTAGGTTCGAACTGCTGACCTTGTGGTTCGCAGCCCAATTCATAACCACTACACTACCAGTAGTGCATGACATAAAAAACAACCAATGAATTTTGGCTATTATTTAAAAACAATTTTTTGAGCTTTGGTTAAAATGAGCAATTTAAAATGTCTCCAAATACTTAAGAAATTCCCCTATTATTACCATGCTTTAAGGTATCTATAACCTAGTCCGAAAAGAACAGAAATATTGAACAATGTGTAAAAATAAAAACTTATCCATGGGAACCAGTAGGGTCAGGAAGGGCTTCAGGAAGGAACTGGATTTCATCTGACCTTCAAGAACCCCAATAAGTCAGTGGTCAGGGTCTTAGTTACTGTAGTACTACTACCAGCACTTAGCACAGTGCCTAGCTCTCTGCTGAATGAACACACAAATTGAGGGGTGGGGTGGGGGTGGAGAATAAATGAATGAAACAATGGGAACACTTACTTATTCTTACAAGCAATTTTAAGAGAGTTATGACATTCTAGTATAAAAAATATTATGAGTAAGCCCCCATTTAAAAAAGCATGGGACCTCGTCCTGATGAGGAATGTAAACAAAAGAATCCAGGCAGGACAACATTCATTTAGCTAATAACTATGCACAAAGCATCAAGAGGGCAAACTAACAAAATGGGCAAATGAGAAGCCAGAAAAATGTAAATCAAAACAAGATGGCCTTTTGATTGGCAAAAGGAAGAAATGTGAAATGTATACAAATGTTGATGAGGATATAAGGAAATAACACTTACACAATTGCTAGAGGGAGTATGAATTGCAGAATCAATTTGGACAATTTGGAAAAACCAAATAAATTTAAAGATACTTATAATCCAATGTCGCAGCAATTCCACTCATACGTGGAAACTCGCATATCTACACATGAAGAGATACGCATGGATCTTCATCATAGCATTATTTGAAAAATGGGGAAAAAAATACATTGGAAAAATACAGAGGGGAACAGAGACCACATATTCTCACAGTGAAATACTATACAGAAGTTAATATAGACGAAGTAGGTATACATCTATTGCTACTGCTGCTGTTAAGTATTGTGGATAAATCCTGCTTAACAATAGCTAAGCAAACATAGAGCTATGTAAATACAATATTAAATACAAAAAATGACTCTATATACACTTTACAAATATATATATATATATATATATATACTTACTTCATAAACCATAAAATACAAGTGACAAGGATGCACACAAATTTCAGACTAGTGATTACCAATGATGAGAGAAATGGAATAAAACAGTGTTTCTACATTATCTCTGAAATTTATCTCAAAGAAAATGGCTACATGAGTGTTGGGGTAATAGAGTGTTACACGGAAAGGGAATATGTACCAAGGCCTTGTTAAGGTGTTAAGGGAGCGATACTGGAATTGGACACAAGAGAAATGAGTCTAGACCAGATGACAACAGTAAACCAAGTTAACAAACATGCTGACTGAGGTCAGAGATCCCATTAAAAATATAAAGCAGTACACTTAATGGACAGTAAAGGAGCTCTGGTAGTGTAGTGGTTGAGTTGGGCCGCTAAGCTCAAGGTCAGCGGTTCAAAACTACCAGCCGTTCCACGGGAGAAAGATGAGGCTTTCTGCTCCTGTACAGCCTCAGAAACCCTATACAGGGTTGCTATGAGTCTGAACTGCCACCACCAATGGTAAATAGGGAATCTTGGTATGGTGTTGTGGGTTGAATGCGCTGGACCGCGAGGTCAGTTTGAACCACCCGAAGGGTTGGCAGTTCAAACCCACTGGCCGCTCCCTGGAAACCCTATACAGGGTCGCAACTGACTTGACAGCACTTAACAACAAATGTTTAATAGCAAAACTCTCGATACCAGCTCCAGCTTGGACCTAACCTTGCACAAATTATTTCATTTCTGCTGCAATTTCCTCATCTGTAAGGCAGGGATAGAAATTTATACCATAGGACTGTTGGGGGCAGAAAGCCTCATCTTTTTCCAGTGGAGTGGCGGGTGGATTCTAAGCAGTGACCTTGAGGTTAACCAGCCCCAAGGGTAACCCAATATGCTACCAGAGATTTATATAAATGTTAGCTATTATTATTATTGCCCTTTCCCTTTCCATAATATATTGGCAGGAGAGGGGGAAGAATTATTTTAGGTCACCTGGGGGTAAAGCAGATAGTACTTAGAACTTCAGATGAGGCTGCTGCCTACTAGGGGTTGATAGTCTCTTTTCTGAGGGGTAAGAATTGGAAAAGTAACCTCAATGCATTGGTGAGGCTGCTGCAGAATACTGCCATTTATGAAGGAGTGGGAGGGGAAGGAGGAGAGACAGCAAACAGCAAACTGAAGGACTGTGGCTGTTAAAAGGCAAGGACATGGTGCTTGCTATAGGAGAGTAGAGGGAAAGCTGAGAATGTTGATTCTTAGCATTAACGGTACAAACTGGAGAATGTTGTTACACTGATACAGCCAATAATGGGAAAGGCTGGATGGAAAGAGATGCCTGAGCCATGGTTGGGCTTGGGTGGTTAAGATTATCTTGAGAGCAGGAAGGACAAGGATTCCATTGTGTCAGGAGTGCATTAAGACATGACAGTGGAATGGAGTTGAGTTCACGGAAATGGTGGATGTGGAGATCATGAGCAATCGCTTCTATTTTCTCTGTAAAATAGGTGGTGAGCTCACCAGCTGAGTGAGGGAAGAGCAGACAGTGGATAGCTGCATAAGAATGGGAGGCAGGCAGAGCTGACCAGCAGAGACTGTAGGGCAGCAGGGAGGGCCCTGCTGAGATTGAAGATGGTGAATATGTGGTGGCACCTGTCTGTTAGACTAGAATTTTTCTCTAGCAGCACTCAGCAGTCTACAAGTGCAGAGAAAGCAGGAACATCACTCTAGGGCTGGATGTAACAGAAGGACAAACAGGGCAAAAAGTTCATGATATGTTGAAGTAGATCATGATGTGTTATTATAGCTGAATAAGAAAAGGCAGGAGAGGATGAAAAGACAAGCAGGGCTCACTTTATGCATGAGAACTGGACAAATGGAAAGCTATGGTAAAAGAATGAACTGTGTGAATGAAAGTTTTTAGGCAGAGCAAATCTTGAAGATGGTAAGGCCCAAGGTGAGGCTATAGAAAACACTGGCTTAAGTGATAAGAGCTGAAGGTTAAAGGAATCAATACAAAGAAGATAACAGGTGACAGTTTTGGATGAGACACTTATAATGGTCCCAAAGTTACCTATGACAATGAATAAATCTGAGAGGAAAATGTAAAAGGGAGCAGTGTGACATGAAACTAAATAGATTTGGCCTTATTGGACTGGCCCAATTGGGAGCATTTATACTGAACTATCATTATCTAAATTTGGCAAGGGTTTAATATGTTGTGCTATTAAATGTCAGGTTATCAACTGTGTGCTTGACCTAGCAGCTATTTATCAAAGCAGAACCAAGGTGTTCTTACGAGACTGCATGCTTAAATGCATCATAGGCACCATATCCAGGCCTCCTGTACTTGTCATCAAACACCCAGGCAGTCCTCTGAAACAGGCTTTCCAGCTGTTCATCTTTGGTGTATTCTAACACCTCAGCCACGTGACGTAGAATGCTGTAAACCTAGAAACAAAATGAAGGGCTCAACACTTCAAAGATGCTTATTCTAACATTTCATGGTGATACATTCCCACACCCCCTTCTAAAAGGTCATACGATTTATAAACAAAACTACAAAACAGTCTGTGGTAGTGTGTCATCCAAGCTAAGTTTAAAAGTACCAAACCCTGCATCTGAAACAAATAACTAGAAAAAAGGTACACTTTAGCTTTTAATTATAATAATAAATCAGTATATGCTGTGGTTCAGGTCATAGAACTATCAAAGATCTATAGAAACAGATATTTTTACGTTTTAGTAGAAAACACATAAAAACAAACCTTTGGTTGATTTGACTATAATTCCTTAACAATGAAAGATCTCCACACAAGTTCTTTATCCACAGAGAAATACTTGCTTTTCCATAATGACTGATTCATGGATATATTACAAATAGTGTACTCAATTTAGTTCCAAGATTTGGGTCAAATCTTGACTTTGAGACCTATTAACCTTTCTGAACTTCAGTCTCTTCATCTGAAATGGAGATAGTAATATCTTTCCTTGCATAGATCAAATACAACAAAGCATATTAGAAATGGAAAACTATTATATAAATGTAAACTATTATTCTAACTCCATATGAAAGCAAAAAACCAGACTTGAGTCACACAAAGTGAGAAAAGGGACTAATAGTGGGTATTTCATTTTTAAGTCTCCATTCTTGATATTAAGGTCTAATGGCAGTCATTTTTAACATCGCATGAAGACAAAACTAAGGAGACTTTTTTTCGAGCAAGATTTCTCACCTTTGATGGTGCTAAGAGTCTGCATTTCTAATAAGCAGCCAGGTGACGCTGATGTTGTTGATTCAGAGGCTACATTTTGAGTAGGCCCAAGAATTTAAAAAAGGACTTGAAAGGAATGTTACTAATTGTGCTTTCAAGCTATAGTACACAGACTTAGGCAATGGTCTACTTTTAGATCTTCATTCTGTCTTTTACTACATTTAAGATTTAAGGAATCTTCTCATCACAAGAACATTATTTTCTTAACATTTCCCCTTGAGAAGAGGAATACACATGCAGAAGAAAACAAGACATTAGAGGACAAAGAAAACACATGAATGAAATTAGTGAAATTAAAAACTAAGGCTCTAAGGAATGAAGGAGGAACTGCACCAGTCCAAGAACAGAGCTACAGAAAAGAATGAAGAAATGACTGCGCTTACTGGATCAGTGCTCATTATGGATGAGAAGCAGGTAGGAAATGACAGAACACAATTCTTGTTTTCCTGGATTAAAAACGGTTTACAAATCCTTGATCAACAGCTGCTCATTCTAAATGGACAACTAATTATCTCTATGGCCCTTATCCCACAACAAGAATCAAAGTCAAGAAATATGTGTTAAGTCATCCCAATCAGACATAATCCATAGTGAATTTGGAGTCCTGATGAGGCACTGTAGAATAAGCAATGGACTGCTAACTGCAAGATTAGCAGTTCAAAACCACCAACTCCTAAGAAAGTTTTGCTGTATTTTATCAAACACACACAGTTTCCCCACTAACTTTCAGTACTGACTTTTGAGAATCAACAATTCCCCCTCACTTTAGATAGGGTTGCAATGAGCCAGAACCAACTCGGGAGCACCTAATAACACAGTTCATTTAATCTAAAATGGCAATAAAACACTAACTTTCATCAGAGGTAAATAACTAGGGAGTAAGGAAGGAGAGAGAAGTTGGGGAGTTACTGCTTAAGTGATACTGAGTTTCCACTAAGGGTGACAAAATGTGTAAACAGCAGTGACAGCAATATGGTGAGAGCACAGGCACACTGTGTTCTGTTTTACTATGTTTCTGTTTTAAAATAACTCAGATGAGTTATTTTTTAAAAAGATATAAATTAAAGGCTTGTGGTAAACTCTGAATCAAGCCAAGTCTGTTAGTGTCAATTTTCCAACATTATGTGCTCATTTTGTGTCAGGGTCACATTTCAGTAACACAATTTCAAACTTTTTCTTAATGCTATCACACACTTAATACACAACAGCAATGGGAAAGCAAAACTTTTAAGTGATTATTAGCCTTACTGCAATATCTGCTTTATTGCAGTGGTCTGAAACCAAACCCCAGTATCTCTGATCACAATTGTTACTGAATCATGCAAGTAACATTGGTTGAAACGGCAAGTTTTGCTGTATTTTATCAAACACACACAGTCTCCCCACTAATTTTCAGTACTGATTTGTGAGAATCAACAATTCCTCCTCACTTCAGATAGGGAGAATTTTAAATCATAAACTCTAAGGTATTAGCACTACGAAACACAAAAACTCCTTTGAATGTAAGCCTTCAAATTATTTTTCCTGGTGCTGTGGGTTAAGCACCAGACTACAAAGCCGTCTGAACTGCAAAGTTGGCAGTTCAAGCTCACCAGCTGCTCCTTGGAAACCCTATACAGGGTCGCTATGGGTTGGAATCAACTCGATGGCACATAACAACAACAACATGTAACTGGAAACATATCTAAAAGATACAGAAAATGCAGGGTTCTTGTTTTTGCTGTTAATTTTATTTATTTACCATATTAGATAGTGAACTAATTTGACTCAGTACAAACCAACTTACTTACAGTTTTCGATTTGGTGAATTTGTCTTCACATTTGATTGCTTCCTCTGGAGAAACTCTCCTTTTAGACAAATCAATATATCCTATCATGAGAAAAATTTGAGAAGTTGTATGAGATTCTGACTGGTTTTCAGAAATGCATTTTTATTGACAGGTAACTATTATTCTAGAGAAGGATATCATGTTTGGTAAGGTGGAGGGTCAGAGAAAAAGAGGAAGACCCCCCAACGAGATGGATTGGCCAAGTGGCAGCATCAGTGGACTCAAGTGTGGCAATAGTAGTGAGGTTGGCCCAGGATCGGGCAGTGTTTCATTCTGCTGTGCATAAGGTCACTATGGGTCGGTACCGACTCGATGGCACCTAACAACAACAACAATTATTTTGGAGTCCAGGTGTGGTGCTGTTTATTAATGTGCTGGACTGCAAGGTTTGCTTGAACTGGGAGGCCTGGGGGGTTCAAGTTCACCAACTGCTCCTCGGAAACCCTATACAGGGTCTCTGTGGGTCGGAACCCAACTCTATATAACACTTAACAACAACAACATTACTATTTTAGTGGAGAATGAATACTTTGTAATTATCATTATTTGAATGAAATCTAGTCATATTCTCTCCTTGACCTTTGCAGAAGAGGAATTCATGTTTAGTTTAAGGGAAGAAGCCACTCTGGGTCAACATAACACATGAAACAAATTAGAACTATCTTTTATTGACTACCATATTTGAGTTCCTATGAATCTTTTGTTAAAAGATTTGTATTTGGTTCTTGGTGAAAGTTTCTAGTTTCTCTGCTGTGATTTCATCTTTATTTAATAAGCATTATTTTCTTTTGTGTTTTGAGCAGTTAATAATATCTGCTTTAAGAACAAACAAGATGGCGGATTGGGTGGATGTATAGCAGAGAGCTCCGCCAACAACAACACAGAATACCCTACCAAGCAGGATCAGGGGATGGTCCCAGAACTCTGAACCACTTATAAAGGAATACTTAGAAGGTTGGAAGGCTGACAGCTGGGGGAATTTGTGGCAGAAGCAAGAAATCTATTGCTTTCTAGTCCGGGACGCTCGGCTGCTCCAGGAGCCGCCATCTTGGGTGAGACCACGTGGGGGAAAGATCGGAGCGGCCACAGACGCCTGGCAG
>NW_006408739.1:886541-916637 GCF_000296735.1 Chrysochloris asiatica
ATGATGTGCCCTGTAAACTTTTACTCAATTCACAATAAAAACCTTAAATTAAAAAAAATAAAAAAAAATAATAATATCTGCTTTAAAGTCCTTGTCTGCTAATTTCAACATCTGGATCATCTTTGGGTTAGTCTTCACTAATTGTCTTTTCTCTTGTGTATGGGTCACATTTTCCTGTTTCCTATGTTTAGCAATTTTTCGTTTTATCTTTGACACTGTGACTGCTATGGGACAGACCCTCTGTATTCTTTATATTCCTCTCAATAACAAGGACTCTTTTATTTTACTTGTTTGGAATCAAATCATAAGCTGTCTGCCTTGGTGGGAAGCAACCCTCTTGGGCTGCTTGGAACCAAAGGTCAGGTCAGACTTTGTTTACTATTTAATAGCTCTCAGCTTTCTCTAATTCCCAGCACGACCACTTTCTAGCTGCTAATGATAGTCTAAAACTCTGGTTTCTGATTTGTTGAGTTGGTTAAGATTGTGGATTTTCCATTACAGCTTTAGCTGCAGATTGTCTGCAGTCTATACTCAGGCCAGAAAAACAGAAAACTCTTGCAGTCCAATTCTCTTCTTCCAGTGTCAGCTCTTTTATTTTCTGGCTTTTTAGCTTGCTATCCATTGTCTTCAGATAGTTTTTTCACATTTGTCCAGAGCTTACAGCTACAACATATTAAGGAGTCCTGGTGTTGCACTGTGGGTTAATGCAATGGACTGCAAAGTCTGTTTGAACCTCAAGGTCGGTGATTCAAGCTTACTAGCCACTCCTCGGAAACCCTATACAGACAGGGTTGCTATGGGTCAGAATTGACTTGACGGCACTTAACTATAACAACAACATATGGAATTCATCCAATATGAAGTTACTTTACACTAAAAATTTATCGTTTACACTTTGCTTTTCTCTTATTCTATCCTAAAAATTTCCCCGTATCAGAATATTTAGGTATCATTTTGTATAAAATGATACTGCATGGGCGTTGTTTCTAAGTTATTTAATCACTTCTCATTTTGATTTCCTGTTGGCCCTGTGGGTCAATGCACTGGACTGCAAAGCCAGTTTGAACCACAAGGTCAGCGGTTCAAGCTCACCAGATGCTCCTTGGAAACCTTACACAAGGTTGCTATGGGTTGGAACTGACTCAATGGCACTAAACAACAACATAAACAACATAATCTTACACGTATCTATTGTATTTATGAGCCCTGTGTGGTGGCTCTGTAGCATAAGCACAGGACTAACAAATGCAAGGTTAGCAGTTTAAACTCACCAGCTGCTCTTGGAGACCCTATATAGGATTCCTATGAGTTAGAACTGACTCAAAAGCATACAAAATTGTATTTATGCAAGTATATGCTTTCACTTTTTATTTCAGTTAAAAATATAGACAATTTCTTCTTTAAAAATGTATTTTAAATACAAAAGGAAAATAATGCAATCTATAAAGATTTCTGTTCTGATTGAAAATAACTGACCAGATATTTCTGTTACTTAAAAACAACATCATATATTAATCAGTGCTCAGAGCCATATACCATTCTAGGTCCTACTGGAGTAATGATGTAAAGCCTCACAGAAGTTTAAGGAAAATCCCAGTCTTCAAGTTGTTTAGTACTTTGGGTGGGGGTGGGGGCGGGGGCGGGGAGTTCCAAGTAAGTCAAATCAAAACATTTAGAACAATAAATGTGCTAAGTGGTAGTCACTACCTAAGAGAACACTTCAAGACGTCCCCTAAGTTTGTCATTTAATACCAGGTGCCAGTCATGTACAAATTACTTATCTGGAGACGAAAAAAAAGATTAGGAAGAGAAGCTGAATCAAGGCAACTAAAATGCAGTCTTCTAAGCATAGTACCCACTAACCAGGAATGAACACGGAAGAAATAGTAATAGCGAAATGACTGGAATCAGTTATATCAGACCAGCTGAAGCCAAAACCTATTTAATGCTTTGATCAACTCGATGACACTTAATGACAATAACAAAAACACTGTGTTTAAGGAGCTCTGGTAGTGTAGCGGTTACGGAATTGGGCTGCTAACCTCAAGGTCAGCAGTTCGAAACTACCAGTTGTTCCATGGGAGAAAGATGCTTTCTTTTGCAGCCTTGGAAAGCCTGTGCCGGGTCACTATGAGTCGGAACTGACTCCATGGTACTTTAACAACAACAACAATACCGTGTTTAGGGAAATACGTGTTCACAAAAGTGGTGATTTACATTAAGTCAAGAATAAAGACAGTGAATGATAAAAAAAATGAGTATTTATCAAGCTCTTTAAAAAAGTACAGGATCCTATATGAGTATAAGATCTGGAGGAGACATCTAATTATCAGAAAGATATACAAGGAGACTTTAAAAGCTGGTGGAAAAATTCCATTATTTTCCCATTCCATTCCAATTTTCCATGAACTTTTTGACGCTCCCTCATATTAAAAGAGGGTTGGGCTGGTAGAGTGGGTAGATACACTGCCTTCTCAATTAAAAAATCCTGAAATTCATCTACCTTTGCCCCATTTCCATGCTTTGATTACTACTTAGTTTTAAATCAATAAATGGGTATCATAGGTAACAGATACATTCCAGTCTACTCTGGTTTACCAATCTGTCTCTTTAAGTTTGGCCAATACGAGTCAGTCAGTCATCACGATTCTAATTATTGTTGTGGTATGCCATCGTCGATCCTGATTACATAAGATGACTAATTGACATCCTTCTCTGACAACTTTGCATGAAAAAAAAAAAAAAAGTATAAAAATATTTTTTAATACCACAGTAGACAATTTACAAAAAACTATTATTTGTAAGTAATTTCTTAAAAGGAACCATCAATCTGACTAACATTTTAGATATTTTTCTCACTTACCTTTTTCTTTGTCCACTCTAATGACAACCACACATTCATTCCTGCCAATTCGGATGAGTTTGTTTATAGATCGGATACGTCTTCTGGACAACTCACTGAGAAGAATCATGCCTTCAATGTTGTTGTACTCCAGCAAGCTGACATAAGCACCCATTTCAGCAATGGACCTTACATTCACCATCACTACATCTTCCACCTCAGGAAATTTGTGTTGATAAAATCTACAACTTAGACCCGGCATCCTGCAATTTAAACAACAGAATCATATATATATATATATTCAGTTATTATTAAGGAACTCAATTTTCAAAACAAATAAATAAAATAAATTTTTCACATCTTGACATTATTAGGAAGGAAATAAAAGATAAAGTAAAAGATCGTTTATTACCCTTCTCAGCTCTTCAAATTTCTCAAATGGTAAGAAATTTAAGATGGATGATCAAATACAGAATTCAGGAAATGTTATCAATTTCACACAATCTTTATTCTGAGTAATATCTAATAAGCTCTGCCAAGAACTATGCTTTAATTTTTATCGACATTTTTGTAAGGCTTGGGTGATTCTCTGTTACTAGTTTCAGAGGAATCATAAAAATTAATAACCATCTATAAAACACCAAGAATTAAAGGCACACTCACAGGTAAAATATTACTTTAGCAACACCACTTTAAGGAGTACCAAATGATGGGAAGCATCACTACTCTTATAAACCTATAAGCAAAACTAAGCCACTCCAAGTTAGCTAAGTCTGTGCAGATTGCCACTTACTGTATAAAAGGAAGAATCTCTTCTTCCTCTCATTACATCATCGACTATGGCTACAACCATAATCACAGTACCACATATCAAGATGACAAAATCTAAAAAGGTACTAATCACAAGATAATACACATAACTAAAATGCACCCTTTTTCATTCTCTTTTTTCAAAGAAACTTGAATTTAATTCACAATTACCATAAATTCTAGCTTCTACTTTTCCCATTACTCCCCAACAATTTTTGTTGTTGAATAGGTATACCTAATCTTGAGTATAGCATTATAGATCTTATTTGCTATTAAGTTTTAAGTTTCTCTTAACCTCCAAGCATTATATATGTATTTAAAATCATTTGATCCACCCAAGTCACTTCAGTGTCACCCCTTTTTTCCATAAACAGTGGTTCACAAACTTGTTTAGGTGGTGGAGTCAACATTCTTTAGCAAATACGAAATATTACAATCCCATCACTATGGCCCACAAGCCTGAAATCATACTATGTTGTTGTAACATGCCATCCAGTTTGTCCAACTCACAGTGACTCTGTATAGGGTTTCCAAGGAGCAACTGTTGAGTTTGAACCGTCGACAACTTTGTGGGTCAAACTAACCTACAGTGCCACACCAGGGTTCCAATATCATGCTATGGATAGATGCATATTTTAAAAAAGGAAACTCTCAAATTAATAGTGGCTGAATACTTTCCTGTTAATCTTCACCTATTTACTGGTATCTATGTTCAGAAGGCAATTAGTAATAGGCCTAAAAATCTAAGAAAAATTTTTAATGAATTTATTAAATAACTCCTTTATCTTGTTAATTAGAAAATAAGGCTGCTGCTACTTGTTCTTAGTGGTAGAATATCCACATTCAGTTAGTGCAACATCAGAGTTCAGCTGCAGTGAAGCTTGACAACTGCTAATTGGCACCCACCTTCTCTTCCCAGTGGCTTCCCATTGACTTAAACATCTGTTTACTACCTATGGAGCCTGTATAATTTGGCCACTGTCCAACTCTCTAAGGCACCACTTTCCTCCTAGTTTCCTCCCCTATTTGACAGATGATGAAATCGAAACACAAGTTAAATATGTGTCCTTTCATACACTGCTAGCAAGTGGCAGGTGCCAGGATTTCACGGATGCAGTGTAGACTGAGAGTCTGTACCCTTTCCATCATGCTTGCTGTTATGTGTCGAGTCAGTTCCAACTCATAGTGACCCTGTATAGGGTTTCCAAGGAGTGACTGGTGAGTTTGAACCATCAACCTCACGATTCTAAGTGACCTTGTGGCCCAGAGCTTATCCTAGAGCACCACTTCCTCAATGTTATCAATCAATGTGTCATATGGTACAATTAGAAACATCTAAACTAAAAGCAACATTAATAGTTCTGGACTACATATCACAGATTAGTGCAGATTATATGATAAGCACGACCTGTGAACAAGGTCCATGGTTTGTGCCTGCTAGCCACTCCGAGGGAGAAAGATAAGGCTTTCTGTTCCCATGAAAATTAAAAAAGCCTTGGAAACCCTAAGCAGGATCACTGACTCTGAAGTGACTCAACAGCACTAACATTAGCACTAGTACTGACATGTCTTATATAACAAACAGCACATAATAACAATGGTAGAGTCACATTTCTCCTATAGCTTTAAAAAGTAGGGATTTAGCAAATACTGAGAACTAGACATTCAACTGCCAAAATTAGCTACCAAGAAACAGCTGAGGTGACTTAAAAAAAAAAAAAAAGGTTGTCAAATGTCTATATATAAAGTATTCAACTTTGAAAACGGAAAATAGTTTTAAACTGGGTATCAAAATAAATGATATAATGGAAACATGTCAAACAGTTTAACAGAGATTTAACAGATGCTAACCACCCTAGCTTAAGGAGCTCTGATAGTGTAGTGGTTACAAATCGGGCTGCTAACCTCAAGGTCGGCAGTTTGAAACTATCAGCTGTTCCGCGGGAGAAAGACGAGGCTTTCTGCTCCCGTAAACATTTGCAGCCTCGGAAACCCTGTGCAGGGTCATTATGAGTCGGAACCAACTCCACGGTACTTAACAACAATCATCACCACCCTGGCTTACCAATGTTCTTTCACATGTTCAGCTGTTAACTGTTGGGAAGCATGACTTAATTTGATGATTAAAGAACATAAGCCACAGTGTAAGAATCCTAAGGGGAGAGGAGATATGAACATAACTTCTTTAGATGGTACAAGCTTTTTTGAAATATATACATTAAATAAAGGAATACTGTATATGGTTTTGTGTTAGTCACACTAAAGTAACTAATAAATAGTGAAAGAATCCATTTCACAAAAATCCTGTATAATGTGATAAATTCTGGCCATATCTCCTTATGAAATGCAAATGACAATACTACTTTTTGTTGTCATTTGGGAAAATAAAAACGACACTAGCTTAACTATTTTGAACTAGCCCTTTTTCATTTTTCACAGCACTGTGATTCTATTTGCCTCTCAACAAGTTCTCAAGCCAGGCAAGTAACCTGGTGAACTTTGGGAGCTGGGTTCCAGTTGCTGCTCCCCTACTTGCTAACTGTGGTTGCTCCCTTTAAACTTTGGTTTTCTTGTCTTTGTCATCTACCTCACAAGTTTGCTGAAGGTAATAAATGATATAAGATTTATGTAAGAGCATTTTTAAAAGCATAATGTGTTATAGGAAGGGAATTTTAAAAAATTCCATTTTTTTCCACGAATTTTTTGAAGTCCTCTGGTAGAAATATAAACCGCAAAGGAGGTATTACTTTCATTATATAATTCATCAAACAATTAATGCACTGGACTGCAAGGTTAGTTTGAATTGCAAGGTTGGCGGTTCAAGCTCACCAGCTGCTCCCTGGAAACCTTATGGAGTCGCTATGGGTCAGAACTGACTCAGTACCAGTTAACAACAACAACAACACTACGTACTGCTTGCACAAGAAAGGCTCCTACTTAATGAACTACGAATAATGTACAAAAGAAGCTAGTAAGCAAGTAATTACAATACAGGTACTATGAAAGGAGTAGAGTGAATCATTTAACAGAGCATGAGACACGAAAATATTACATGACTTCGTCAAGGGCAAATGCTTGATAAGCTTTAAAACAGTGGCTAAACTATGTCTTCAAACATCAAATCCAGAACATCTTTCTGTAAACCAGGGCCTTATTTAATGTTAAAGAACACTATGTTGTATGTGCTGAGATTAAATAAATTAAAAAGAAAAAAAAATGTACATTTAAAAATGTACATCTAGGGTCCTGGTGTGGCGCTGTGGGCTAATGAGCCAGACTGCAAAGTTTGAACTGCAAGGCTGGCAGTTCAAACTCACCAGCTGCTCCTCGGAAACCCTATCCAGGGTCTCTATGGGTCAGAACCGACTCGATGGCACATAACAACAACAAAGGAGTCCCTACCTCAAGGCTGGTGACTCAAATGAAGTACCCATGTAATTCTCCTCTGAAACACAAGGGGTTGTCATGAGTCTGATCAACTAGATGACAACTGGTAACTATCATGTGTCTGAGTTTAAACAAATAATAATAATAACCATCTTTCAAAATATATAAATTAACTCCAAGATAATTTCTAATTTTGCATGGTCAAATAAATGGTTGGCCTTTTCTTAAACCAGTGTATGGTCAACTCACCAAAATGGAGACAGGGAGTCTACATTCTTTTCCAAAGTAAAGTGTATAAACGCATGGGAACACCTCTGAGAAAATGACCACACTACCATTCTAACAGTCGTTCTATTAGTATGTGGACCTTTACACATACAGTTTTAAAACGATTTCATTGTAGTTAACACCTAAATATCACCAAAGCTTTGCAAACACTGCTATGCATTAAGCAATGCCACTTTTTGAGAACCAGTCATTGTAACGACAGCACTTAGGAACAACTGTCATTTGGCATCTGAAATAGAACTGAAAATTGACATAAGGTTTCTGTACAAGTAATTCTCAAACTGTTGATGAGGTGTGTTTTTTTCCTTGAAAAACAAATTAAGTTGGAGAAAATGCAGACTTGCCTCACTTTTCAAGGTGTTTGTTGTCTAAATGAAATTAAAGCAGCACATTACTGAAGAGAATTAAAGGGTCCTCAGATTGAATACGTACTTATCCTGAAAGCATTATTTTATACTTTTAATTTTGCTTGTGCCCTGGTGTGGCATTGTAAAATAAGCGTTGGCCTGCTAACCCGAAAGGTCTGCAGTTCAAATCTACTAGCCGCTCTCCAACATCCTATACCTCGGTGGGAGTCGGAACCGACTCGACGGCGCTTACCAACACACGATCAGTGTGAGTTTCTGCAGTTCTACTCTAGAACACGGCAAACTAAGAGCAGGAGCAAGAAATTCCTCAGTACTATAAATTAGTCTGCAGAAATTTACGGTAGCGAAAAAGCAAAAACATGAGGCTTTTAAAAGCCCAATTCTTAGATGAATAAACCGTTCTTGGATCCCCGCTCATTCACATCTTTTCAACAGTGACCCAGCCCACTGGTTCCTGGAAGCGTCTGGTCTGGTATCCATATAGAAACCCTCTTTCGTAGTACTGCCGGGGCGGAAGAAAAGGGAGGGCTGGAATTCTCAGGCCCGGAAACAGCAACGAGCGGCGTTCGCGTTCTCGCGCGGGGGTAAGGGGTGACAGCGTTCTCGGGAGGCCGCCCCATCTCAAGGGAGCCTCACTTTTAGCATACTGAAGAGGGTGTGCTGTCCAATGGCCCACTTTCTATTATGAGGTTCCTCCGCTCGTACAATAAGGGCTCTGGGACCCAGAAAGATCGCCTCAGAACCGGCGAGGCCCGCCGCACAAGCGGTGGTGTCCGGGTACTTCCCGCTCAGGGATGGAAAAGGGAGGGAGTTTTAGCCCGGGGCCCACCCTCTCGACCCCCTGCCAATAGCCACAAATCAAAATAGGTTTTTGGAGAAATCGAGCCGGGGCATTAATCACCTGAGGTACGTGTGTGAGTCCCGTACTAGGGTCTCGTGTCGCGCGCTTTGATCGGATAGATCAGACTATCTCCACCAGGCGCCGATCCTCAGCGTGCGCTTCGCCTGATCCCAGTGCGCATGCGGGGACACCACGCAAGCGCCAACGGAGTAGACGCCCTTCTTTACTGATCATAGAGTCCAGGTCCTCCGAGAACTGTAAAGAATATGGATCAGAGAAGGACGGGGGAAATGCGCTTTCTCGATGTCTTTATTTTTCACTAAGTAGCCTGAAAAGCTCGAGAAAGAGGTAGGACTCCGACTCCTTGTCTCTGAAGAATGGAGTCTTTCTCAAAGCTTTACTAAACCCTAAGGTGGCGCTGTGAGAAAAGACGAAAAGTGGCGGAAGAAAAGGCGTGTCCTCTTAGCTCCTATTTCGTTTGGCGCGTGTAGCGCTTCGCGCAGACGCCGGGGAGCTGAAGCGGGGCGGGGTGTGGGGAGAGGCTGGCTGACGAACCGGAATTGAGGGGTGGTTCCACGGTGCGCACGCCTCAACATCCGGGCAAGCTTCCCCCCCACCCCCACTTTCTTCCCCTCCTCCCGTCCCCGTCCTTCTCTTGTGGTAACAGGAAACGGAAGTGGAGGGCGTATCCTGTTGCCTCTTAGCAACGCTAGGGGTCAAGTGACCCAACCAGCTGACTCCGGTAGGGGAAGTTACAGTGGCTGCGGGAACTAGAACTGGCGCAGCCACGATTGCCCGGCCGGGGACTTGAGCCGAACTGTCATCGTCAGAATGTCGGGCAAAGACCGAATTGAGATCTTTCCCTCACGAATGTAAGTAAAAGAATGGAAAGAGCGGCACGCAGAGGCGCAGGAACGCGTACCGGGAGCGCAATTACTTTAGGTTCTGCACCAGCAGCGAGCGTCCTTGTATTCGGGGTCCATCTTGAGCTCTCTTCCAGCCTTTTTTTTCTGAGTCTGGGCTAGACTCTCCGACAGCCTCCACTCTGATTCTTCGGCGGGAAGCAGATAGGACAGCGATTTCAGCCCGTAGGAGCAGGTGCTCACTCGGCCTGCTGGCCTCTAGAGGCGCGCTATCTCCACGCAGTAATAGAACCATTCATTCCATGTACCCTGATTGAGGTCTACCCTCCGCCAGGCCCTGTGCGGGACACTGGGCTGAGATGTCTGAACGTTCGCCATTCGTGACCTCACAAAGCTTGCAGTTTAGTGGAGAGACACACAAGAAATGACGTTTGCCAGCTGCTCTAAGAAGGCCAGTTTAGTGCGGTGGGGAACACGAACAAGAGGATTGAATGGAATCGCTCCACCGTGGACGTCAGATTAGATCTTGGATCCTCCTATTCCTTTGCCATAAACCCACTACCGTGCAGTCGGTTCTGACTCGGCGACAGAGTAGAACAGCTTCATAGGGTGTCCATAGCTGTAAAACTTTGCGGGAGTAGACAGCCTCAGCGACTCGTGGGTTCGAACTGTTGATCTTGCTGTTAGCATCCCAGTGCTTAACCCACTGTGCCACTGGGGCACCTTTACTTTTTTGCTTAGTTAGGTGCCGTGGAGTCTGTTCCGACTCAGCCCAGCAGAGCAAAACATTTCCCTGTCCTGCGCCATCCTCACAATTACGTTTGAGCCCATCTTGTTGGGGGGCGAGGGTGGTCTTCCTTATTTTTGCTGATCCTCCACTTTGCATGATGCCCTTCTCCAGGGACTGGTCCCTCCTGACATTGTGTCCAAAGTAGGGAAGATGAAGTCTCCTCATTTCTAAGGAGCCTTCTGGTTGTACTTGTTCAAAACAGATTTATTTGTCCATTGGCAGAAGAATACTTTCAGCATTCTTGGCCAACACCATAATTCAAATGCATCAATTCGTTATAATTTTTCTTATTTATTATTCTTTTCCATTAGACACAGTCAGTTGCCATTTTCCCTTGTTGGTGGGAGGCCATCCCTGAATTTCTAAAATCCTTCTTTTCTCTGTAAGCACTGCACTGTGTTCACACCTATGTTATTATCCATCACATTGAAAAAGGATATTTGTTTACATACCTTTCTCTTGCACTGACCTGTGAGCTTCCTCCAGGTTGAGAGAGTGCCTTGATTAATAATAACTCAAGCAGTTCCACAAAAAATGTTGCTTGAATAAATGTCATGCCTTGGAATCTGTTCAGCTGTAGGGCTCCCTTTTTTCTCTTTTAGCCTGAATTCTTTGGCAGGAGAACTGGTGCTTAACCAGTTTGTAAAGAAAATGCTTAATTTTTTTGTACTGTGCCTTGTAACCTGTGGAGAGTAAAGCTGCTTGTTACCTGTGCTCTCCCCCTCTTCCCATTTCTTATTTGCTTTTCATTGAAGAAGTAGAATAACAGTTTGGACTCAGACATTTGGATTTTTAGTGATCTTCTTTCTGGGCTTTCTGTTGTTTTTCTCATCGAGTCATTTTTCTCAAATATATGAGGACACATAAAATAAAAATATTAAAATTCCAAACCCAGATTGCTAACTTGGCCAGGATAGCTATACCTCTTAATGAAATGATACGTTTTTATTTGTTACCTTCACCTCCTTGCTTTCTACTAGCTGTTTGCACTGGTTTGGAAGGCAATTTTTATTAAATAGATAAGGATCATGATGATCAAAATGCTCACATTTCTTGGTTTTATTTTGTTTAGGATGAACAAAGTTGAAATACGCTTGTTTGGACTTAGACAATAAAAACTGTACATTTATGCAGGTGAAAATTGCCAGTTGACAGGAAATAAAGTGTAGGAAGTAATCACTTTTCTAAATACTTTTCTTTCAAGGCCTGACAGCTGGTGCTTTGTCATGTAGTCAGATGTCTCTGATTCAACTGGAAACAAAGCCATCATCTTAGCTGAAGGAAAACTTTTTTTTTTTTTCATACTGTTACTTCTGAACCATTGGCCACTGAAAACCATGTAGAGCTCAGCTCTACTCCTAACACACATGGGGTTGCCATGAGTTGGGATCAACATGAGTTGGCAGCAACAAGAATGAGAAGCAACTCTGAAAAAAGTGAAAGAGCAGATTTTTATTTTTTGAGACCTGGGTAGAAAATACCCTGGAGACTACTATTTTATGGACAGTTTCACATACAGTATTATTGTGAAACTGTTCACCTTTAATGTGCACCAGAGAAAATAAACCAAGTTTTGAGTGGAACTAAAAGAGACTTGCAGGATTAGGAGTCAGTAGAGGACTGTCAAATCCAGGTTCTGCTACCTAGATAAGGAGTTCTGGTAGCATAGTGGTTATGAGTTGGGCTACTAATCTCAAGGGCAGCAGTTCGAAACTACCAGCCATTTTTTCAGGAGAAAGGTAAGGCTTTCTGCTGCCTTAAAGATTTACTGCCTTGGAAACCCTATGTTGGGTCTCTATGAGTTAGAACCGACTCCATGGCACACTACCACCACTACACACATCCTTTGTAAAGTTTCAAAATGAAAATTTGCCCACTTCAAAGGAAATTAAAATTAGTGGCAGAGTTTAATCTTAGCAATCAATTCATCTTAAAAACAAAGCAAAAAAAAAAAAAATTTCATCTTTGGTCATCTTTGTACTATAAACTTGATGGAATCTGCTGTACTAGGTTTTGGCTTAATTTGCTTCAAGCCCAAATTCCAGTGGTTAGTGTCAACAATAAAGTATGTTAGATATACACATTGGAGTGGATAGCTCCTGCTCAGGCTGAAATCTGAACCAGTTTCATTTGGTTGGACTTCAAGTAAGACCAGTCAGTGCAAAGTCAGCCACACCGCGGTACATGCTTCAAAGAAAGAATTGTCATCTATCTGAAACTATTTATAATTTTTAAGAAGAGGTACATTGGATTTAGATTTGAGCCTTAGGTAACTCACTGGAGTTAGAAATCTGTGTTTCCAAGTTGCTGCCCTCCCCTTTCTTCACAGAATGACCATGGGAAAGTTGATGGGAAAGTTGTTCCATCTTTCTGAGCCTCATTTTCCTGATCTTTATGATAATGTCAAGTCTCTTCCATCTATAAAATTGTCTCTTTTACCTTTACCGGATGATAAGAGACTTCAGTATAATCCAGGAATTTGGCCAAAAGACACATGAATACATGCTGTTTTATTACCACTCCCTGGTATGGTGTATGGCTAAGCACTAGACTTCAAACCACAGGGTATAAGATTCATGCCCAGCAGCTGCTTCCGAAACCCTTTACAGGGTCTCTAGGAATTGGAATTAGCTAGACAGCACTTTCCCAACAATAGCAACATTGTATGAAATTATATCCCCTGTAACAAATCATTTTAAGTGCCTAGGTTGCATAATCTATTACTGAATTTTATTACTGGCTTTTTCCTCTTTCCATACTAAATTTTATGTGGCATATGGCGGCAAGAACAGAAACGTCAGTTTCTGCTGTTGTTTAGTATTGGGGCTTCTGAAGGGTAAAGATTGAAAGAAGGTGAGAAAACTTCAGTGTAAATTTAATTTGTCACTTACCAGGATCTTATGTAAGTCATTTGTTACTTAAAGTTGTTACAAATTAATACAATGATAGGTATTTGGATCTTGATTGATGCTGTCAAAGTACCATGCTAGTTTTTTTTTGTTTGTTTTTTTAAGTTTTCATTGTAGATTGAGTGAAAGTTTACAGGGCAGATCATCAGTTTTACATTCAACAAATCATATACTTTGTTTCATTACAATGATCATAATCCCCTCCATGTACCATGTATTTCTCGGTATTCATTTTAGCTCCTTTTTTTTTTTTTAAACACTCAGGCATATATAATAATTTAAACCACCAAAGGGCACATTCTGCAAACCTGCCTCCTGACTGCCAGCTCTCAGTCCCTCTAATTCCATGAATTTAGAGTCCTCAGCTGCTCCCTCTCTCCATGTACCCATCTCTGCTTCCGTCTCTGGTGTTGCTGCTTCTCTGGATAAGGTCCTGCATTCCACATCTGCTCTTCCTTGATGGTCCTAGGGTCCTCTGTTTCTGGACTGTAAGATTAACTACTCCCCTGTTTTTGTTACAAAACTGCTACCTTTACAATTGTGACAGTCCCAATTTGTCACAATAACAATTACTATTGAATCATAAGAATCTTATCTCCATCTCTTAACCAGACCCATCTAGACAAGATGAAAACTATTCAGTGGGGACTCTGTCTTCCTCAGCACATTTTTTTCCCCCCAGTAAATCAAACTTTTTTTATATAATGTTTTATTGTGAATTATGTGATAGTTTATTTACATGGGAGAACCTTAGCTTTACATTCATCCTGTCGTATATCATTTCATTACCATGGCTACAATCCCCTCTGTGCATCATCAACCAACCAAATGGTATACCCCGCAATCCTGCCTGTCAGTCGTCAGCACACAGCCCCTCTCCCTCTCTAGTTCTGGAGTCCCCAGCTGCTCCATCTCTCCACGTCATCGTCTCTGCCTCCATCACTGGTGTCACTGTATCTGCTCCTGGACTGCAAAGTCAATAACTCCCCTCCTTTTGCTACAAAACGTCTACCTTTACATTTCCAACCCTAAAAGTTAGTCCTGATAGCAATTATTCACTATTGTACCACAAGAGTCTTATCCACATCTGCTTTCATCAGCCCCACCCAGACAGATTGGATACTACTTAGTGGAGATTTTACCTTCCTCTGCATCTTCTGGATCTAGGCTCCCTCTTGAAAGCTTGTAAGCAGTCACTTCTTGCCTTTGTAGTCCTCCCCCCTCCGCCCCCCCCATTTTGGGAAACCAATGTCCAAGTTGTCCATCCCTGTCTACCCTGTATATTGAGCGGGTGGGACTGGTCCTTGCTGTAAAGATTTGTTCCCTCTTTTGAGCTGCTGCATCCATAGGTGTAGGTCAGGCTTATCAAATTGTATCAGATTACTCTTTTTTCCCTCTTCTTTCTTCTAGTTGAGTTCTGATCATTCAACCATTGAAGCCAGGTCAAGTGAATATTATCTGCAGGTATGGGTGTTCTTGTGCATATACCCTCTCTTCTTAGTTTCACTCTCCACTCTAGTCCTCTGTGGCTATGTCACTGTTTGGGCCCATGAGTCCCCAGGTCTTGCCATGCTGCTGGCCAACCAGGTCTCCACTGGGTAGGACTTAGCTCACAGCTTCATTTCTGTTTTTCCCTCACTTCCTTCCCCTTATCGGTGACCACCATGGTCACCAGTCAGGCCACATGCCTGCTCATTTATTCCCCTTGAGTCTTAGTCTTGGAAGGGGGTTTGCCCTGAGGGGACCCGACCACTTGCCTTGATGTCTCCTGGGCGAACAACTTGCTTGTTCTTGTAGTAGTCAGTCAGACTGCCGTTATTGTTTATTTTTCCTGTCGGTCTTTCTTTCAAGAAATATATTCTGTTCTTCTAGCCTCTCCAGGCTGGTCTGCTTGTCCTTTCAAGTGGAGATTTCCCACCTCAGATGATTCTGGATGGGGTTGAGAATTCCATCTATGGTCTTATGCAATGCAAAGTCTCCGCAGGAAGCCTCCTTGATTATGCAAGTTGTAGCCCCATTTTAGGTATTTGTATCAGTTATAGGCAGAAGACGGACTTATAAGCTTTCTATGGTGATATTTCCAGGTATTCCTTTCTCTCCCCCTCAGGTAGCTATTTTACAATGGTATGCAAGGGAAACTAAGATTCAAAAGACATTATTTCCCCTCTTTTGCCCATTCCAACCATGCCTCAATCCCTGTATCCCAGAGCCATGTTGTTCTAAGATTGTGCATACATCACTATTTACCTCTGTCCCACTTAGCCCACACAAACCTGCTTGACTGTTCTCCCATCTGCCTTGTTCTTCCTTCCACAAACTTTTAAATTATACTCCCTCTTGATACCTTGTAAGCCAGTCACTTTGTGCCTTTATCACCCCCTCATTTTAGGTAGCCAGTGTCTAAATTGCCTGTCCGTATCTACCCTGTATACAGAGGGGATAATATTGATAATTGATGTGAAGACTCCTTCCCTCTCTGTTGGTATTTTGAGCTACTACCTCCATGAGCATAGGTCAAGTTCATCAAATTGTAGCAACTTACCCTTGTTTCCTTTATCACAATTTTTTTTTTTTTTTTAATATTCCTCTAGTCGAGTTTTGATTATCAAGCCATTGAGGCTAGGTTGAATGGGTACTATCTGGAAGTTTGTGTGTTCTTGTACATCTCCTCTACCTTCATATCAGTTGGATGCTTCACTTTTCAGCTCTACCCTTCCATGGCTATGTCCTTGACCATGGACTCGGGAGTCCCCAGGTCTCACCACACTAAGGACCAACCAGCCCTTCCTCTTCTCTCTCTCATCTCCAGGTCAGTGAGAGTCTACAGAACGAGATTAAACTCAGTCCATTTCTTCAATGCTGCCTTTCCCCCTCTTCCACTCACCAGAAGACCAATGTGGTCACCAGCAAGCTTACATGCCTGCTCATGTGTTCCCCTTGAGTTTCAATCTTTGAAGGGGGTTTGTCCTGAAGGGACTTGATTGCTTGTTTCCCGGCAAACAATTTGCTTGTTCTTGCAGTAGCCAATCATAGTGCCATTTTTGTTTTGGGTTTTTCCTGCTGATTTAATGCTACAGTTTAAAAAAAAAATTAAATGATTGTGGTATAAAATTCAAAAGGTACAAAAAAGTGTAGTAGTAAAAAGTAAATTGCATTTTTTTCACGTAGCCCATTTTTTAAAGGTAACTACTTTTCTTGAAGTATTTTTGCATCTGTATCAGTACATTTATTCCTTACTTGGCACAACTGAAGCTCTCTGGAACTTCTCTGCCTGCTCCTTGCAGTACAATATTGGGCGGTTGCTCCATATGTAGACTTGTATAGATAGCTTTCTCTTTTTTTATGGCTGCATAGCATTCCCTTGTATGGTGCACTATAACTTATTTAAAAAATAATTTGTTTTCACACTTTAACTGTTACAAATAAGGCTAGAGTGCTTATACTTGTGTGTGCTTTTATGTACATACAGGAATAAATCTGTAGGATAAATTTCACAAGGTGGAGTTGATGATCTGAAGTTAAATGTGTTTCAAATTTACCTATTAAATATACAGCTTTTTTTCCTTCAATTTTTAAAAACATCTATGCTGGAAACTGAAGAAAAGATATTTTAGCTTATAAATCAAATAAGTATTTAAACTATGCTGCTATCATAATTAGGGCTTCTGATAACTTATTATGATTTAATACATGTATATTCTAGATACTGGTAAAGAATTGTTTCTGTTTTAAATAAACTTCTCACCTACCAAACATGCAGGGTGGAAACTGACAGTATTGAAAAACCAATGAAATCTGTCAGCTACAAATGCTGTATATTCTTGCTCTCAGTGCATCAAAGAGTAAAGCGCCATTTTAACCCTCTGTTGGCTAGGTGTTTTGTTTCTTTTACACAATAGGAAGAAATGTCTTTGACTGTTTTGTAGGGCACAGACCATCATGAAGGCTCGATTGAAAGGCGCACAGACAGGCCGGAACCTCCTGAAGAAAAAATCTGATGCCTTGACTCTTCGATTTCGACAGATCCTAAAGAAGATCATAGAGGTAGAAAGACCTTTGTCCAGAACTGTATTTATTTTGGCGCTATCTAAGGAAAATCCAGCCTGGCCCTTGACAGGTTTCATTTTTCTCTAAGTTATTATAATTACTGTTTTTCAAAAGGAAAAATGCCATTGTCGTAACAAGCTTCAGACAGTTCACTTAATGAAATCCAAATTCCAAATCCTTGCTTGAAAAGCCCCACTTAATCTGATTTGACTTTGCCTTCCTCCTCTAGGGCCTGTTTTCTACCAGAATTGCTCTTTCCCCAGATCCTCTTAAGACTGACTTTTCTGGCCATTCGACTGTCGAAAGAGGCTGTCCTGATCACTCAGTCATTTCGTGCTGTCACATCTTGTTTTATTGTTATTGAAGCATTATTGCATGATTATTTTCAAGTTCTCCCCTCCATTGTCCCTTAGAATGTAAGCTTCATGAGAGAAGAGACTGTTGTTTCACCACTATTTTTCCAGAGCCTAAAATAATGCTGACACGTAGTAACTTTAATTCAATGCTTTTTGGACAACTGATATGTGAATGCAGATATATATTTAAAAAACAAACAAAGGCATTTTTCTCCTATAATTACCGTCTCCCTACAGCCCTGGTATCTTTCTCTCATTTCCTCATGGTGGTTCCTTGTGACTCTTTGGTTTATTATACATACAATTCTGTAACCTTCCTCCCATTCCTCACGGTGACAGAATAGGGACATCTTTCTTCAACATTTGTACAAACAGACGTGCCCCATTATTTGAAGTTTGTTGTTCTTAAGTACTGTTGAGTGGGTGACGACTCAGTGCGAGGAGCAGCACGTGTGTTTGAACCACCATCTTGTGCTTAGCAGGCCAGTGTTTACCCTAACGCTCCACACCAGAATTCCATTCTTAGCAATAGTTGTGTGATACTTCTTTGCATGGATAATAAGATGTAACTATTTCACCTTTCCCTTTTTTGTTTGTTCTTAAATCATATGTGTATTTATGCTAGCATTTTTCTAGAAGAGAATCTTAGCATCTGTAGTTAATCATGTATTCATTAAAAATTTTGATAGGAAAAAAAATTTTTTTTTTGATAACTTACAAATTGGCCTCAAATTATTATACTGGTTTCTATTCCTACTGAATGATGTATCAGAGGGCAGTTTTTCTTAAAATCTTCTTAACTGGATATTGTTGTTGTTAAGTGCTGTTGAGTCGATTTCAACTCATTCATAGTGATCCTGTATAGGGTTTCCAAGGAGCAGCTAGTGAGCTTCAATCACTGACCTTGCAGTTCAAACAGCTTTGCAGTCTGGCGCATTAACCCACAGTGCCACATCAGGACTCCTAACTGGATATTAATCATGTTTAATTATATAAAAGTGGTATCTTGTATTTATTAGTTTGCACTGATTTGGATTATTTGTGTTTTTGTGTTTACTGATAATTTTATTTTCTTGGTGAATTTCTTGTCATATTTACTTGTAGGATATAAAATGAGGGAGTTTTTTTCTGGAAAAACTGAATGAAAATGTAATGACATTTTTTTTCCTCCAAAATCTTTGGAACCCCCTTAGATATGTATTTTGGGGGTGCAGGAGAGGCTAGTGTATAAACTGCTAACAATATTTTCTTCTCCAAGTCTTAATTTTTTTAAAAATGTTATCTTCATTTTTGTTTGATCAAATCATTTAGCCTTTAACTTTGTATAACTTCTGGGTAAAATTTAGAAATATTCTATATTTTATGTATTTTTTTAAAAACTTTTATTTTTAATACATTTGTAGGGTTAGGTTGTTTGGTTTTGGTTTTGGTATGATATGAGGTATAAATTTGACTTTGATCATTTTCAAATTAGCAGCCAGTTGAATGGTTTCTACTTGGTTTCCATGTGTAGGTTTGGGATTGTTTCTGAACTGACTTTTCCATTTCATTCATCAAGAGGCAGTCGTTAGAACATAACAAGGGGATACTAAATGGTTTAGAATCAGAAAAGGTGTGCACCAGGGCTGTTTCTTTCACCATGCTTAATCAATCAGTAGGCTGAGCAAATAATCCAAGAATACGGCATCAGGATTGGAGGCAGACTCATTAACCACCTGCAGCATGCAGATAACACAACCTTGCTTGCTGAAATTGAAGAGGACTTCAAATATTTATTGATGAAGATCAAAGACCTCAGCCGTCAGTATGGATTACACCTCATTGTAAAGAAAATAAAAATCTTCACAACTGGACCAATAAATAACATCATAATAAGTAGAAAAGATTGACGTTGTCTAAGACTTCATTTTGTTTGGATCTACAATCAACACTTATGGAAGCGGCAGTCAAGAAATCAAGTGACGTATTGCATTAGGCAAATCTGCCGCACAAGACCTTTTTAAAGTGTTCAAGAGCAAGCATGTCAGTTTGAAGACTAAATTGCGCCTGACCCAAGCCATGGTATTTTCGTAATCTCGTATGCATGTGAAGGTTTGACAGTGAATAAGGCAGGATGTTTGAATTAAATGTTGGAGAAGAATAGTAAAAGTACCATGGACAGCCAGAAGAACAAGCAGGTCTGTGTTGGAAGAGGTACAGCCAGAATGCTCCTTAGAGGCACAGAGAGTGAGACTTTGTCTCTCATACTTCGCACATATTATCATCAGGAGGGACCAGTCCTTGGAGAAGGACATTATGCTTGGTAAAGTGAAGGGTCAGCAAAAAAAAGAGGAACATCTCCAATGAGATGGATTGACACCATGGCAGCAGCAGTGGGCTCATGAATCACAATTATGAGCATAGCACAGTGTTTCATTCTGTTGTGAATAGGGTCACTGTGCTATGAGTTGGAACCAACAACAAAGTATCGAACATGGAGTCCTGGTATGGTGCTGTAAGATAAGCATTGGACTGTTAACCACAGGGTTGGAAATTTCAATCCCACCAGCCACTCCTTGGAAATCCTATACTGGGTCGCTGTGAGGTGGGACTAACTTGACAGCACTTAACGACCAGTATCAAACATACTTCCTTATCATAACTAGATTTTTAATACCTGGTAAGGCAACTCCCCACCCACCTATTAGGTTTTCTTGTCTTTCAATAAAATGATTGGATATTCTCAAGCATTAAATCATCTAGAAACTATATGCAGTAAGATTTTGACTACAATTGCAGTGTATTTAAGAGATTAATTTGAGCAAATCAAAGTATACCCATTAAAGATAAGATAGGTCCTTCAGTAAAGCGTCACAGTTTTCTAGTAATGTGTTTATTCAGATGCTTTCATTTC
The DNA here is from genome assembly GCF_000296735.1 of Chrysochloris asiatica. Taxonomy (NCBI): domain Eukaryota; kingdom Metazoa; phylum Chordata; class Mammalia; order Afrosoricida; family Chrysochloridae; genus Chrysochloris; species Chrysochloris asiatica. Next base: position 906,936 of record NW_006408739.1, read on the forward strand.
AAAACTCCTGGCTTTGCAATATTGTTAGTGACCATAATCAAAAATATTCAAGATAATTGGAAATTTTTCTTTTGTCATTATCATCAAATTAATATTTATGTGCACACTAAACACAAAATACTGATGGATATTAAATGAACATAATTATGAACAGTTTTTCCTTGTAAGAAACTTGGTTGAATCTGTTGGTTTGTGCTTTTCCAGACTAAAATGTTGATGGGTGATGTGATGAGGGAAGCTGCCTTTTCCCTTGCCGAGGCCAAGTTCACAGCCGGGGACTTCAGGTAACAAGATTAAATGGGGTATTTTGGAAAAACAAAGTGCTTTCATGGTCATTTTATTTATAAACCATTTTTATATTTAAAGATGTATAAACTTAAAAACAAATTATATAGTAATAAGAAGGAAGAACGTTTTAACCCTCATTGCTTTAATACCATTGTTTTTATTACCACTCAGATTTATGTTTTACATAATTGCAGGAATAGGATTTAAACTGCAGGGTCCGTAGTTCAAACCCACCAAATGCTTTTGCAAACCTTATATAGCATTGCTGTGAATCTGAACTGATGGGATGGCACAACAATTGGCACTGTTATTAAGTTCCATCAAGTTGGTTCCAACTCACTGACCCTGTACAGGGTTTCTGAGGAGCGACTGACTGGTGGATTTGAACTACCAACTTTGCAGTTAGCAGTTCAGTCCTTTTCCTATAGCGCCACAGCAAGACTCCAAAATGGGTCTTATGGGGCTAAAATTAAGGTGTCAGCAGGGCTGCATTCCTTCTAGAGGCTAGAGGGAAATATCAAAAAACCTTCTAGAGGTTTCCTTTATTCCATGGCTCATGGCTACATCACCCTGACTTCTGTTTCTGTCATCACATCACCTTCAATAGACATGTTGTTGTTAAGTGCATTCGAGTTGATTCCAACTCATAGTGTATTCCTTTCATCTTCTCTTGATGCTTTCTGCATCATTCAATAATTTGCCCAGCGAATCTTTCAGTAACGAAAGTCGAGGCTTGAATTTTTTCTTCAGTTCCCACAGCTTGAGAAATGCTGAGCGTGGTCTTCCTTTAGGTGGACTTTAATCTCCAACCTTTAAGTTAGCAGCCCAGGGCTTTAACATTTGCACTACCCAGGAATTCCACCACCATTTTTTTGTTTTAACTTTTTATTGTGAATTGAGTAAAGGTTTACAGACAGTATCATCAGTTTTACATTCGAGAAATTATACACTTTGTTTCATCTCAATGATTCCAATCCCCCCCAAGCAACAAGTTATCCCACTTCCTCCTTGTGGTTCCTGTTTCCATTCCACCCTCATCATATCCCTTCTCAACTTGGTCCTTCTGTTGCCCTTTTGAATTTGAATGATTGACAGTTCCATCATTCATAGTGAGCATACCTCACTAGTGTTGTTGTCTCCGTATATTCCTATCTACTACTCAAGCTTAAAGTTGGGCCATGAGCGTGAGTTGCTTTCTAGACCTGAATGGTGCTGCCATTCTTCATTTGTGTTATCTAATAGCTTTTCCTCATAGCAGGTTTTACAACTTGAGGGGCATACTGGTCTCTGAAGTGGTAGGCTTTAATTGTTCACCAATATTGGTAAAATAAATAGCATTGATTTTTCCAGCAGAAGAAGAAATCAATGTTTACTTGTCATGTGACTGTGACCCAGGGTAGTTATGGAGAAAACACATTTTCTGATAATAACAGGGAATCAGACAGGGCTGATGGAAGTTAGATAAATTCTGGGATAAAGATCCAACTCCTGCTTAACTAGTTGACCAGCAAACCTAGACGGTAGCACAGTTTTCTTCTAATTACACTGGATGAATAAAATCATATCCATGCATCCAAGGTATTACTGAAAGCTCAAACATTTTCTGTACTTTCAAAATCATTCATGCCTTGGTGGTGCAATGGTTAAATGCTCAAATGCTGACCTGTGGGTCAGCAGATCAAACCAACCAGTTGCTCCGCAGGAGAAAGATATGGTAGTGAGCTCTTGTAAAGGTGTTGTTTTGAAGTCCCACAAAGTCAGTTTCGACTCATAGCGACCCTGTATAGGGGTTTCCAAGGATCGATGGGTGGATTTGAACCACCAACCTTGCAGTTAGCAGCCCAATGCTTATCCTACAGCACCACCTTCGGACTGGAAACCCTGTGAGGCAGTTCTGTCCTGTAGGGTCGCTGTAAGTCAAGTAGTCATTGGCAATAGTTTTGATGCTTTGAATGTTCTTGTTCTGCTCTCTGAGGCTCTCTTCTTGCAGCAGAGATTTCTCTCCTTTTCTAGAAAAAGACAATTATCAAGACCTATTTGTGACATCTTACTCTTGGTCTAATTTATTGTTGAAAGTATCCAATAGGTTTCTGCAAGTTTTTTTCTCATTCTAGAACCGCAACTAAATAGAGGCCTTCTATTTTTCTGCAGCACCACAGTTATCCAAAATGTGAATAAAGCCCAAGTGAAGATTCGTGCTAAAAAAGATAATGTAGCAGGTAAGGTTTCAACTCTAGAAAGGGGGAGAGAAGATGGCCTTTACAAATGAACTTGTTTACATAGCAAGTCCTTGACTTCCCAGTGTCTCACTTCCTCTTATGGCAAGTTAATTGATTTTAGATGTTAAAACTGTAATAACTAGGACCATGATTACTGAGGATGATTTGACTTTTGACTAGAAATGAACATTTAAGGAACTTAATGTCTGAATTCATTCATTGAGACCATGTTACAATTCCAGAAATAATCTCTTGAGTTTTGAGTATTTGATGGGAAACAGGATTAGCGATGAACAAAGTATTTCAGCGTTATTTCTGTGACTGTATCTATGCTTCTCGGAGTCCTGGTGTGGCAAATGCACTGGACTGCAAGCTCTGCAATGTAAGCAGTTGAAGCCCACCAGCCGCTCCTTGGAAACCCTATACAGGGTCTCTATGAGTCAGAACTGACTCAATAGCACTTAACAACACAATATTTGCTTCTCTGTTTCACAGGTGTTACTTTGCCAGTGTTTGAACATTATCATGAAGGAACAGACAGTAAGTGACGCTTTTTGTAAACCATGGCTCTTTCTTTCATTATGAACCCACCTATTAGACTTCTGTTGTCTTTCCACGCATAGGAAGGAATTGCTTGTAATTTCTAGGTTGGTTTTTAAAAAAATACTATAAGATCTTAAGCATTGGGATGGAATTTAAATGCTGAATCTTTGTAGATTTTAATAGCTTCCCCATGGTTTGTAATTCTCTCACCCATCTTAATAAGTCTTTTCAAAGTTATTCACTTACCCGCCCCCCCACATGGAAACAGTATTCTGTTTTGCGTGTATTCATAGTTCATTGGTTTATGTAGTGTTTAATCAAATCACACTGAATAAGAAACACAAAGAAGCAGAGAATCCCAGAGCTACCAGGGAGCATCTCTGTATTGCAGCTCATCAGGCGGTGTAATTTACAAAGGGAATGTGTGGCACTGTTTAATCCAGCAAGCTGGGGTCATGAGGTCCGGTGAAAGGCTGCTTCTGTGACTATCTTTAAAATAGTGTCTTTTTGGAAACCTTTAGTCAGCGCCATAGGCCTGCAGTTTAAGGAGTAGTGGGATGGGCATTTAACTGGGGTCAGTAAATTTATCTTTCCATGTTCAGTAGTAATCTGTATTATCTTCTTTTGGGGAATCTAATGGGAAAGATTGTTTTGTTTTGTTTTCTGTAATTACAAATGTTGTCTGACTGGCTCTTTCAGGCTATGAACTGACTGGTTTAGCCAGAGGTGGGGAACAATTGGCAAAGTTAAAGAGGAATTATGCCAAAGCAGTGGAACTCCTGGTGGAACTCGCTTCGCTCCAGGTAAGGAGCAGCAGAGCTAGAGGGCTGCTGAGGTTTATTTCCAGTCGTCAGCTGGGGAAGCTTCAGGTCTTGTATCAGAGCATACTTGAGTCAGCCGGTAATCCACACTCTGCATGAACCTGTGTGAAACTGGCCCACGAGCTTTTCATTGACGACACGGTAGCTTCCACACCATTGTTGCTACCTTTACTGCTAACAAAATGTTGTGTGATTTTTTTTTTTTTTTCCTGCTAGGTGAAAAGAGCAACAGTCACCACAAGACTTAAATATAAATAGACCATGATTTTAGGCATGAAGGGCATTTTTCTTTCATGACCAGATATCTGTTATCTAGGTTATTAGTTCAGCATTCTCTCCTCTTGACAACTTTATGTATTTATTTAAGTTGGAAGTAAGTAAATTATGGTGTTGGTGGTTATGTGCCGTGGAATCGGTTCCGACTTAGAGCAACCCTGCACAGGGTTTCTAAGGCTGTAAATCTTTATGGGTGCAGAAAGCCTCATCTTCCTCCCACGGAACAGCTGGTAGTTAACTAGAACTGCTGACCCTGAGGTTAGCTGCCCAATTTATAGCCACATTATAGTAGCATGGAAATAGTGTTAGGTCTGTGGAAATCACAAGAAGGTCCTGGTTTGTCAACATATTCCAAAGTAGTAGTCTTGGTTCCCAAATGCTTTTCACAAGTCTCAGTAGAGTCAAGTCAACAGAGCAGGATTAGAAAATCTTTGTTCTTACATGATTAATTTGTCCTCTTATTTTAGACCTCCTTTGTTACTTTGGATGAAGCTATTAAGATAACCAACAGGCGTGTCAATGCCATTGAACATGGTGAGTATAAGCTGTTTTTGGAGGTACTATGCTCATTCATTTGTCCATCCCCCTACCCCCCCCACCCCCACTGGTTACCAGCCACTAGGAATCAGCTGCTGTAAGAAACACTCAGGATTATAAAATGAATCAGACATGCCCACAGTGGGAAGAGAGAAGGGTGTTAGTAATCCATAAAGCACTATTAAGTTCTTTGAAAGAAATGTGAGTAGGATGCAGGGACTTAAAGAGGTGAGTTATGATTTATTAGTTTTTGGTTATTCGTACAACTAGTAAAGGATGCAAATCTAAATTTCAAACAGGCTTCCCCCAGTGGTGCTTTCTGTATTTTTTTCCAGTGTGTAAGCAATACATCTTTATTCATATTGCTGTTGTTAGGTACCGTTGAGTTGGTTCCCACTCATAGCAACTCTGTGCACAACAGAATGAAACACTACCCAGTCCTGCGGCATCCTCACAATTGTTATTATGCGTGACTCCAGTGGTGCTGCCACTGTGCCTGTCCATCTCGGTGGAGGTCTTCCTTTTTTTGCAGATCTTCCACATTTCCAAGCATGATGTCCTTTTCTGGGGACTTCCTGATAACGTATTTGAGGTATGAGAGATAAAGTCTCACTATCCTGGCTTCTAAGGAACACTCAAATGTACGTCTTTGGACACAGACCTGTTTGTTCTTCTGGAAGTCCATGTCTTATCTAACAACACAACTTACATGCATCAACTCTTCTACAATCTTTTTTATTGTCCAACTGTCACATGCATATGGAGCTATTGAAAATACCATGGTCAGGTGCACTTTTGACCAAACTAACATCTTTGCTCTTGAACAGTTTAAAGAGGTCTTGTGAAGCAGGTTTGTGTAATGCAATATGTTGTCTGACTTCTTGGCTACTGCTTGCGTGAGTGTTGATAGTGGATCCAAGCAAAATGCAGTTTTTGGCAGCTTCGATCTTTTCTCCATTTATCGTGATGTTATTTATTGGTTCAGTGTAAGGACTTTTGTTTTCTTTACATTGAAGTGTAACCCATACTGAAGGTTGTGGTCTTTGATCTTCATCAGTAAGTATTTTAAGTCCTGTTTGCTTCCAGCAAGGTTGTATTATCTGCATATTGCAGATTGTTAATGAGTCTTCCTCCAATTCTGATGCCACATTCTTCTTCATATAATCCAATTTCTCAGATTATTTGCTCATCATAATGATTAAGTATGTGAAGGAAAGCAACCCTGGCACACAGCTCTCCTGATTCTAAACCATTCAGTGTCCCCTTGTTCTATTTGAGTGACTACCTCTTGGTCTATGTACAGGTTCTTCCTCATGAGTACAGTTAAGTGTTCTGGAATACTCATTCTTCCCAGTGTTATCCAGCGCTTCTCAGGTTCCACATAGTCAAAAGCCTTTTCATATTCAACAAAGCACAGGTAAACATCTTTCTGGTATTCTCTACATTCAGCCAAGTTCTGTCTGACATCAGCAGTGATAATCCCTAGTTCCACATCCTTTTCTGAATTCCTGGCAGTTCTCTGTCAACGCTCTGTTGCAACCATTTTTGAGTTATCTTCAGCAAAATTTTACTTGTATGTGATATTAATGATACTGTCCAATGATTTCTGCATTTTGTTGGGTTACCTGTCTTTGAAATGGGCACAAATATGGATTTCTTCCATTTAGTTGACCAGGTAGCAGTTTTCCAAATTTCTTGTTGATTATGAATGAGCCCCTCCAGTGCTGCATTGGTTTGTTGAAGGATTTCAATCTGTTATCCATCAATTCCTGAGTACTGTTCTTTGCCAGTGCCTTCAGTTCATCTTGGGCCTACTCCTTCAGAACCAGTGGTTCTTGATCATATGCTGCCTTTTGAAATGGGTGAACATCAACCATTTCTTTGACTCTGTATACCTTCCAACTTCTTTTGATACTTTCTGCATCATTCAATATCTTGACCATAGAATCCTTTAGTCCTTCAAGCTGAGGGTTGAATTTTTACTTCAGTTTTTTTTAGTTTCAGAAATGCTGATTGTGTTCTTCTATTGTGCTTTTGTAATTCCTGGTCTTTTGCACATTTCATTATAATACTTTGCTTTGTCTTCTTAAGCTGTCCTCTAAAATTTTCTGTTCAGCTCTTTTACCTCCTCATTTCTACACTGTTTCACAGTCCCTTCTGGCATCCATTTTAGACTATCCTGAGCGACCTTTGCTTTCTTCTTGTATGATGTTCTTGATGTTATCCCACAGCTCTTCTGGTCTTCGCCCATTAGTGTCTAATGCAACAAATCTGTTCTTTTAGAATGGTATTTAAATTCAGGTGGGAAATATGTTCCAGGTCATATTTTTTGGCTCTTGTGGACTTGTTTTAATATTCTTCAGCTTCAGCTTGAACTTGTATGTGAGCAATCAGTGGTCTGTTGTACGTACAGTCTGCCTCTGGCCTTGTTTTGGCTGATGATTTGGAGGTTTTCCACCGCCTTTTCTCACAAAGGACTTCTGGTGTAGTGCTGTGGATCAGCATTGGACTGAGACCCACAAGGTTGGCAGTTCAAACCCACGAGCTGCTCCTTAGAAACCCTATACAGGGTCACTATGAGCCAGACCTGACTTGACAACACTCAGCAACAACAGCTTCCCACAGATATAGCCAATTTGATTCCTGTGTATTCCATCTGGTAAGGTTCATGTGTGTAGTCACCATTTATGTTAACATAAAGAAGGTATTTGCAATGAATAAGACATTGGTCTTGCAAAATTTTATCATACGATCTCTGGTATCATTTCTTTCACCAACACCATATTTTCCAACTGCTTATCCTTCTTTGTTTATAGTCTTAGTATTCTAATCACCAGTAATCAGTACATCTTGATTCCATGTTTGATCAATTTCACTGAAGAAGTTGATAGAATTCTTCAAATTCTTTATCACTGGTTTTCGTGATTGGTACATCAGTTTGAATTAGGCATATAGATGTTGTCCTATCACAGACAGCATTGTACTTTTAGATCTTGACATTTTCTTTTTGACAATGAATGTGATGGCATTACTCTTTCATTTGTTGTTTAGGCATAGTAAACTATATGTTGTCTCATACAGAATGGACAGTACCAGCCCATTTAGCTCATTAATGCCTAGGATATCTATGTTTGTGCTTTCTGTTTCAGTTTTGAAACTTCCAATTTTCCTAGATTCATACTTCCTAAGTTGAATGTTCTGATTATAAATGAATGTTTGCAGTGGTTTCTCTTCATTTTGAGTTGTGCCCCATCAGAAAATGAAGGTCCTGAAAACTTTACTCCATTTGCATCGTCATGGTCAACTCTACTTTGAGGAAGCAGCTCTTCTCCACTGGTATTTTGAGGGCCTTCCAACCTGAGGGGCTCATCTTCTGGCACTGTATCTGACAATATTCTGGTGCTCTTCATCATGTTTCAGTATTCAGTAATCTGGTGTTGACAGTGTTCTACTGCTATTCGTAAGGTTTTCAGTGGCTAAGCATTCAGATGTAGTCCACCTTTCCATCTTCCTAGTCTGTCTTAGCCTGGAAGCTCAGGTAAAAGCTGTCTACCACAGGTGACCCTGCTGGTATTTAAAGTACCGGTGGCATAATTTCCAGCACCACCGCAACTCACAAGCCACCAAGTACGACAAACTGACAGATGAGTGGAGTCCTTTTTAAAATATAATTTTAAATTCCCCTCCTTTAGGCCTTATGTCCTGTACTTGATTTCTAGAAATAAATTTTGATTCATTTCTTTTTCTTCACTGTTAACAGTACTTTCTGCTCAGTTTGCATTAAACATTTCAGTTTTAAGAAACGAGAGGAGCAAAGTCCAAATAGTAAATTATTTTATTTCAGGTTCTATTAGTGTTAGAAAGGAAGTTATGTTGTATTTTAAAATGCAAAATATATTTCTTCTGTGCTTACTAGTACTTTGTACTTGAAACTGCAAGCCAAACAAAATGAATAAGGTAATGGTGCTTACCCTTTAAAGAGAATAGAATCAGAGTAAGCAAATTCTGTATTAAGTAGAACCTAATGACTGGCATAAAACTCAACAAATCCTAATTTTTTTGCTCATCTACTTAATGTCTGTGTTTCAGAGTGATGTATTTATGTTTTGTCAATAGATTCGTGTTGTATATGTTTTGGTCCAGTATGTTATCTATGGATAGAAAAGACACTAGATAGAAAGGCATATACCAAAATCCTTACAATGATTACTTTGGAATGACTGGATTGTATTTCATTTTTGGTGTTCCTGTGTATTTGTTTTTTAAGTTTTCTGTATTGTTGTTGTTAGGTTACCTTCAAGACAATACTTACTTATAGCAACCTTATACACAGCAGAACAAAACATTGCCTGATCCTGGACCAACCTCACAATTGTTGCCACACTTGACCCTATTGATGCTGCCACTCTGCCAATCCATCTCGCTGGGAATCTTCCCCTTTTTCTCAGACCTTGCACCTTAACCAAACATGATATCCTTCTCCAGTGACTGGTCCCTCCTTACAATATGTCTGAAGTGTCAGAGACGAAGTTTGCCCATCGTGGCCTCCAAAAAGCACTCTGGCTGCTCTTTTTCCAACACAGATCTGTTGGTTCTTTTGGCAGTTCATGGCACTTTCAATATTCTCCAACACCATAACTCAAAAGCATCAATTCTTCTACAGTCTTCCTTATTCACTGTCCAGCTTTCACATGCATATGAGATTATTGAAAATACCATGGTTTGGGTCAGGCACACCTTAGTCTTCAAGCTGACATCTTTTAAAAAGGTCTTGTGCAGCAGATTTGCCTAATGCAATACGTCGTTTGATTTCTTTACTGCTGCTTCCATGAGTGCTGATAGTTGATCCAAGAAGAATGAGGTCCTTGACAACTTCAATCTTTTCTCCATTGATAAGAATGTTGTTTATTGGTCCAGCAGTGAGGATTTGTTTTTTTTTTACATTGAGATGCAATCCATACCCTAGGCTGTGCTCTTTGATCTTCATCAGTAAGTATTTTAAGTCCTCTTCACTTTCA
>NW_006408739.1:922495-923938 GCF_000296735.1 Chrysochloris asiatica
AGAAGGCAATGGGGAGAGATATATAAAACCCTGAAAGAAAAAAAACTGCCACCCAAGAATCCTCTACCCAGCAAAGCTGTCAATCAAATATGATGGTATAATCAAAACATTCCAGGATAAACAGAAGCTAAGGGATTTTGCCAAAGCCAATGCTGCTATGAAAAACATCCTAAAGGAAGTTCTGTGGACTGAGAACTAATATGAACAGACAACAACTACAGAATGACGTACATGGCAGCATCACCCTGAACTCAATCGACAAATGCAAGAGTCAAGAACAGAGGATCTGGGAGGTCTGTCTATGATCAAAACAATTACAATGTGAAAGAAGGTAAACACAGAGGAACAGAGATCCAGGTGGTGGGAAGGTCAGGTAGATTACAGGATAAAATAGACTGTCTTAAATGGAAGGTAGAACTAATGGAATATAAGGTAACCACAATGTGGTTGGGGTGGGGTGGTCTAGTTTGGGTGTTCGGGAGGGCAATACAACAAAGGGGGAGGAGGCAGAAGAACAAGATAGAACAAACCTGAGATAGGTTTGTATGGCCTAGTGGGACAGAGGTAAATTGTGATGCATACCAAACCTTGGAACAACAGGGCTCTGGGATACAGGAATCTAGGTATAGTTTGAAGAGGGGAAATAATACTAAAATGCTTGACTGCCTTATGAATATTAGTTTCCCTTGCCTACTATTGTAAAATAGACACTTGAGTGGGATAGAAAGGAATGTTGGGAAACATGATTACAGAAAACTTGTAAGCACATCTTCAGCCTATAACTGATTAGAATACCTAAAATGGGTTCTACATCTTGACCAGTGAAATAGGCCTTGTGCAAAGCCTTTACAGAGTAGAGGACCTTAGGTGGAATCCTGAGTCCCATCTAAGAACCTTATGAGGTGGGACATTCCCACTAGAAAGGACAAGCAGAGTGGAACAGCTACAATGACAGAAGATAGATCTTCAAAGAAAGATCATCAGGAAAACCTCAAAACAAAAATGTCAGCATGACTGTCTACTACAAGAATAAGCAAGCTGTTCGCCAGGAAAACAATCAAGGCTAGCAATCAAGTGCCTTCAGGACAAACTCCCCTCTAAGACTGAAACTCAAAGGGAATACACAAACAAGCATGTAAGCTTGCTGGCGATCACATTGGTCTACTGGTGAGTGGAAGAGGTAGAAAGGCATCAATGAAGAAATGGGCTGAGTTCAACCACAGTCCATTGAATCCCATTGACCTGGATATGAGAGAGAGAAGAGGAAGGGCTGGTTGGTCCAAAGTGTGGTGAGACATGAGGACACTTGAGCCCATGGACAAGGACTTTGCCACAGAGGGCTAGAGCTGAGAGTGAAGCATCCAGCTGATATGTAGTGAGGGGAGATGCACAAGAACACCCAAACTTGCAGACAAGTACCCTTTTGACCTAGCCTCAATGGCT
>NW_006408739.1:924038-937452 GCF_000296735.1 Chrysochloris asiatica
GTGCTCTTTGATCTTCATCAGTAAGTATTTTAAGTCCTCTTCACTTTCAACAAGCAAGGTTGTATCATCTGCATATCACAGGTTGTTAATGCGTCTTCCTCCAATCCTGATACCAAGTTTTTCTTCATAGAACCCAGCTTCTTGGATTATTTGCTCAGCATACAGGTTGAATAAGTAAGGTGAAAGAATACAACCCTGTAACTCACCTTTCTTTATTTTAAATATGGGTTATTAATATTGAAGTTTAAATTATTGATAGAAGCAAAATTTTATTCTAGTTTGTGGGTATTTATTGTCTTTGTTAGATAACTAGGCTTAGTACTTTAAGTCTACTTAGTCAATGTTCCCATGTTCTATTCAAACAACTGCCTCTTGGTCCATGTACAGATTCCTCATGAGCACAATTAGTGTTCAGGAATACTCATACTTCACAATATTGTCCATAGCTTGTCATGATCCACACAATCGAAAGCCTTTGTGTAGTCAATAAAGCACAGGTAAACATCTTTCTGATATTCTCTACTTTCAGCCAAGATCCATCACACATCAGCAGTGATATCCCTTGTTCCATGACCTCTTTTGAATCCGGCTTGAATCTCTGTCAAAAAAATTTTTCTATACCAGTATGCATTAATTTTGTTATTGGAGTCCTGGTGTGGCACTGGACTGCTAACTGCAAACTTGGTGGTTCAGTCCCACCAGCCACTCCTTGGAAACCCTATGCAGGACCACTGTAAGAATCTACTGGATGGTGTAATAATAACTTTACAATTAGGGGGGGAAATGTAATAAAAAAATAAGCGCTATAATTTGAAAAATGGAGATTTGAAGTCTAACGTGTATGTGTGTTGTTTTTTTTCCCTTCAATTTTAGTCATCATTCCCCGGATTGAACGAACCCTTTCTTACATTATCACAGAGCTGGATGAGAGAGAGCGAGAAGAGTTCTATAGGTTTGTTGGGATTGGCAGTTGAATACTTTAGTTTTCCACACCTTTTTGCTAAGTGTCTAGTGGACTTATGCTCTTTGGAACTCAACTTACATTTATTCTCATAAATCAGAAGCATGGAGTAATATTACCAAAAATTATGGAGACAAATCTATGTCAAGTTCATGAACATACTTAAAACATGGCATTCCCAAAAGCTTTCAACAGGCTTGACTAGTCTTTAAAAAGAAACAGTGATTCAGATTAGATGTCCTACATATAAATAGGGTAAACTAATGAATCAGTCAGTCAGTAATATGTGTTGCTTGTTAATATGTTCTAGGAGAAAGTATACTTGAACTCTGATAGCGTAGTGGTTACGAATCGGCCTGCAAACCATAAGGTCAGCAGTTTGAAACTACCAGCTGTTCCGCAGGAGAAAGATGAGGTTTTCTGCTCCCGTAAAGATTTACAGCCTTGGAAACCCTGTACAGGGTCACTATGAGTCGGAACCAACTCCATGGCATATAACAACTACTACTATTAGTTCGCATAGTACTTGGGGAGGAATTATGCAAATATACACATAGTTTGTGACACTTACAGCCAGTTGTTGTTATCGGTTCCAACTCATTGTAACCCTGTAGAGGGTTTCCAAGAAGCTGGTGGGTTTGAACTGCTGACTCTGAGCCAGTACAGGCAAATAAATACTAAATAGGTGGATCAGGGATCTGTGGTTTAGAGAGGTGAGAAAGAGGTGAAGGCAGGTGTATTCAGGAAGATAGGGAAGTTGTGGGCCTTGAGTAGCAACTGCTCAGATTCATCTTATTAAAGGCATTTAGCTTTTGTCCCTTAATGACTTGCAAATTTGTGATAGAGATTATTCGTGTTGCATGAGCCAACATTTTAATAACTGTTTGAATGCTCAAATTAGTTCCACTAGAGAATCAGTTGTTTAACTTGGAACATGAAGTTTCACTTAAAACATTGGAAGTATTTTTTAATATGGGTTATTAATAATGAAGTTTAAATTATTGATAGAAGCGAAATTTTGTTCTAGTTTGTGGGTATTTATTGTCTTTGTTAGATAATTAGGCTTAGTACTTTAAGTCTACTTAGTACTAAAAGAAACACTATGGCACACAGTAGTCAGATAATCTCCCCCCTTACCTTTACAGGTTAAAGAAAATACAGGAGAAGAAAAAGATTCTCAAGGAAAAATCTGAGAAGGACTTGGAGCAGCGCAGAGCAACTGGAGAAGTGATAGAACCTGCAAATCTTCTGGCTGAGGAGAAGGATGAGGACCTTCTGTTTGAATAGCCTCTCCCTTATCTGTCTGTTCAGAAATCCTAACTCTGGCTCCAATTCAATTCAGTGTGTAGGGTTGGTATGTGTGCCTATTTATTTATTTTGGGCCTAAGAATCTCACTGGTGTTAAAATTTCCCAGGTTGGGAAGTTTAGGGATTACTTCTGCAACCTCACAGTTCAGCCATGATATCAGAGATGTATAGAATTTAGGATTTGCCACATGGAAGTTACCAACACTCCATTTCCATCTGTTACAAGTGATTTGCATACCAAGCTTATTAGGAAATGCCACCAGAGAAGAAACATCAGTGGTCTCAGGCCGTGTACCACTGTGCACCCCTTGTTCCTGCCACCATGCACCTAGGCACTCTTGTCTGATAGTGCTGCGGCTGTCTTTGTGTGGCCGTGGCACTTCTCTCCAAGTTTTATGAATACCTTCACTTTTCTTTCCTTGCATGACAGGCCTGTCCTGTCTATCGTGGGAGTTCTGTCAATTTAAATGTGACTATGGTCGAAGCAAAGTAAAGTGATTCAAAAACAAGGTGTTTCTTTATTACTATTGCTAAGATAACAGTCTTGTTCTTATGCTCAGATTGGCACGTGGTGGTGTCATCCACAAAGTTTCCCCTGCACACATGTCATGGGTAGCTTCCCTCATTTTCCTTCAGATAACAGTTTTAGTAATGGGCTGACAGCATTGTGTTTTGGGATACTGCCAAGTAAGATTACCAGTAAACTAGGAGGGTTTCTGTATGAGAATAGATAAAATTCTCATTCCCATTTTGAATAAGCTCACTGTTTTATAAGCAGTAACAACTTGCCATTTCTCACTTATGAAGGTAAGGACCCAGCATGTGGACTTGTTCTCTGTGCTGTTCAATTTGGTGTGAACCACCCATGATCACACCATCATTTTGGCAAACACTAGGCTTTGACAGAGTTAATGACATAGTCAAATACACTTTAAAATAACATTATTTGAATTAATTTGATACACAATTGAACGAATTGATATATAAGCATCAGTTTTTGAAAATACTAAGTAATTTTTTGTTGTTAGGTACTGTTGAATAGATTCCAACCCATAGTGACTCTATGCACAACAGAACAGAACACTACTCAGTCGTGTCCCAGCCTCACAGTCATTGTTAAGCTTGAGTCTGTTGTTTTTGCTACTGCCATTGTGCCAATCCCATCTCATTGGGGGTCTTCCTCTTTTGCTCCGGAACTTTACCTCACGTGATGGCCCTCTCTAGGGTCAAGTCCCTGCTGATAATGTATGTCCAAAGTATGAGAAACAAAGTCTCACCATCCTGGCTTCTGAGGAGCATTTTTTCCCCCAAAACTTCTTACTGTAATTTGGGTGAAAGTTTACAGAACATAATGGTTTCCCATTCAATAAATCATACTTTGTTTTATGACATTGATCCATTCACCTTTCTATCCCTTCCAGACTTTGGAGCTGTCTCACTGGATACTTTTGGTTGATTGTTCTAAGGAATGGGTACCTCCCTAGTGCAACTGTTCACCTTACAGGCTTGTCTAATATTTGCTGGAAGTTAAGCTATGGAGTGAGTTCACTTCCTGGTTTACAGGGAGTCCTGATGTGGCTCAGGAGCAGCTGGTGGATTTGAATCGCCGACCTCGTGGTTCAAACCACAAGATCGGTTTGAACCACAAGGTCAGCGATTCAAAACCACCAGCTGCTCCTGAGGAGCATTCTTGTATTTCTTCCAACACAAATTTCTTTGTTCATCTGGCAGTCTATAGTACTTAAGATATTATTCTCCAACCATAACGCAAATTCATCAATTCTATGGTCATCTTTATTCATTGCCCAACTTTCATGTACATACAAAAGCTTTTGAAAATACCATGGCTTGAGTCAGGTGCCCGTAGTCTTCAAACTGACATTTTTGCTATAGAACGCTTCAAAGAGGTCTTGTGTAGCAGATTTGCCTAATGCAATATAGTGTTTCATTTCTTGACTGCTGCTTCCATGACTGTTGATAGTTGATCCAAGCAAAATGAAGTCTTTGACAGCTTCAATCTTTTCTACATTTATTGGTCCACTTGTGAGGATTTTTGTTTTCTTTACATTGAGGTGCAACCCATACTGAAGACTGGTTTTGATCTTAATAAGTATTTTAAGTTCACTTTCAGCAAGCAAGATTGTATCATCTGCTTATCACAGGTTGTTAATGAGACTTCCTCTAATCTCGATGCCGTATTCTTCACATAATCCAGCATTTCAGTATTTGCTCAGTGTACAGACTAAATAAGTATGGTGAAAGAATGCAACCCTGACACCTTTCCAAATTTTAAACCATTTAATGGAACCTTGTTCTGGTCAACAACTATGTTTTGGTCTATGTACAGGTTCCTCATGAGCACAATTAAGTGTGCTGGAATACTCATTCTTCTAATGTTGTCCACTGCTTGTTATAATCCACACAGTTGAATCAATAAAGTAAAAGTAAACATCTTTCTCTGCTTCAGCCAAGATCCATCTGACGCCAGCAATCACGTCCCTTGTTCCACATCCTTGTCTGAATTCGGCTGGAACCTCTGGCAGCTCATACTGTTACAGTGGTTTTTAAATTATCTTTTAAGAAAAATTTACTTGCATGTGATATTAGTGTCATTGCCAAATTATTTGCACATTTCATTGGGTCATCTCTCTTTGGAATGGGAACAAATACGGATTTCTTCCAATCATTTGGCAGCTCATACTGTTAACAGTGGTTTTTTAATTTAAGAAAATTTTACTTGCATGTGATATTAGTGACATTGCCAAATGATTTGCACATTTCATTGGGTCATCTCTTTGGAATGGGAACAAATACGGATTTCTTCCAATCATTTGGCCAGGTAGCTGTCTTCCAAATTTCTTGGCACAGATGACTGAGTGCCTCCAGTGCTGCCACACTGTGTTGAAAGATTTCAATTTATATTCCATCAATTCCCGGAGCCTTGTTCTTTGCCAATGCCTAGAGTGCACCTAGGACTTATTCCTTCAGTATCATTGACTCTTGAAATGGTTGATCATCAACCATCTATTTTTGGTACAGTGACTATTCCATCTTCTTTTGATGATTACTGCATCATTCACTATTTTGACCATTGTTAAGTGCTGTCGAGTCAGTTCTGACTCATAACGACCCTGTTTAAGGTTCCCAAGGAGCTGGTGAGTTTGAACTGCTGCCCTTGTGGTACAAACAGACCTTGTGACCCAGTGTATTATCCCACGGCGCCACACCAAGGCTTGATCTTTTTGTCTTCAGTTCTTTCAGCTTGAGGAATGCTGTGCAAGTTCTTTCCTTACAGTTTTCTAACCCCAGGTCTTCATACATTTCACTACAATACTTGACTTTTGTCTTCTCACTACCCTTTGAAATTTTCTGGTTCAGTTCTTTTACTTCCTTGTTTTCTTCCATTTGCTTTAGTAACTTTTACATTGGAGAGCAAGTTTCAGAGTCTATTCTGACATCCATTTGGTCTTATCCTTACTTAATCTTTTGCTTTTTTCCTGATGTTCTTGATGCCATCTCAATCTTCTGGACTTTGGTCATTAGTGTCAAATGTATCAAATCTGTTCTTCAGATGAACTCTTAAGTTCAGGTGGGATATGTTCATGGTCAAATTTTGATTCTCATGGACTTGTTTTAGTTTTTTTCGGCTTCAGCCTGAACTTGTTTTGGCTGATGATAGGGAGCTTTTCCACCATCTCTTCCCACAGATGTTGTCAATTTGATGTTTGTGTATTCTGTCTGGTGAGGTGAGATCCATGTGTATAATTCTCTTACGTTGTTTAAAAAAAAGTTAATTGTAATGATGGAAGTCACTGATTTTTCAAATTTCTATCATGCGATCTCCAGCATCATTTCTATCACCTATGCTGTATTTTCCAACTACTGATTCTGTTTCCAACCTTTCCATTCTAATCACCATCCATCTTGATTGCATGTTTGGTTAATTTCATACTGGAGAAGTTGGTAGAATGCTTCTATTTCAACATCACTGGCTTTAGTGGTTGGTGTGTAAATCTTTATATTGTTATTAAGTGGTCTTGTTAAGTGCTGTCAAGTTGATTCTGACTCATAGAGATCCTGTATAGGGTTTCTGTGGAGTGGCTGGTGAGCTTGAACTGCCGACCTTGTGGTTCAAATCAACCTGGCAGTCCAGTGCATTAACCTGCAGTACCACATCAGGACTTCTTGTGCCTTGGTTATTATCCAATCACTGACAACATTGTACTTCATGCTATATCTTGAAATGTTCTTTTTGATGATCAGTGCAATGCCATTACTTTTCAATTTGTCATTCCTGGCATAGTAAGCCATGTGATTGTCAAGATTCAAAATGGCCAATACCAACCCATTTCAGCTCACTTATGTGCTTATGATATTGACTTCTATGTGTTCCATTTCATTTGACTTGCAAATTTTCCTAAATTCGTACTTCATACATTCAATATTCTGATTATTAATGTTTACAGGTGTTACTACTACTCTTTTTGAGTTGTGCCCCGTCAGCAAGTGAAGGTCCCCAAGACTTGACTTTATTTGCATCATCACCGTCAACTCTACTCTGAGAAGGCAGCTCTTCCCCAGTCACATTTTGAATGCCTTCCAACCTGAGGGGCTCCTCTTCTGGCACTGTATCTGACAGTATTCTGGTGTTCGTCATGTTGCAATATTCTGGTGCTGACAGTATTCCACTGGTATTCATAGTATTTTTAGTGGCTAAATGTTCATAAGTAGTCCATCTTTCCTTGTCTGGCTTAGTCTGGAAGCTTTGCTGATACCTGCCCACCACATTGACCTAACTGCTATTTAAGATATTAGTGGCATAGCTTCCAGTATTACAGTAACACGTAAGCCACCACAATCCAACAGACTGACAGATGAGTCAGTTTAATTCCTTCTGTAAAATGATTTTATCAAATTAAACAGTTTTAAGTACCAGGTGCTGTTTTAAATTGTTACATATCATGTATTATGCCACTTAGTATTTCAATTCCTATCCGTTCTGTCTCTTCTGTATTTAAAATTGGTTATTTAAAGTAAGCTACAGGACCTGTCACAGGAAGTTGATTTTTAGAAGATGCTGTTTAGCTCAAAGAATAAAATGAATGTAAAATTTGCAGTTATTAGGAAAGCAATAACTGACTTAAGTCTTTTTAAAATAGGTAATATTGAACTTGTTATGTGCTGTCCAGTTGGTTCCAATGCTTAGTGACACTGTATAGTTTCCAAGGAGCTGCTGGCGGATTTGAACCAACCTTATGGTTCACAGTCCAGTGTTTATCCTACAGCTCCACACCAAGACTCCAATATTGAACTGCTAAACATTTAATGCAAGATGTCAGAATTTCAGCTTCCTCAAAACTAATTTCCATTTTTTCCTGTCAAATAATCAACCAGGAATTGAAGCCAAATACATCTTGATTTCAGAGCCTTGGTTTTTAAGCACTAAGCACTCCCTCTCTAGAAGCACAGTAATTTGATGTTAACAGTAGGGAACCAGATTATATCCTGGTTTTCATTGAATACAATGCCTTTTTTTCCTGCATACATTGACAGTTCAGCAGTCTTTACATATACAGATCAGTGTATATTACACCCATCATGTTCTCAGTATTTAAAACACTGAGCCAGGAAGTACCCTACATTTTTCCTGAGATTTTTAAAAGCTCTAGTATTTATCTGCCTTGGTTAAGATGCCTATACATATGCAGATGGTTTTATGATTTAGCATAGTGTCAAGAAATTAGGAGAAAACAGTGGAGGAGAGCTGGTAATAGGGGCAGGGACACAGCAGTTAATAGGGGTGGAAAGCTGGATCAGGATACTTAGTTGTGTTTGTATATGGAAGCTTTTGTTGGTATATGATTTGCCTCCTTTGAGAGCTACAGACTGGTATAGTGGACTAAAGATGAGAAAGAATGGAGAAATAAAATTTTGTATAAGGAGACTTCAAAAAAGTTCATGGAAATTTTTCATATGCTTTTGTTTCATTTCTCCAGGAACTTTTTGAAGCCCCCTCATACATGAGCAACATATTATCCTGTGTCCTCAAATCCCTGTTGCATATAAAAGCTAAATTTGCCTATCACATCCTCTTTCCTAGAAAACTCCCATGTTCGTGGCTTTAGGTTGTCCGTCCTTACACAGTTTTAAAAAAGGAAACAAAACAATTATGGAAACAGGGTTTATATCTTTGTAAACAAGGGACACTCCCACATTGCAGCCTTAAATTACTGAACAACAATTCTATAGGTATTGTTATGCCCAGAATTCAGGGTCCCCAAAGACCACCCAGGAGCCGTGTACCGATGCAAATACATAAGGGTTGTTTAATCAAACTCGAGCCAGGTCTCTAACCTTATCCGACATTTCGGAATAGAGAAAGAGCCCCGAATTCATTGTCTGCAGGGTTTTTATAGAATTTTCAAATAGCTCAGGTTTCTCAGCTTTACAATCTTTGGATTGGGTAACAATTGGCAAACTATGAGATGTTACAGTTTAATTGGTCAGGACTGGTGGTCTTTGTTCTTAGGCTAGGGTAAAGGAAAACATCTGGCCACTGGCCTTGAGCTGCCTGGCTATTTATACATATATCATATTCTTGGAGCTAGAGTACGTGTTCAGGCTAATGTACAGAATGGAGATTGACCTTGCCTCTGGAGGGAACTAATAACTGAGGCCTTGTCTATTTAAAATGCTTTCCTGAGCCTGACTAGAGTTTAGTCAAGCAGTTTCTAGGTAGGCAAAATCAGGTAAAATCAGTTTGGTCCTTACAGTATTTTGTGTTCTACTCAGAGGTTCTAATGGTCTTTGGAGGGGCCAGGCAGGGATGCAATTACTTGAAGAGGATGGTAGGTGTGTGTAAGCTATAAATGGCAGGGTATGAGCACAGCAAGATCAAGTTACTCCTTGGCATTGTTATTTGAAATATAGTTTTACTTTTTATTTTTACAATACAGTGTGTAGTATGACATCTCAAAATAAGAGTGCAGATACAGGATAAGAACACACAGGATAAGGAATAACAACAGGTCTCCAAAAGGTTACCTTTATTAAGGCTAAATCCCTGGTTTATGTTTTCCAAACACATTCACAAAATCACATTCAAATGATTATCAATAATTATTCCTTAAACCAAGAGGAAAGGAAAAATATCCAGATAGTAGATTTTCATAGAAAGCAAATCTGGATTAGTCTAAATACTATTCCCCTTTCTGTTTGTTCTAACTTAGGAAATTTTAGAAAGGAAGTTATTTATTTGGATTACCCATGTTCATTTCATTTCCATATTAAGTGGTTAAGATGATTACCTTCCCCAAGCTGGGGTCTTAAATCAGAACCTTAGAAGGACAGGAAATGGAATCTGTCCATAATGGCTAAAACAACTAGTCATATTCAACAAAACCCAAAACAATGCAGAAACCAAAACCAGTTGGAGTTCAGTGGATTCTGAAGCATGGCGACCTTGTGTGTCAGAACAGAATTGGGTTACACAAGGTGCAAAGCAAGGCTTTTCTCCCATTCAAGGACATCGGCAACAACTCACTTTTCACTTGTTTAGGGATTGTTTGAGTATCAGCACATCCATTTCACTAGGATTGGGAAAAGTTGTGGGCATAAACCTTTCTCTCTACCACTGCTGACAAGGAAAAGAATGATAGGACATCGGTGACCCCCAAAATGGCTCTTGCCACCTTGATGACTTCCTAAAAGTAAACCATTGTATGGCGTATGCTTTTGTGCAAGATCTGCTTGTGAAAGCCCAGCTGTGGCCTGCTGGGTAACTCAGGGACTCAGTGACACGACTGAAAACCTCATTCTAACTCAACACAGATGGTCAGCATTTTAGACCTTAAGGTTACAACTGCCGTTAGTGCCCTTAAGTTGGTTCTGACTCATGGTGACCCTGCATAGGGCTTCCAAGGAGTGACCGGTGGGTTTGAACCACTGACGTTGTGATTCAAATCAACCTTTCAGTCCAATGTTTATACTACAGCGCCATATGGTTACAATTAGTTATCAGTTATGATAAGCGGATCACAAAACTCCATGGTCTACCATAGAGTGCCCTTCATTTCTGAGGAGAAAGTAAAACCGGAAAATATTAAGTGCTAAATATATTCCTTGGTTTTCAATGCTGAAAAATCAATGTGACCTTTGCATTTTGCTGTTACAAGGAGGAGTGTTTAAGATTTGAAGAGACAATACATAAGACATTCCTTCCTTCAATTCAGGAATGTTATTTTCTTCCTTAAAAACATTATCTTGAATATATTTCCACATAAGACACATTTCTCAGTGAACATAGAGGCCATGTAAATTCGAACAAGAAAGGCAACATATATAAACTGTTTACATTTGTTCAAATAAAATTATGCAGAAGAGAAAAATAAAATTTATAGACAATACAGAGCAAAACTACTCATTAAAACAATTATGTTAAAATAAATGACAAGTCAGTATTCTTCCAGTGTTTAGCTTTGAAAACAGGAAATGCTGTAGCTAAAGTCTCCATGAAAACAAAATCATGACATTCACATTTGAGGTTTTGGGTCACACACTGTCTCTAAGGCTTTAAAATAAGACATCTCAAAATAAGACATCTCAAAATTCCCATGCCAATTATACAAATTGCATTTTAAAGTTACAGCTAGAAAGTACAAAATCCCATTAGCTTAAACATTTCTTTTATGATTTAGCCAGTTGTGGCATTCAGGTTCTAAGAGACAGAACTTCTTAGGATAAAAACCTGTTTGGACATGAATTTTGCTCAGTGTACTCCTAAAGTGTTCAAATGACTTTCAGGTCGACTTTTCTTTCTGAGCAATATTTTCCTTGACCATATATAATTTTACTCCAATGCTGAACAAGTGTAATCAGTGATCATTTGTCAATCTATTAGATATTACTATACAGTACAGCAGCTATGTTCATCAACAATTCCAGTTTTACCTATATATAACACAGCCACAGGGTCACACTGTGCTTATATACAAGGATGCAAAAACTGTCAAAGGTACTATACCCTCCCATGCACGTAAAAACCTACATCATGGGGAAGAACAGGCAACAGTTTATAGAATGTTCACCATTCATAAAATGTTAACTTATACATTCTGTTGTAGCATGCAGATTGGAGAAGTTATCAAATTAGTTGATAATTTTAAGAAAGAGAGTTAAAAAATCATGACAGCTTATAAAAGATCAACTTATGTTGAATATAGCTTTCACCAGATCACAGTCTGCTGAATGTGCAGAAGTCTGATCTACAAAATTTAAGCTAAAAAAGCGAGTGCATCTAACGGAATACTGTTTAAAATTAAAAGACAATCAAGGTGAATTCTAGCCTAACAGAGTAGTTACACACCAAAGTGCACCATTTTGTTTTTTCCTTAGAAAGTATTTCTGATGACTAAATCCATTTCCTAAGCAAATACTGCCTTGTCCAGTGCACAGAAGCACAGTCCTATGAAAAGTTCCCATGAAGCATTTAAATGTTTAAATAACATGAATATTTACAACTATGTGAGACATGGACTGACAATGAACACAAACACAACATTTTTCATGGAAATATGACTAGCCAGGAAATATTTAGGTTGGTGAAAAAAGAAAAGATTTTTATATAGATAAAATGGACTGCCATACAATGGATACTTCCTTCACCTCAGCCAAGTGGATGGCACCCACTGAGGTTCAGTATCAAGTTTGTTTATTAACCTAAGCAGCTCCTGATAGGCTTTATCAAGATCTGAATTCACAATTGCTGTGTCAAAGTAGTGGCCATTGTTCTGCTCCATCTCTCTAGTCTTCTCAATGATTTCTCTCAATTCTTCAGGCTGCAGAGAGTAGATAAAAGCAGGTCATTTTCATTCCTTAACAAAAAACAGGATGGGTCAGAAATGGCTGAAGAAGAACAATAAATCACCTCACAGTGCTTTCCTTCTTTCAAAACACTCAACCTTTTGAGGCTCAGCTGAAGCTGAACATGTGAGGAGCTCTGCCCCAACCCCATAGTGACCAATGGTTTCTTGTGCTCCAAAGCCCAAAACCAAATCCACTGCCATCGAATCAATTCTGACTCACAGTAACCCTGAATGGGGTTTCCTAGGCTGTAAGTCTTTAAGGGAACAGAAGCCTCTTCTTTCTCCCATGGAGCTGTTGATGGGTTTAGCTGCTGACCTGTGGTTAGCAGTCCAGCACTTGTCCTGCAGAACCACCAGCATCTACTGAATTCCAACTATGAATCATTTAGGACTTGACATACAGTGTTGTACTGTTATCTACGTTTTCATATATTTCTGTCTTAATTCACCAAAATGGCTATGCTTTAAGAACATAGGCTGTTACTTTGAATTGTTTTCAAACACTTTAAGGCATCATAATTTGTTCTTAAAATTAGTATTTAATACAACATGAACCTTTCTGGTTTGCAGCAAGGGCAGCAGGATCCAAAGCCCTAACTACTCTCAGCTTTGTAAAATATCTGTCCTTTCTATCTCTTACAAAGTTACGTAGGGTAAACATTATTGGAAAAGAGAAGAATAATTAGAATGGGTATCTATTTCTCTGAAAATACTGCTCGATAGCCCAAAATTTCATAACCTAATAGATTATTTTTGAGAAGTGCTCCTTTTAACACATTATTTCATTTCAATACAAAAAAGGTCTTTACGATACAAAAATGTATCCTAACAGAAACTACATATTGTTGTTGTTAAGTACTGTGGAGTCAGTTGACTCATAGCGACCCTGTAATAGTTTTCAAGGAGTGGTTCATGGGTTTGAACCATCGACCTCGCAGTTAGCAGTCCATTGCTTACCCTATAGTGCCATACCAGTAAACGACATAAATCAGGCCTTTAAAAAAATACCAGGTAACATATAAGATGGCGGATCGGGTGGAAGTGCAGTGAGGAGCTCCGTCAGAAACAACACAGAATACAGGACCAAGCAGGCTCAGGGGATGGTCCCAGAATTCTGAATCACATATAAAGGAATATTTAGAAGGTTGGAAGGCTTACAGCTAAGGGAATTAGTAGCAAAAGCAAGAAATCCATTGCTTTCTAATTCAAGACGCTCAGCTGCTCCAGGAGCTGCCATCTTGGGTAAGACCAATCGGGGGAAGGATCAGAGCAGCCACGGATG
>NW_006408739.1:940027-944098 GCF_000296735.1 Chrysochloris asiatica
TGATGAACTGGACCTACACTCAGAGCAGCAGTTAATACCAACAGAGAGGGAAAGTCTTCACATCAACTATCAATGCTATCCCCTCTGTACACAGGGTAGATAGGGATGGGCAACTTAGACATTGGTTACCTAAAATGAGGGGCAATAAAGTGACTGGCTTACAAGGTTTCAAGAGGGAGTTTAGTTTAAGAGTATGGGGGGAAAGAGTCCCCATTGAATAGCTGTCATCTTGTCTAGATGGGTCTGGTGAAAAGAGATGAGGATAAGATTCGTAAAATTCAATAGTGAATAATTGTTATCATGATTAATTGTGACTGTCACAATTGTAAAGGTAGAAAGTTTTGTAACAAAAAAAGGCGAGTGGTTAATCTTACAGTCCAGAAACAGAGGCCCCTAGCACCATCAAGAGAGAAACGCACAAGCAGAACGCGGGACCTTATCCAGAGAAGCAGCAGCACCAGAGATGGGGACATGGAGAGGGGGAGTGCCTGAGGACTCTAGATTCATGGAGTAAGAAGAGAGGGATTAAGAGCTGGT
This sequence comes from Chrysochloris asiatica, assembly GCF_000296735.1. Taxonomy (NCBI): domain Eukaryota; kingdom Metazoa; phylum Chordata; class Mammalia; order Afrosoricida; family Chrysochloridae; genus Chrysochloris; species Chrysochloris asiatica. The sequence continues at coordinate 940,565 of NW_006408739.1, forward strand.
GGTCAGGAGCAGACTTGCAGAATGTGCCCTTTGGAGACGTAAATTATTATATATGCCTGAGTGGTTTTTACGTTTGTTTGTTTGTTTTTAAAAAAGCTAAAGTGGATAGAGAGAAATACTGCTAACTGATGGTGCATGGAGGGGATTATAATCAATGTAATGAAACAAGGTATATGATTTGTTGAATTGTAAAACTGATGATATGTCCTGTAAACTTTCACTCAATCCACAATAAAAACCTTTAAAAAAAAAACAAAACAAAAAACAGGCAAAGGAAAGGAAAGAACTGTTTCACATAGACAAGCAGGTGGCAAGGCTATGTGCAAAATTTATCTAGACCCCTCCTATCCAGAACATGAGTGTAAGGCACATGTGTTCAAGACAGTGAAACTACTCTACAATCACCTCTTTCAATTCCACAACTGATTAAACTCAAACCAAATGTCTGACATCACATGTCAATACTAACTGAACTGAACTATAAAACTTTAAAGCCTTAAAGTGCTTGAACTGTGATGACAGGGGGACAGTTTGCAATTAAGACCGCACTGTGTTTGTCCTGAGGTCGTTTCTTGTGTGCTCTCTAATGTTTACTCTGGAATGTTGTGCATTTGGCTCTGATACACAGAGGTCTTTGTTCCTAGTAGGGATGCTACTTCACCAGTGAAACTGAACACACTGTGGCATTTTTGCTAAGACTGATGTCTACTCAAATCTTGAGATTACTGAAGGCATTCTAGGACTCAGAATGAAACCTAAACTTTGTGAAGCTAGCGTTGAAATGTAAATGCTAAGCTCCACATCTTATATTGATTTATATGAATCATCAATATATCTAGCTTTATCAAATTTAAGAAATTGTTATTTCCTCTTTAGCAAAACAGTTTGTATTATATCATTGCTACTTTGTTTGAATTTCATCTTATGGCACACCTGACCATCAGTTTTAACACTCTAACTCCAGTCCTCCTACTAGCAGAAAGGAGTCCAAGACTGAGAGTCAGTTTAAATATAACTGATTTTGTTTTTACCTTTTGCATCAATTTCCTAGTTAGGAGAATTTCATCAAGTCAAATTGAGAATTTGTTTTTAATTCTATTGTGTGAGTAGTAAAGCACTATTGGGAATAGCAAAGGAGATAAATACATAAAAGGAACAAGAAAAGCAATCAGGGTCACCAACCTCTTCTGTGGAACACACTCTCCTTCAGGTACACATGGAACATTCAATAAGGCAGAGGAAATACTGGGCCATAAACTTAGAATCCACAAATTTCAAAAGATAACCATCTTTCATAGTATGTTCCCTACTCTAAATGGATTATAAATCAATAAGGTACTTTTTTAAATCCACAAAAAGGTGGAAATTAAATAACACATCTAAATAACTCATGGGCTAAAGGGGGGAAAATGATGAAATGAGAAAATATTTCTAAAGGAATGATGATGAGAAATATAACAGAAAAACATGCTGGATGCAAGTAAAGAGCCACTTGGAGGAAAATACATAGTTTCATCAAATGCCTAAATTAGAATAAGCAGGCTTAATGAATCATCTAAGCGTTCACACCTCAGACATGAGAGCAAGAAGTTAAAATTAAAGCCAAAGTAAATACAAGAATTAAAATTTTAAAGTGTACAATTCTGTACTTTTTAGTGTAGAAAATGTTGTCTAACAATATCCACAATCCATTTTAGAACAATTTCATCAGCCTAAAAAGAAACCCTATACCTTTCACACTCACAATCCATTTATCCCCACTCCCTTTCTACTCGTAGGCAACCACTTGGAAATCCACTTTCAGTCTCTCTGGATTACATATGTTGGACATTTCACGTAAGTGGAATCATAGACTATGTGGGCTTTTTGTGACTGGCTTCTTTCTCGTAGTATAAATATTTTCAAGGTTCATCATGTGTCAATACTTCATTACTTTTTATTGTCTGCTTTTAGTTACAGTAATCAAAATACTGTTATTTATTGTTGTTAAGTGCCGTCGAGTTGGTTCCAACTCATAGGGACCCTGCATAGGATTTCTGAGGAGCAGCTGCTGAGTTTGGACTCCTACCTTGCAGTTCAAACTGACCTTGTGGTCCAGTGCATTAATCCACAGCGCCACAGTAGGATTCCAATATATAGATAAATGGAAAAGAATATAGTCTAGAAATAGCCCACATATATTTGGTCAGGCTTTTTTTTTTTTTAAACAAAGGCTGCAAGGTAATTCATTGGAAGCAAAGACTATCTTTCCAACAGATGGTGCGAGAGCAGTGAGCAGTTCACCCTGACTTCCCCAAAAAGGAACAGTTTCCGAGATTGGTCATAGACCTAAACATAAAAGCCAAACCTAGAAAGCTTGTTAGAAGAAAATGTACACTACCATTTTTATAATCTTGGAATACACAATTTTTTCTAGATGGTATGCAAAAATTATTAACTATAACAAAAAATAAAGTTTTATTAAAATTTAAATTTTCTGATCTTCAAAAGATACTATTAAGAAGAGTCTCCGGTGACGCGGCACTTCCCTGACCAGGCAACCCAGGAAGGGAAGTCTCTGGGGAAAAGGGGCAGAATCGCACATACGCAACCTCTGTCTAGCAGACAGACAGCCTTTGAACAAACATAAGATCTTATATTTCAACAGTCTGAACTCGTTTTTTTAAAAGATCAAATTGCTGACGAAGCACAGGCATTTTAAACTTTGCCTACCAGCACGCGGCTCCTGCTTCCACGCCCACGCCGGCAAGTGCCTCTGCCCCCTGCAGACACTGGAATGCAGGGCTAGAGCAACCTCACTTAGGAGGCAGCATTTCCAGAGAAAAGGATAACAAAGCTGAACAAATAGAGAGGGATATGGGCACGGATATCAGGAAAATTGGGGTAACCATGGTGGAAACTGAGAGAGGCATTCTTTACGTCATCAAATACGGACATTGCCTCCCTCCAGCCATGACCCCAGCCCTCTACAGCCCCAGCCTAGACCAGCCCTCTGTCAAGCCACCAAGGCTCAGGAACGCCCAAGGCACAAGCCTGCCCACTGAGGCCAAAGCCTGCCCTGAGGCCCAACCTGCCCACAGACTGACCCGCCAAGCAGCCAGGTTGCTGAGGCCCAGTGCACCTGAGACCCAACCCGGCCGCCCGAGGCCCAACCCTCCTGCAGGCCGGTCGCTGACATCCAGGCCCCCAGAGGCCCAAACCGCCCACCCAAGGCCCAAACCACCCACCCGAGGCTCAATCCTCCTGCAGCCCAGTCGCTGATGCCCAGGGCCCCAGAGACCCAAACTGCCCACCCTAGGTTCAATCTGCCCACCGAAGGCCCAAATGGCCCGCCAAGGAGGCCCAGGCCCAACTGAGGCTCAAAAAAGTTACTCTAAGTTAAGCAATAAGAAGCAAGAAAAGGGAAGACCACATCCTGATCACATATTCCTGGAGGTAATCAGAAAACAGAAAAAATTACCAAAACACATACTTAATTAATTATTAGGGCCACAGATAAACATTAAACATGATTATAAAATGTTTGAAAACACT
>NW_006408739.1:950036-1016859 GCF_000296735.1 Chrysochloris asiatica
TTTATAGCAAGGAGGGGAGTGATTAACTTTTCAGTCTAGGAGCGGAGGTCCCTAGGACCATCAAGGGAGAAGAGCAGAGAGCAGGACCCTACCCAGAGAAGCAGTGATGCATGAAATGGAGCCAGAGATGAGGACGTGGAGCGATGGAGCAACTGGAGACTTTAGATCCAAAGAGGGAGAGCGACTGTGTGCTGAAGACCTCGGGGGTATGGGGGAAGGATTGCATGGAGGGGATTGTAACCATGGCAATGAGACGTATATACGATAGAATGAATGTAAGACTGACGTTCTCCCATGTAAACTATGACATAATTCACAATAAAACATTTTTAAATAAAAAAGAAAAAGATACTATTAAGAAAACCAAAAAACATACACTTGGAGAAAACATTTGCAATATACATTTAATAAAGAACATATCTAGAACATAAATTCTTACAATTCAATAAGAAAAACAACTCAATTTTTAAAAATGAGATTCGAAACGTTTCACAAAGAATATGCACAAATTACTACATGAAAAGATGATCTATGCCTTTGTTTTTGTTATTGTTGCATGCTACTGAGTGGCTTTCAACTCATAGCGACCCTGTCTAGGGTTTCCATGGAGTGGCTGGTGGTTTTGAACCACTGACCTTGTAGTTCAAACTGACCTTGTGGTCCAGTGCACTACTAACTCAAGTAAATCACAGAATACTTATTTATCCCAATGTTATTAATATATATTTTATGTATGTAGCATCATATAAATGAGTACTGTAATGCTAGGAATGCCCTTGGTCCCTAATTTAGAATACTAAGAGCCAAACTCAACCATGTCCAGCATAGATCTAAAATAATTTAAAAATATTTTACCACATCAGATTATGTGAGAACACCACAGGAAAAGGAAAAACAGAACATAAAATTTCAATGAGAAAAGCAAAAGCCTTCAATGGGATCCTTGCAGCATTGGAATATCTGTAGAGAACAGGGAGTAACTCTTATAATCTGCTGAGAACTACTGGTGTCACATAACCCTCCTAGAAATACCATACACTAATATGAAGAAGAGCAAAGAAGTTAAAGGAACCACAAAGGTACTACATAGGTGGGGCAAAATAACTGGGCAAAAGTGTGGGAACAAGGGAAGCCTCCTGCCTTGCAAAGCCCCCATGAAACAACCATAAAAACTTTTGGGAAAATGATACGCCAGAAAGAATGATCAGTGTGAAAGCTCAAATTGATGTACTTTTTAAGCATCCTGACAGATTAAGACTGATGTTTCCTGTTTCTCTTCAATGGCATAGTATAACAGTATAAGAACCTTACCTTTAGATTCTTGCCCTCTTTAGCCAATAATGCCCGAAGTCTTTCTTGTGATGGTGGTGCTATGAAGATAATATATGGTTTCAAGTCTGAATTCCGGAGGGTCTTCAGTGACTGTAAAGAAAAGGTATTTCCATCATTTACCTATTTCCCAATTATGCACTTGAAATACAATGTCATTTTTAAAACGCTGCCTGCGATTATTTTCTAAAATCTTCAAACATCACACAATATCTAGTATTTTAAGATCATAGCATCAATGATAAGAATTTACTCTATGTGTATTAATGTAAAAATGTTAATGCTTGCTCTTTTACAAAATGAAATGTCAATGAGCAACACTGAAGGATGTCAACTATGTTACGCTAAAATATTCTGGTCATCAGATGAACTGGACCTTTGCTTATGGATGCAGTTGCTCCAATTCCAACCAGAATGGAAAGATTCTTTGTATCAAGGAACAAGCTTGTTTCCTCAGTGCACTGGGTTGGTATAGATGGGTAATCTAGACATTAGCTATCAAAAATGGGGGGCTATAAAGCTACAAAGTGGCTGACTAACAAGCTTTCATGAGTGTGCTTAGTTTCAGAATGAGAGGGGTAAGGTAGAATCCCCACTGAATTGTCTCCCTCTTCTACAGACAGATCTGGAACAAGGGGTATTGGATGATGCTGATAGGATTTTATGATTTAATTGTGAGTAATTGCTGGTAGAATTAATTGTGATTGCTACAACTGTAATTGTAGAAGATGTGTAACTAAAAAGGGGGCTAGTTTTAGTCTTTCATTTCAGGAACAGACGATCCCAGGACCATCACATGAGATTCTACCTAAAAAAGCAGTAACAGCAAAGGCGATGGCATGGGAGAGAGAGTAGCTGAGGACTCTAGGTCCAAGGACTGACAAAAGGCTATGTGACTGTAGGCAGGAGGCTGGCTTGCAGAATATGCCCTTAGGACATTTACATGAATAAGTATTTTTTATTTTGTATGTGTCCATCAAATATTTTTGCTTTGTTCATTTGTGAAATACAAGATGTAAAAGGGAAGCCACAGGGTTAAGTAGGATAACTGTTGTTGCAGGGCGGGGACTGCAATCATTGAGATGAGACAAAGTTTATAATTTGTTGCATGTAAAGCTGATAATCTTGTTTGTTAATTTACACTCAATTCATAACAAAAAGTTTTTAAAAAAATCTATTTGGGAGGAATTAGAAATCAGGCAGTCACCTTAAGGCACTACATGTAAGCAGAATCAGAAATAACAACTTCACACTCCACATGCAAAAGAAAAGAGCAAAGTCCAGCCTTTCCGGTTGGAACTAGAAGCCTTTCCAGAGTTTCTGCCCTGATATATCTGAAAGCTTAAACTGAAATTATCCCTTGGATCACCTTTTACCTAAATAGACTGGCTCATAAGGTAAAGAGTATTGTCTATAAGTAATGAGCTTCTTTAAGAAAAATCATCTATTGTAGAACAAATAGTCACAAATTACTCTAAAAGAAGTAGGTAGGTAAGAGGGCAAGGGAAGTAAAGTAGAATGGTACAAATGGAAGAGAATGAATTGAGAGTAATGACACAAGGTGAAAATGCCTAGTGTCACTGAATTATGTATGTTGCTATTAGAACCACTGAGTCAGTTTCAATTCATAGCAACCCTGTATAGGGTTTCTGAGGAACAGCTGGTGGGTTTGAACCACCAACCTTGCAGTTGGCAGTCTACTGTCTACCCTACAGTGGCACACCAGGACTCAGGATCATGTGTATAGAAATGGTTAAATGGGTGGCGCTGTAGGATAAGCACTCGACCACAAGGTCGGTTTGAACCGCGAGGCAGGCAGTTGAAACTTATCAGTGGGAGAAAGATGAGGCTTTCTGCTCCCTTGAAAATTTAAAGCCTTGGAAACCCTATATAGGGCTGCTATGAGTCAGAACCGACTCCATGACACTTAACAACAGCAACGATTCGAACCCAGCAGAAAAGGAAGAATACTGTGGGAGGGATGGTTGGTGTTAGAATAGGGTCAAAAAGGGGAAGCTAGACATGGCCTCCATGCCATTTTTATTATGTATTTTCCCTCTGAGGAAATTGAAAAAGATTTACCAACTTGTCTAATGTTACTTAGCAAGTCAGAGGGGGAAAAAATACATATATTAGAACTTAATTAGGTCCTTAGACAAAATACAATTTCCACTAAATTACTTTGCAAAAATATGCCCCTCAAGTTTAACAACCTAAATCAAAATTCTAGCTTTACCTGTGTACGAAGACTTAAAAGACATATTTTGCCAGAGTTGATCACTTGCCGTACAGAATCTATGCTGGTTCCATACAAATTTTTCTCAAATTCACCATGTTCAATGAACTTTCCAGCAGCTATGTCTGCTTCAAAGGCTTGCCGTGGAACAAAGTGGTAATCTCTACCAGCTACTTCATGATCTCGTCTACTCCTAGTTGTATCTAAACAAACAAAATCAGGTAAAAATAATGGGCATGGGTGAATGTAAACATGGGGGATAATTCTGCTAGTCAGAAAGAAAGGTTTACTTTGTAATACACACTATAAAGGAATGAACTGATGACAATATTAAAAGCTCACACTGACTGTTTCTATTGTTTCTTGGGAACCCTGGTGGTACAATGGTTGAAGTGTTGGGTTGCTAACTGAAAAGTCAGCAGTTTGAATCTAGCAGCTGTTCTGTAGGAGAAGACACAGTATGCTTCTGCAAAGATTTTCAGCCTTGAAAATCTTATGGGGCATGAGAATCATCTTTAAATTTTCCAATTTTTCTCATCTTTACATTTTCAAAAATTTCAAATGTTGGTTTGGTTTCTATTTCTATATTGAGAAATGATCAAGTATGTTTTTTCAGTATCTTAATGATAGTTACATTTGAGTAGAACTGTGCTTCACAGGACTTTCAATAGCTGAAAAATATGTAGATCACCAGGCCTTTCTTTCAAGGCACCTCTGGATAAACTCAAACCTGTCAAACTCCCATGTGCACCAGCCAGGGCCTCTTCCACACGTCAGGTATTATATAATCTTAAAATTGAATTTGTTTTTCGAGATTAGGTCCAAGTTTCTACCTTCAGCATCAATATAAAGAACCAGGAATCTGATTCCATACTGAAGTGGGAATTATAAGGAATCCAAACTGAAATTCATTTAAAAAGTAACTAGTATCATACTCTTATCTTTAGTAACAAATTAGCCAAAGATTTGGTTAAATAAAGGTCTTTTTCAATTTGTGACACTAGATGAATAAAAAGTTTTCTATACTGTTAAAGGAGGCAAAATGGAAAAACACAAGAAAACGGGAATCATCCAAACTTACGAGGAACTGCAGATGCAAAACGGTCTTTTTCTTTGTTCATGAGCCTCTGACGCAATTCATTCTGGCCACAATTCTGTGGACCAATCAAGATGATAGGTCTTTTCCTATTTGCAGGTTGATGATAAAGCGACATTTCCTCGTAAGTTAAAATCTCCTCATTGTCATAATCTTTGGAAAAGAGAGAGTTAAGCCTTTCGATCATAATTATTGCCATGTAACAAAGATATAAATACAGCTATTCCCTCAAAATTGAAAAGAAGCTCAATTTATTATCATTAAAAATGCTTAATTTTTCTGGATCATGACAGTAATAACTGGGACAGTAATATGGTGAACTCTATATGTGCTAGGGTAATACGAAAATGAATCAGACAACTATATGTAATTCTTCTAGGAATACTCTTGGTCCATACTGGATTTGAATGACTAATACAATATAGTTATACGAACACTTAAGTTAAATAGCAGTTTGAAGTCAGTATTTTGACAGAGGGTTGAACACCAAGAGATAAACAAATGTCCTGTCACTTTTGTAAACTGGGCACGCTTTACTTAGAGAGTTGAGTTTGATCTGTTCTGGAAGACTAGCCTGGAATCATGACTCAAGATGAGGTGTCAATGATGATGGGTGGGGTTATATGCTGATAACCTATCATCCAGATGAAATCAGAGCTGTCAAATGGTAAAACAAAAAGCAGATAACTAGCAGCCTGCTAAGTCCTTCTGCATTATTTCATCTGACAAGGAAAGACCACCTGATGTGCACTTGATGCTCTCTTGAGCTTTACCTTTCATGTGGGCAGGGGACCAGCTTGGCCTTCCTTGCCGATGCTTACCACAGAGTCTCACACACAGAAGGAGCTCAAACAATATTTGTTTGAATTCCAGCTTAGTCATATATTAGCTGTGAGAATTTCAAAAGCTTACTTTAATATCTGAACTTGAATTTATCCATCTGTATCTTCAAGGAACTTTTCTAAGAACTAAATTGACAAATTTATCTAAAGCATCTGATACTGTCCCTGGAATAAAACAGGTATAAATGATGTTGTTAAGTGCCACAGAGTTGGTTCCGACTCACAGTGACCCTGCATAGGGTTTGAATTGCTGACCGTGTGGTTAGTCGTCCAGTACTTACTCTATAGCACCACACTGCTGTTGCTGTTAAGTGCCATTGAATCTGCTCTGACCCATAGCGACCCTGTGTAACATTTCCAAAGAGCGAATGGTAAGTTTGAACCACCGATCTTGTAATTCAAACCAACCTTGTGGTCAAGCGCATCATCCCACAGTCCCACACCAGGACTCCACATAGTTATCATTAACAAAATATCGATAATGTCACTACTATGAATACAAATATAATCCTTCCCCTTTCCAAAACGCTTTTCCATGTGAAAAATCTGAGTTCCTTCTTCTGACACATGTAGTGGTGGTGGTGGTTGTGTGTTGTTGAGTCGTTGTGCTTCTGACTCATAGTGACCCTGTATAAGGTTTCTGAGGCTGTAAATCTTTACAGGAGCAGAAAAATTTCATCTTTAGCCTGTGGAGCAACTGGTAGATTGAACTGCTGACCTTGCAGTTAGCAACCCAGCTCATAACCTACTACCACTATGCTACCAGGGATCCTTCTGACAAATTTTCTTTAGTAGACCTTATATAGCTGGACCAGTTAATTTTTGTCTCTTTGTTCAAAAGATGAATAAACAGAGAAATTAGACAAGTAGAAATGATAGGATTGAAAATTCAATAAATCTTTTTGGTTACATAACTTGCCAGTTAGCATGAAAAGGGTGCTTATTTTAGGGGGAAAAAATCTATCTATATACATAAAGCCAATCCTCAGATTTGGTCTTGTGTGGAACTTTTCAATAATCTGTAACAGTTTAACTTTTATTAGTTTACGGTGTTGCTGTTCTTAGGTGCTGTTGAGTTAGTTCCAACGAAGTGACCCGGTACAGGGTTTCTGAGGAGCAGCTGATTGATTTGAACTGCCGACCGTGTGGTCCATAGTCCAATGCTGACATTACAGTGCCACACCAAGATTTTAAGTTGTTGTTGTTAAGTACTGTGGAGTCAGTTCTGACTCATAGTTACCCTGCACAGGGTTTCCGAGGCTGTAAATCTTTACGGGAGCAGAATGCCTCATCTTTCTCCCACAGAACTGCTGGTAGTTTTGAACTGCTGACCTTGAGGTTGGCAGCTCAACTTGTAACCACTATGCTTAGTTAGGTGCTGTTAAGCCAGTTTTTGACTCACAGGTGACTCTATGTGACAGCAGAACTGCCCCATAGGGCTTTTTAGGCTGCAATCTTTATAGATACTGAGCATTGGCTCTTTTTCCTTTGAAGTTGTTGGGTGGGTACAATCCACCAGTCTTTTGCTTAGAAACCTAGTACTTGACTGTTTTGTTACCAGGGGGTCTAAAATATTTCAAGTTCTTGAGAAATTATACTTTATAAACTGTATATGAAGTTAAGGAATGTCTGCTTTATTATTTGGCGTTTTTTCTAACACGAACCAAAGGGGGGCAGCAAATTCATAAGTCCAAAGGACCAACCAAGAAATTAATGAAAATCAGAAAAATCAATAAATCATGTTGGAGTGACAAAAAATTGGGAGCGATGGGACTACTGAACTGAACAGCTGTTGTTAGGTGCCATCAAGTCGGTACCAACTCATAGCGACCTTATGTACAACAGAACGAAAAACTGCCCGGTCCTGGACCAACCTCACAATTGTTGCCACACTTGACCCCATTGATGCTTCCACTTTGCCGATCCATCTTGCTGGGGTTCTTCCTCTTCCTCTCTGACCCTTCATCCTATGAAACATGATCTCCTTCTCCAACGACTGCTCCTTCCTGACAATATGTCCAATGTATGACAGATGAAGTTTGGCCATCCTGGCCTCCAAGAAGCACTCTGACTACACTTCTTCCAACACAGACCTGTTGGTTCTTTTGGCAGCCAATGGCACTTTCAATATTCTCCTCCAACCCCAAAACTAAAAGCATCAATTCTTCTACGGTCTTCTTTATTCACTGCCCAGCTTTCGCATGCATATGAAGCTATTGAAAATACCATGGTTTGGGTCAGGCACACCTTAGTCCTCAAACTGACATCTCTGCTCTTCAACACTTTAAAAAAGGTCTTGTGCAGCAGATTTGCCTGATGCAATACGTCGTTTGATTTCTTGACTGCTGCTTCCGTGAGTGTTGATCCAAGAAGAATGAAGTCCTTTAACAACTTCAATCTTTTTTCTCTGTTGATAAGAATGTTGTTTATTGGTCCAGTGGTGAAGATTTTTGTTTTCTTTACATTGAAATGCAATCCATACCAAAGGCTGTGCTCTTTGATCTTCATCAGTAAATGTGTTAAGCCTTCTTCAGTTTCAGCAAGTAAGGTTGTATCATCTGCATATTGCAGGTTGTTAATGAGTCTTCCTCTAGTCCCGATGCCACATTTTTCTTCATATAACCCAGCTTCTCAGATTATTTGCTCAGCATACAGGTTGAATAAGTATGGTGAAAGAATACATCACTGTCGCACACCTTTCTTAATTTTAAACCATTTAGTGTTCCCATGTTCTGTTTGAACAACTGCGATTACTGTTTTCACTTGGGCATGTGAGCCCAGTGATATAAAAATTTTAATTTTTAATCTTAGCAATAAATTAAAATAACAATAAAAAATATTCTGTGAATATGTGGAATGGGTTATATCTGTGACATTATGGATGACATATTCTTGTTTACTTTAAACATATCTGTATTGTTAGAATTTTTTAGACACGTGTATTACCTTTGCAAACAAAGAATTTAAGTAGAAAAAAAAAAAGAAATGATTACTGTAACACTTTTGTTTTTATCCTATTTTTCCCCAGAATTCAGAATGCTGCATTACTCAGAGAGTTCCAGAAGAAACGAGCTTCAGTGAAATGACTTTCTCAAGCACAAAAGATAATGTAATCTAGTATACTATAATATAATAGGCAAAATAATGGAACTAAAGGTAAAACTCCCCGAGCATTACTTTAAATGGTCAGATCTGGCCCCCTTGCAAATATAACTTCAACTATATCAGAGAGTAAAGCTTACCATCATTCTTATTGGCATTAAATAAAACCTTTTTCCTCTTCTTTTTATTCTTCTTTGCACACCACAGTTTTCCTGTTGGGCAACCATAAGCACAACTCAATGTGGTATTTGTTTTCTTGAACAAAGCTACATATTTAAAATTGAAGAACACAAATTGTTTAATTTATAAGCACTAATTGCATTATTCATATAACAACTTTTTGGAGATAGATTTTAATTGTTGTTACAAACAGATAATCTTTAATACTTACATCTTGTCCTTTCTTTAAAGTTCTAAGATAATCAGTTTTGCCTCTTACATGATTGTAAGTTTCTTAAAAGTTCTAACTAACATGCAAATTTAAACGTGGTCCTACATGGAGACCCAAGAAATCTCTTATTAATATTACATATAAGCAACCAACCTGATTTTTCTGGCTCCTTATCTTCTTCTATTGTCTGCTTCATGGCCTCCCTTTGCTGCTGGAAGCTTTTCCCTTATTAGTAGAAAGAAGACAGAAAATATGATAAAACTAAGTTGATAAAAAATTTGCCTTATTATTATTTTTTTAAATAAAAACTAAGAGGAAATATGTAAAAGAAATAGCTCTTCATTTATATTCCTTCCTCCACATGTCATGAGAATGTTATCAGCTATTATATCTAAGTCTCCACAGGTTTACAGTATTTTCAACTTTGCTCTTAACCAATACTATGGCATGTATTATTGGAATGTTGTTGTTGTTGTTAAGTGCCTTCGAGTCGGAGCCGACCCATAGCGACCCTGTACAGGGTTTCCGAGGGTGTAAATCCTTACGGGAGTAGAAAGCCTCATCTTTCTCCCGCGGAGCGGCTGGTAGTTTCGAACCACTGACCTTAAGGTTCGCAGCCCGATTCGTAACCACTACGCTATAATTTAATAGGAAAGGTAAGTAATAAGCCAGAGTTAGAAAATCTTCAATGATCATTTTAAAATAAATTTTCACTGAGCACTGACTATGTGAGAAGCACTATGGTAGGTCTGACATTGATTCTATCACTTAGAGTTCTCTCAGATCTAATAAGCCAATTCTGGGAGTGAATGTCTCAGATTCATATGTGGCACATTCACTGTCACATTTCAATTCTAGGTCACTATTCCTTAATTGCATTTATTATTCTTGGCCCTCTTCCTCTTTGTGCGTGTGTATTTGAAATTTCCCCCAACTTTAACCTACCAATCATAGAGATAAATGGAAAACACAATATATTTTTTTCCTCATAGAATTATGATTTTAATACAGGGGCCTTTCCCAAGGTTTCTAACCTTCATCTAACTTTCTGAGCTATGCCTGTGGTAGTGTAGTGGTTACAAATCGGGCTGCAAACCTTGAGGTCAGCAGTTTGAAACTACAAGCTGCTCCACGGGATAAAGATGAGGCTTTCTGCTCCCGTAAAGATTTACAGCCTCAGAAACCCTGTACAGGGTCGCTATGGGTCAGAACCAACTTGACAGCACTTAACAACAACAACATACCTTAAAAAACTTGTTTCTGAAAGATAAAAGTAGTTTGGCTTTACTTGGAAAATTGTATTGTCATATTAGAGTTCTATATTACTATATCTCATTTTATATCTGATTCTTTCCATTTTAAGCCAGGGATTTTTTGAAAATCAATAAGCAAATTCTATCTGTTTGGACAATCTATTAAATGCAGCACACATTTGTAAAAGTGCAAGCAACAGGACTAACATTGCATATGATACACATGCACAGCGTCAGAGGACAAGTTATCCCCAGAAGATTGTATAGACTGCTTTCTTAGGAAAATAAATAGCTGGATTACAGGAAAAAATTTAAGAGCACTATACTTAAAAAAAAAAAGACTTTAAAAGGTTAAGAACAAAATTAATTTTTCACATTTAAAAAGTACTTCAACAGGGATGGGCAATTTGGATACTGGCTACCCAAAATGGGCAGAGGGGCGGGGAGAGAGTACAAAGGCAAGAAGTGACTGGCTTACAAGCTTTCAAGACCGAGCCCAGATCCAGAGGGCACGGAGGAAGGTAGAATTGCCACTGAGTAGTATCCAATCTGTCTGGGTGGGGCTGATGAAAGGAGATGTGGATACATCTCTTGTGATACAATAGTGAATAACTGTTATCAGGACTGACTTTGAGGGTTGGAAATGTAAAGGTAGATGTTTTGTAGCAAAAGGAGGGGAATGACTGACTTTGCAGTCTATGAGCGAAAGTCCCTGGGACCATCAAGGGAGAAAAGCAGAGAGTGGGACCCTACCCAGAGAAGCAGTGACACCAGAGATGGAGGCACAGACTATGACATGGAGAGATGGAGCGGCTGGAGACTTCAGATCCAGAGTGGGAGAGGGGCTGTGTGCTGATGACCCGGGGGCAGTTATACAGGGTACACCCTTTGGTTGGTTGATGATGCATAGAGGGGACTGTAACCATGGTAATGAAATGATATACGATAGGATGAATGTAAAGCTAATGTTCTCCCATGTAAACTATCACATAATTCACAATAAAACATTTAAAAAGCAAAAGTATTTCAAACAACACAGTGATGCAGTGATGTAGCTCTGTAGGAACATACATCCGGTGTTTTGTAAGAGGAATGAACAATCATTAGTGGAAAGTGAACATTATGATGCCTTAAGATTCTTCTAATTCTGACAGGAAACCATTATCTTTTTGAACTATCAGGGATAATAACCCTATAAGGTAAAATAAGGTGGGCCCATTATTGTTGTAAGTGTGGTCGAGTTGATTCTGACTCATAGCGACCCTATGTAGGGTTTTGAAGCAGCAGCTGGTGAGTTTGAACTGCTGACCTTGTGGTTCAAGCCAACCTTGAGGTCGAGTGCTTTATCCTACAGTGCCACACCAAGTCTAGAATATTAATCCCATGTAAAGAGTTAGAAATGGTATTACTGAAATGCCCCTGGCTCACCTATCTTTTCAGGAAGTCAATGCAATTAATTAATAAACATTAGTTGTAAATATTTATGGTCTAAAGCTGACATGGTCAGAAGATATCGAATTGGCATTTGGCACAAGCACTAGGTAGGAACCATGATGGCTGTCTAAGACTCTAGCATTCTAGAGGCATGTCCTATAACATGAAAGGTGAAGAAGCCCTAGATACCTCTAGTTCTTTTTCATCTAGAACACCTTGTGACAAGGTGAAAGGAACAATTAAAAAAAAAAAAAAAAAATAGAGACACTTCTGGTACAACACAGAAAGGAAACAACAATGCAAAAAATACAGAGTTTAAAGTCGTCCCAACTAAACTGGAAAATGATAGTAGAAAGAAAGTCTTTCCAGATTCTAGAACTGGGCTTTCTATGACCTTATGCACATTAAGAATAAATATGAATATTATGTTCAAATTTTTTGTATCCTAGAAAATCTCCTTGCGTTAGTCTCTGACAGAAGAGAGACCTAATAAATGGCTCCAAAACCTGTGGACAGTTTCTTCTGTTCCTACTATAAATCTCTCTACTAGGCTCACTTTCAACAAGTCCTCTTCTATATAAAATCTCTTCCCCTCTTTCTCCTACTTATAGCCAAATTCATGTACGCCAATCTGTAATGCTTGAGATTTTAGGATGTAAGTAGGATGTTTCTAAAAAGTGGTATTGGTTTAAAAAAAAAAAGGTTATTGGTAAAATATAAGGCTAGAAAATCTCACAGAAGAGTTTTAGATCTAATTTGAAGCATTGGCACCGGCAGAACCTTTTTTTTTCAAAAATCATCTTTTATTTATTAATTTAAGAGATGTCGGTGTATTTTTAAAATATGTAAACCATAGCCTCTGACCTTAAGAAATGCATACCTTGGGATAGCTAGTGGCAAGGTGGAAACACAAACAGAATGCAATGTAAAAAGGACTGTAACAGAGGTATACAGATGTGATACTATGGAAGTATAAAGTTGGTAAGTAGTCCAACTGGTTCTGACTCATGGTGACCCTGTACAGGTGGGTTTGAACTTCTGACCTTGTGGTTACCAGTCCAGTGCTTATCCTAAAGCACCACACCATGGCTCAAGCATAAAGTAGGGCACATTAAAAAAAAAAAAAAAAAAGGAAAAGAAAAAAACCCTGTGAGTATTTAATAGATATACTTAAAAGCGTATTCATTTCAGTACTAAGTACGGCAGCTTACACAATGCAGATATTAACAAGTATTTATTAAACAAATGTCCTCATCATACTGTCTGTCTTCCTTGACCTTGTTTAATGTCTTAACTAGTTCCCTTGGTTCTGCTCCTCACCTTCCATCTATTCCTATCCTGGGAACTGTGGAACAATTTGTAGGTTCAACTAAGCTATGCACTTCATTCTATTATGTATCATTTTCACTATCTATTTAACTTGTTAATTTGAATTGGGTGAAGGTTTACTTAGCTAGTCAGCTTTCCCTTCAACAATTCATACACATTTTGTTTCATGTCATTGACTGCAATCCCTACAATGTAACACCATTCACCCCGCTTCTTCCCTGTGTTTCCTGTTTCCATTCATCCTTCTTTTCTAATCCTTCCTGCCTTCTCAACTTTGCTCTTGGGCAAATGCTGCCCTTTTGATCTCAGAGTGGTTGATTGTTTTAAGGAGTACATACCTCCCTAATGCTATTACTTGCCTTATAGACCTATTATTTGGCTAAAAATTGAGCCACAGAAGTGTGAGTTCAGTTCCAGGCCTCAATGGTGACTAATGGCTATATTGTCTCAGGGGTTCCACACTAGTATCTGACCAGTATACCTGGTATTTCTTTTTTTAATAATTTAAAATGTTCACATTTTCCTCCTACTGTCTCCAGGGCCTTCAAAATGTGATTCCTTTCAAGAGAGGTTGGTAGTGGTAGCTGGGCACTATTTATTCCTTCTGGTCTCAGAGTTGTGGATGCTGAGGTTACCGTGGTCCATTTGTCCTTTGGACTAATTGTTTCTATGTATCTTTGATTTTCTTCACTCTTCTTTGCTCTAGGAGATACTAACAGTTGCACCTTAGATGGACACTCAGAAGCTTTTAAGATTCCAGTAGGCACTCTGGACCAAATCAGGATGTAGAACATTTTCTTTAGGGACTATGTTGTGCCAGTTAACCTTGATATCCCCTGAGACTATGGTACTGAGCCCATAAGCCCAGTGACTTGTTCCCTCAAGGTGTTTGGTTATTGCTAAATTTTCCTAACTTTGAATCTTCACTCTTTCTGAGAAATATGCTTCCTTAAACACTTTAATGTTCAGAGTTTCAGTTTCTTTCTTCTAAAGGGATAATTTTCTTCAATAATAATAAAATATTTTAAGCTCCCCATCTGACTTAACGACACTTAACAACAACAATTCTCATCCTTGGAGTCCTGGTGTGGAAGGTTGTAAGGTTGGTTTGAACCAGAAGATTGGCAGTTCAAACTCACCAGCCACTCCTTGAAAATCCTAGAGGACCACGACAGGAGCAACTCAACAGCATTATCAGCAACAATTCCCATCTTAAGAAGCTCTGGTGGCACAATAAGTTAAGTGCTGGGATGTTAACAGAACGGTCAGTGGTTCAAATCTACCAGTTGCTCCAAGGAAGAAAGATGAGGGAGTCAGCTTCCATAAAGATTTACAACCTCAGAAACTTTATGAAGCAAACTCTACTCTGTCCTATGAGTTGGATTCGACTCAACAGCAGTGGGGTTTGGGGTTTATTTCTACTCTAAGCTATCTCCTGCTTGTTTGCGCCAGTGAAGTTGGCCCCATATACAATGGAATGAAATGTTGCCCAGTCATGTGCAATCTCTTAGATCAATTGGGGGATAGGACTATTGTGATCCACAGAGTTTTAATTGCCTAATAGTCTGTTATAGTCTGGAAGCTCCACTGAAACCTGATCAGAACCATATCAACACACCAGTCTCCACTAACTGACAGGTTGTGGCTGCATATAAGAAGTACTGGCTGGCAACTGAACCATACAGGGAAGACGAGAATGCTACCACTGCTCTACAGAAATAAAAGTCATGAATTCGGCAGTGTTAGGACTCTCCTGAGGTCTTTTTTTTTTTTTCTCTTGATTTCTTATAGTGATGCATTTTAACATATTCCTTTTAATGTATCAAACACATTTGATACTCCAATAAATGATAATCTCCTATTACAGTATTAGGGTTCCATACAAAGTTTGTTGCCTTAATTGCAAGATAATCTACATTGAATATATGAGGACATGGGGTTAACTGAAGAAATAACAACATCATTCCATTCTGAGGCCCCCAAAATAGGTCACCTTTCTATTCAAGACACTTATGCTACAGATGTAACACAAAAATCTAACTACATGAAAAAGTAAGTCATAATTTTTAAGGGAATTTTTCTTTGCAAAGGTAAATTTTAAAAGTTTTTTTTTTTTAAATACTATGCATTTTCTATTATATTGTCTCTTACCTGGAACGAGCCCTGCTAGAGGCTGATTATCTTCATCCCCTTCCCTGTAGGCCTGCCACCAATTTGGATCTTCTTGACTGATCACATGAAGTATGTCCCCTTTTTGAAAAGACAGACCTAACTCTCGACATGGAACATAGAGATCATCTGAAGGGTCATAATCAAAATGAGCTTTTACATGGATCTAAAAAATAATAATAATAATGAAATGGCAATGTAAAATATTCTATAAACACAATTAAAGCATTACTATTTTTCAATAGAGAAAGGAAACTATCATTTGTACGAAAGGAATTTAGCTAACTATCAACAATTCAGAGGCAGTGTTTGCTCAGGTTCATCTGTTGTCTTCGATCAAGTTAATCTTGCTTTTGATTACAAACATGTATAAAATGTCCAAAATACTGCACTGTTCATGACCTGAAACATGTTTCTTTAGAAAAAAACAATGATTAAGGCATATCTGCAGTGTAGTAAAGTCAAAAGGCTATACTACAAATGTGTCTTACTCAGTCTCTCAATACTTTTTCTAAAAGAACATACTTTAAGTTCATGAAACAGGTATAACCCAATATTTTAAAATTATCTCTATCAAGTTATAATCAAATCTTATGTACAGTTTCTATAGGGTTTAAAATAAATACTAATGATACAAATTACTATTTTTGCTAACAATGAATAATTCTGTATATATAAATAAATCAAAGAACTGTGGCATGCTATTTGACATTAAAGGTAGGTAAGAACTCAGATTAATTTTATAGAAAGCTATCTCTAATGCCATTTTTTCCAATAAGCCTCTGAAAGTTTCAACAACCTGTTCAGTGCTTCTAAGAAGTGATAAAGTAATTAATATTTTCTTTAACTTCTTTTCTTCATCTCTGATTTTTACCTAACCTGGGCAGTATCAAAGTCTGTAAAAAGCCAATTATCATCTAATGAGATCCAGCACCTATATGCAATAAATGCCTTGCCCCACATGGGTTAGATTGCAAGAGCTGGCTCAACACACCAAACAACAGACTGACAGCCTAAAACTCTTATAATTCTATGTCCAGGCTTGTCCCCCATTGCCATCTGGTGTTCCTTAAAGTCTTTTACCCTCACCTACCGCTCCTTGGAAATCCTATACAGGGTCATTATGGATCGGAACTTACTAGACGGCACTTAACAACAACAATGTAACTAAATCAATTAGAACCACCAGGTCAGTGGTTCAATCTCACAAGCCGCTCCTTGAAAATCCAATAAGGGTCACTATGGGTTGGAACTGACTCGATGGCACTTACAACAGCAACCACAAATAACTAAATCTGCATATCATAGAGATAATACCAGTCTGCCTGATTATCTTCATGTTAAAATTTGATACAAACATACATAAAGATGTCCTTCCACTATATAATATAGAATACTCATGAAAGCGACTACCTCTTCCAGACTGGGGCTGAAGTCAATAAAAAATTATTTTTATTTCAAAAAATATTTTACTAACTACTGTATCTAACTTAAATGTGGAAATTCAAAACTCAATATACAGGGCAACTTAGACATTGGCTACCTAAAATGGGGGGTGAGATTGGGGGTTTGCTATAAAGACATGAAGTGACTGGCTTAAAAGTTTTCAAGAGGGAGTTGCGTTTCAGTGTGTGCAGAGGCAGAAATAAGGCCATGGAGGGAGAGAGCATCTGAGGACTCTAGATTCATGGAAAGAGAAAGGATGTGTAAGCTGGCAGCCAGGAAGCAGACTTGCAAAATGTGTCCCTTGGTTGTTTAAATGATTATATATTCCTGTGTGTTTCTGTGTAAAAACAACAACAACAAAAACCCAGAAGGAATAGAAGCAAATGCTGGTGAATGATGATGCACAGAGGAGATTGTAATCACTGCAATGCAACAATGAGTGCAAAACCAATTTTCTCCCATGCAAACTATTACTCAATTCACAATAAAAACTTAAAAAGAAAAAAAAAATTCAATATGAAAAGAAGGTAATTGAGTTAAAGCAAGCTATCCAATTAAAAACATAAAATAAGTAAAATAGAACTTACATTTTGGTCTGCTTTATTTGTAATTTTTTACTGCACACAAGTACACTTGTACAAGTGTGGTGATGTAGTATAAGCACTGGACTGTGAACCACAAGGTCAGTAGTTCAAACCTACCAACTGCTCCTCAGAAACCCTATACAGAGTGACTATGAGTTGGAACCGACTTGAGGGCACTTAAGATAAACAACAAAACAATTAAAGGACTCCTGATGTGGCACAGGAGGATAAGAACTAGATTTCTAACCACAAGATCAGCAATTCAAACCCACCAACTGTTCCTTGGAAACCTTATTCAGGGCTAGTATGAGTCAGAAGCAACTCTATGGCACTTAACAACAATATGAAGCACAAAGAAGTGCAAATACCCTTGGAAATCTATAAATGGAAATTTTAGGGATCACTTGAAGAGAAAGATTAATGTTTTACTATGAGACTCCTCAGAGATCTATAAAATCACATTACTTATTAGCCTGGCTGATGATTTTATCAAATCACTTTCTGAAAGCAAAACCCAACCAGTTATTTAAAGTACTTTGCTCAGATCACCTACCTAGGATATTTATGAAAATGTTGAATTCTCAGGCCATACCACAGACTTTCAGACTCTGTAACTTAATCAAGTTCCTTGGATATTAGTTTTGTACACAGAGCGTAGGGAATTACTGTTACTGTTAGGTGGTGTTCAGTCAGTTCCAACTCATAGCGACCCTATCCACAAAAGAAAGAACCCCTGCCTGGTCTTGCACCGTCCTCACATGTGAGCCCACCCATTGCTGCAGCCACTGTGCCAAGCCACTTGACTGAAGGTCTTCCTGTTTTTCACTAACTATATCCACTTTACTAAGCATGATGCCCTTCTCCAGGGACTGGTTCCTTCTGATATTACGTCCAAAGTATGAAAGACAAAGTCTCATCATCCTGACTTCTTAAGTAGCATTCTGGCTACTTCTTGCAACCTGTATTTGTTTATTGAATGTCATCAAAATTAAGATCAAAAGCATTTAGGATGTACTTTTCCTAAGCAATGTTCATTTCCTATTAGATAAAGTATCCACTTGATTTAATCTGGGTATTGCTTTGGTATGTAGAATGTAACTCTATTCATATACATTTCACTGATTTATCCTAGAAAGTGTCTCCACTGGTCATTTCCTCTTCAGCTTTTGGTGGCTGAACTGATGTATACTTTCATGTAAAGAAAGTCAAAACCCTTTTTAAATGAAGGAGAGACCTGACTCCTATAGGGAAGCGTCAGGGTTTAACAGCGCTGTTTTTAACAATGCCAAAGCTACGGTGGCAGACAAAAAGAAATCAAATGATGTACTACTTTGGGCAAATCTGCTGCAAAATACCTCTTCTTCAAATGTATGAGAGAGCTGGACAATCAATAAGGAAGACCAAAAAATAACTGGTAACTGTGAATTATGATGTTGGTGAGGAATACTGAATATACCACGGATTAGCAGAAGAAAACATCTATCTTGAAAGAAGTTCAACCAGAATGCTCCTTAGAAGCAAGGGTGGTAAGACTTTGTCTCAATGTACTTTGCATATGTTATGAAGACAGACATCATGTTTGGTAAAATAGAGGGTCACTGAAAACGAGAAAGATCCTTAACGAGATGAACTGATAACACAATGGCTATAACAATGTGTCCAGACATGGAAACAATTGTGAGAATGGTACAATACTAGGCCGTTTTTCATTCTGTTATCCATAGGGTCATTATGAGTCAGGAGTGACTTGATGGCACCTAATAATAATAATACCAGTAGAGCATATCTGATCAAAGCAGTGTTTGGTTTCAAAAACAAGATAAACTTTCTGTTTAAATTTCAAGTTATAGGAGTCTTTAGACACAATTAAGGCACCCTGGTGGTGCTGTAGGATAAGCACTGGACTGCTAATTCATATGCCAGCAGTTCGAACTCACCAGCCCCTCCTGTAAAGACTGAAGCCTCGCAAGGTCGCTCTGAGTCAGGGTCAACAGGATGATACTGGGTTTCGAGGCACAACAACTATTTTCTAGCCCAACATTTTCTTCTTTCTTTTCTTTTTATTTTTTTGGAACTATTCACATGATGAAAAGGGGAAATGGTAAAAGGGTAATGAATCATCACAGATTACTGACATCTTTCCTATAGGATTCAATGCTCCATAGTAATTTTTCTTTTAAATTTTTATTTCTGTATTTTTTGTCATAGTAAATTTACCTTTTCCTTTTTAAATTATTTGGGAAAGAGCAATGATCTACAGAACTGTAGAAGTGAATTATTTCTTTTTAACTTAGCCTTAAACCTCTAAAAGACTGTAACATTAAGGACAGCATCAAGAAAAGTCTTTGCAGTGTTAAGCAAGTTAAAAACTTCATCTTCCAATCTTATGATTCTTTCTGCCACCCTTCAGAAAGGAATAACTTTCTTATTTGCTCTCTTTCATTTTTTTACACGAGAAGTTTGAGATATCTCTGAAATAGCCAGCTGAAGTTTAGTAAGCAGTTCTGTTGGACATAGGGTCAGGTCACTATGAGTCAGAACCAACTCAACTGTACCTGACAACAACAACATAGCAGTCACAAATAAGAATTTTGAATCTACAGCAAACTTAATAGAGCAATTGCCCTAAACTGAAAAGGGACTGATTTTTCTATATATATTTTTTGCATTTCTGATAACATTTATAAAAATATTATTGCATTATAAAATCCCAAATGAGAAAAAATTAAGATGAAAATTATATAACACATCTGATACTTGTAACAGGAAAATAAGTAGCCTTGGTGGCACAACGGTTAAGTGCTCAACTGCTAGTCAAGAATTTGGAAGAGAAAGCTCCTATAAAAACTGTGAAGTCAGAGTAGACAGGGATGGGCAACTTGGACATTGGCTACCCAAAATGGGGGATGGGGAACTATAAAGGCAAGAAGTGACAGGCTTATAAGCTTTCAAGAGGGAACTTACACCCAGAGGGCCTGGAGGAAGGTAGAATCTCCAGTGAGTGGTATTCAATCTGTCTGGGCGGGGCTGATGCAATGAAATGCAGACGGGGTCTCTTATGATACAATAGTGAATAATTGTTATTAGGACTGATTGTGAGGGTTGGAAATGTAAAGGTAGACGTTTTTATAGCAAGGAGGGGAGTGATTACCTTTTCAGTCTAGGAGCAGAGGTCCCTAGGACCATCAAGGGAGAAGAGCAGAGAGAGGGGCCCTACCCAGAGAAGCAGTGATGCCTGAAGTGGAGGCAGAGATGATGACATGGAGCTATGGAGCAGCTGGAGACTTTAGATCCAGAGAGGGAGAGCAACTGTGTGCTGAAGACCTGGGGAGTACAGGGGAAGGATTGCATGGAGGGGATTGTAACCATGGCAATGAGACGATATACGATAGAATGAATGTAAAACTAATGTTCTCCCATGTAAACTGTCACATAATTCACAATAAAACATTTAAGAAAAATAAATAAATAAAAAAACTGTGAAGTGACATCGAGTTGGTTCCAATTCACAATGACTCTATACAGGGGTTCCAACAACAGCTGTTAAGTTTAACAACTGACCTTTTGGTTTGAAGTCCAGTGCTTATCCTAGGTACCACACCAGGACTACCCTGTAAAAATTACAGACAAGAAAACCCTATGGGGCAACTACTCTGTCACATGGGGTTATTATGAGGTGAAACTGGCTCAATGGTATCTAACAACAGGAAAGTAAATGCATTTGAATCTCAGCTCTTCCTTACAACCTAGTTTGTTTCAGGATACAACCTGTAACATTTTTTACAAGCACATGAAGTACATTTAAAGACACTGCTCCCTTGACCTGCTCTCCCTACAATAAACATAGTTATGGGCCAGACCTCTCTAAGTTTAGGATAAGCACAAAAAGGTCAGCAATTCCAACCCACCATATGCTCTGTGGGAGAAAATGAGGTTTTCTGCTCCAGTAGATTCACAGCCTCTGGAACTCTCATGGTGACTATGAATTGGAATCAACTCAGTGGCAGTACTGGAACTTTTCATTGTTCTCCCAGAATGTGTTCTTTGACCAGATTCCCCTTTATTAAGCAGCACCACTGTTTACCTGGAGTCCTGGGATGGCGCTGTGGGTTAATGCGCTAGAATACAAAGTCAGTTTGAACTGTGAGGTTGGCAGTTCAAGCTCACCAGCTGCTCCTCGGAAACCCTACACAGGGTTGCTATGGGTCTGAACCTACTTGACAGCACTTCCCAATGACAACAACCGTTTACCTAGAGTCCTGGTGTGGCACTGTTAGATAAGCACTGGACTGCTAATCACAAGGTTGGCAGTTCAAACCCACCAGTTGCTTCTTGGAAGCCCTATACTTGGTTACTATTAGTTGAAATCTACTAGAAGGCACTTAACACATTAACAGCTACTTATCCAATTTCTCCAGCATCCTTTCTTCCTCCCTTTCTTTTACTCTCCACATTCATCACAAGGTCCTGTCATTTCTACTTTCATTAACCCCATCATTATCCAAATCTAAGCCACTGTTGTTGCTAAGTGCCGTGAAGTCTGTTCCATTCAGTTTAATTGCTGTAGTTAGGTGCCCTGGAGTCTGTTTCCACCTACAGTTACCCAATGCAAACATAACAAAACACTGTCTGGTCCTACACAATCTCACAGCTGTTGCTATGCTAGAGTACACTGCTGCTGTCACTGTGCTAATCCATCTTGTTGGGGGGGGGTCTTCCTATTTTTTTGCTGACCCTCCACTTTACCAAGCATTATGTCTTTCTTCAGGGACTGGTCTCTCCTTATAATATGTCTGAAATATGAGAGATGAAGTCTCACCATTCATGGCTTCTAAGGAGCTGTACTTCTAACACAGGTTTGTTTGTTCTTCTGGTAGTCTATGGTACTTTCCGTATTCTTTTCCAACACCGTAACTCAAATGCATCAAGTCTTCTACAGTCTTCATTATTCGTTGTCCAAGTTTCACATGCATGTGAGATGACTGAAAATATCATGGCTTAGATCAGACCTACCTTAGTCCTCAAACTGTTTGCTCTTGAACACATTAAAGAAGCCTTGTGCTGCAGAATTATCTAATGCAAATGTTGATTTCCTCACTACTGCTTCAGGAGTGGTGATGTATGTTCAAGCAAAATGAATGAAGTCTTTAACCACTTCAAATTTTTCTCCATTTATCATGATGTTATTTATTGGGCCAGTTGTGTGGATTTTTGTTTTCTTTACATTGAGGTACAATCCATACTGAAGAGTACGATCTTTGATTGTCATCAGAGTATTTTAAGACCTCTTCACTTTCAGCAAGCACGCTTACAACATCTGCATATCGTAAGTGCTTAATGAGTCTTCCTTCGATCCTGATGCCACATTCTTCTTCATATAATCCAGCTTCATGGATTATTTGTTACACATACAGATTAAATAAGCATAGTGAAAGAATATAGTCCTGGCACACACCTTTCCTGATTTTAAACCATTCAGTATCCCCTTGTTATGTTTGAATGACTGCCTCTTGGTCTATGTACAGGTTCCTCATAAGTGTTCTGGAATACCCATTCTTCAAAATGTTATCCATAGCTTGTCATGATCCACAGTCTGAAACCTTTGCATAATTCATAAAGCACAAGTGAACATCTGTCTGATATTCTCTGCGTTCAGTCAAGATTCATCTGACATCAGCAATGATAGCCCTTGCTCCACATCCTCTTCTAAATCCAGCATGAGTTTCTGGAAGTTCCCTGCTGGTGCACTGTTGTGCTGTTTTTGAATTATATTCAGCAAAAATTTATTTGCCACATTGTTTGATGACTTCTGCATTCCACTGGGTCACTTCTCTTTGAAATGGGCACAAATACGGATCTCTCCAATCAGTAGGCCAAGTAGCTATGTAAGGTTTCCAAAGAGCAGCTGGTGAATTTGAACCTTGTGGTTAGCAATCCAGTACTTATCCTACAGTACCATATCAGAATCATGATTAATTTACTTAAATGTGAGCAACCACTTCCTAAATCTTGTAGGTTCCATTTTCTAATTCAATTTCCACACTGCAGTGAGAAGTATTTTTTAAAACACAAACCAGATCATTTTACTGTATTTAAAATTGAAACTCTTTACTGTGGCCTACTTGGGCCAAGGTGACCTACTCAACCTGGCCTGGCCTACCTACATCTTCATCCTTCCTATCTCTTATACCCTTCCTACCCTTCTCCATTTGATTCCCAACTTTGCACTGACTGAAGAGGTTTCAGTTCTTTAGAAATTATACTTGGAAAGTCCTCCTCCTGGTAATTAACAGGTCTGACTCCATCACATCCTATAGGTCTCAACTTTGTTTCCTCTTTCAAGAGGCTTTTCCTGACCAAGCCTCTAAACTAACCTCCTCTACATATTTTCCATATTCACATTCTGCTTATTCACATCTTTTTCATCACAGGCTATCGTTATATAATCATTTGTTGTTGTTGTGAAGTGCCATCGAGTCGGTTCCGACCCATAGCGACCCTATATAGGGTTTCCAAGGAGCAGCTAGTGAGCTTGAACTGCCGACCTTACAGTTCAAATAGCTTTGCAGTCTAACATGTTAACCCACAGCACCACACTGCAAAGTTGTTTGAACTGCAAGATCAGTGGTTCAAGCTCACCAGCTGCTCCTTGGAAACCCTCTACAGTGTTGCTATGGGTCAGAATTGACTTGGTGGCACTTAATAACAACAACAATTAGAAACCCAGTGCCTAGCACAGTGCCTAGTACATAGAAGATTCAATGGGTATTGATTATAAGGGGAAAAAGTTATTTGGGACACCCAAGAATATATTTGTATTCCTGGTGTGGCACTTTAGTTATGATAAGCACTGGACTGCTAACTACATGGCTGGCAGTTCAAATCCACCAGCTCCATGGGACAAAGACAAGGCTGTCTGTTCTTGTCAAGATTTATGGTCTCGGAAACCCTAAACAGGGTTGCTGAGTTAAACAACTTGATGGCAGTGAGTCTGACTTTTAATAATATATTTAGATTATTCATATCACTATGCTAATAATGTCTATTTCTAAGATTTATATCTTTGAACTATGATTTTAGCAGTCTCATAAAATTCCCCTTAGACTACATCTCTCTTGTATTGTCCCAGCCCAGATCCCACAATTCATCATATGTGTAGCACTAGCGATATATCCCTTGTGACCTCAGTCATAATAGATGTCAAGTCTCCTACAGGCTGAGTAGGATGCTTCAGCAATTTCCAATACAAAAGTCTAACAATGTGCTTCTGTTGTCCTCCTTGGGAGAAAGAAAGTCTGCTTTATGTCATAAAGATCACAGTGTTGGATACCCTACGGGGCAGAGTTCTACTCTATTTTCTATGGTCACTATCACTCAATAGCAATGGTTTGGTTTTGGGTTGTCCTCTTCAGAACCCAGACACACTGTCATAAACACAGCTACTAGGAGGTTAACTCACCTGCAGTCCTAATTTCCTATCATGGTATTTTAAATAGTGGCGTAGAGACTTTCTAGTGACTTGACAGCACTTAACAACAACATGTAAGACAAAAGTATGGTGGCAGAATAAAATTGTGAGAAGTGGTAAGTAAGTATGGTCAAAGAATATGTGATACATTTTCCAAACATGTCACTTGAATGTGGGAATAAATGTATTTTTTTAAGGATGGAAAATAAGATTCCACTAGAACTTATTCAACATTCAATGATAAATTAATTAGGCTCAACCATTCAGTGGTCAAGAAATCAAGCGATGTATTGCAATAGGCAAATCTGCTGCACAAGACCTCTTTAATGGGTTCAAGAGCAAAGATGTTAGTTTGAGGACTGAGGTACCTGACCCAAGCCAAGGTATTTTCAAAAGCTTCATATACCTGTGAAAGTTGGACAATGAATAAGGAAGGTTTTAGAAGAATTGATGCATTTGTGTTATGGTGGAAAAGAATATGAAAAGTCCCATAGCCTTCTAGGAGAACAAATAAATCTGTGTTGGAAGAAGTACCACCGGAATGCTGCTTTCAAGTCATCAGGATGATAAGTATCTTTCATATTGTGGACATATTATCAGGAGGAACCAGTTCTGGAGAAGGATATCATGCTAGGTAAAGTGGAGGGTTAGTGAAACAGAGGAAGACCCCAAGAAGATGGATTGGCACAGTGGCAGCAGTAGTGGATTCAAACTTAGCAATGATTGTGAGGATGGTGCAGGAACAGCCAGTGTTTGTTCTGTTGTACATAAGGTCACTATGAGTTGAAAGCGACTCGGTGGCACCTAACAACAATATCTATCAACTTATCTAAGAAGAATATGGTAAACAAGACCCTAAAAACTACTTGAATACTAACTTTGGCACTCTATATTGTATATTAAGTAGACTAGGCAGAGCAGACTTCCTGTGTGGAAACACACAGTTTTTAGTTAAAATCACATATTGTTATAATTGGGAGGGACCATAACAACCATTCAGTCTAATGAACTCTTTATTTTACAGCTGAGAAAACTAAGGCTAACAAGTAGCTAAGGCAGCATTAGTAGGAGGCTGGCCTGAGAACCCAGGTCTTTTGATGCTCCTTTCATTATACTATGTTGATTCAAGTTGATCTTTTCCCTCTAGTATAAAGTATAAAATAACCAAACAACTGGATTATATTCTAAAACCTCATTTATAAATAATTTCCTCTTGACAAATGACAACTGGATTCCTAGAGAGCCTAAAGAAGCCTATCTAGTGGATTATCTGATGAGTTGATCTACCAATTACTACTATTCTAAGGAAGGTTTTCCTGTACCTTTTTGGTAAGATGGAAAGGATAATAATGACTGCAGCCAGATGTGGGTTCTAGTGCATAAATAGTAATGTGATTCCTTTATATTTTAATTTAATCCTCTGTTAAGATTTAGACATTAGACTAAATGAAAAGAAAGTCTTTTTCCACTAAGAAATTCTAGTATGTCCTCTCTCCATAATACTTCATTCAATTATAAACTAAAGTTTACATGCTACTCTAGGAAATTTAACGTTTCCTTTAAAGAGCCCTGTATGAAAAAGAAACCTTACAGTTTGGATAATGAGTATGTTTCCTAGCACAAATGTCCCAGACACCCAAAGCATGAACTACAGAAGTACCAGTACTCCTGCCCTCTGTTACTGATAATGTGTGAATGCAAAAGAGAAACTTCACTTCTTACATCGTTTAGTGTAGTACCCACCTAAAAAATCAAACCCATTGCCCTCAAGTCAGTGCTGACTCATTGTGACCCTTAGGACCAAGTAGAACTGCCCCAGAGGGGTTTTAAGATTGTAAATCTATACAGAAGTAGACAGCCACATCATTTTCCCACAGAGTGGCTAGTAGGTTAGAATTACTTTTCAGCTAGCAGTTGAGTGCTTAACCATTGCGCAACCAGAACTTCTTGCTGGTAGTACATATTATATAGATCACCAAGTGCTTATAATATGGCTTCTGACAACATCTACTTTGTTAATCTTCCTTAACCATGTTTCTAACAACACAAAACACAGATCAAAAAGATACCTTTTGTTGCTCATTAAATCATGAGCTATACAATAGCAATGCTCAATAAATTTAATTTCTTTTGACCACTAATCCAATAGATAATCATTCTGAATATGCCAATCAAAATTGTTTTCTTTGTGGAAAGTGTCAGTTTGAGTTTTAATAACAGTACTTCATTTAAACCTATTAGGTTCCATTAGAAAACAAAACAAAACTTTCTAAGAGATATAATAGAGAGTTCTTCACAATAAAGTGAGCAAAGGAAGGATAAAGTATCAATGGCATATGACTGTTTCTATTTCCAAAAGATTTCTAATAATCAAATGCTGTACTTTAAAAGGTATAAAACTGGCACTCACCCTTCCTGTGTATTTTCCTTCTTCCCTCTTTTCTTACCTTCTTTCTTTTTTTAAAGTTATTTCATTTTCTAGTTAAGAAGCTTCTGAAATGTTCTGAAATGTATACTTTTCCATATACCCTTCAACACATTCTTTAATTTTCAGATTAAACCAGCCTTGTATTCTTAATCAATAATGAAAGGTGGAAATGAAATACCCATGGAAATATGGGTAAAAAGCAAGTGATTTCATCCTTATATTAAAGGTATTCTTGCTCTAATTTAACTACTATGATGTTTTAATTTCATATACAATAACAAGGAGCAAACATCAGCGTAACACCTTACTAATTAAAGAGCTGACTTTTAGAGAATTCTAGATTCTGAAAAGTAGAAATATCAACAAACATACCATAACCTCTGACATTCATTCTCAAAACACAAAAATCATTCACTCAGAAATAGTAGATTACTATAGATATAAAACGAAAGGCGCATTCCAGCTCTCTTTTATTGTACCTCCTTATTTGTAGCACTACATTTGAAGCTAAGGGCCTGTTCACAGTAGAAATATATGTAAAGGCATAGTGCATGGAGAATCAGACCTTTTGAATTCAGAGACAAACTTTACTTCCCTATGCCTCGTGCTACAATAACAGTAAACAGACGGAAGGTTGTAGATGCAACATGAACTATAGTATGTTCCATTAAGAATAAGAGGGAAACATGGAATATAAAGCAAAACTGATGAAATATTGGGAAAACAATGAAACTATGTTCTTTCAAATTGTTATGATTTAAAAAAAATAACAGATATAACACATCAGCCCTCCGTATTAATCTAGCACTTTGAAGTCTATCACTTTTTAATAGCTTTACTGAGATGTAATTTACATGTCATGCAAATAACATTTTAAATATACGGAATTCAAAGATGTTTAGTATATTCACAGAATTGTGCAGCTATTACCCTGTCAACTTTAGTTTATCTGGCCAAAAACAAACTCCATACCCATTAGCAAAATCACTCCTAACCTCCTACTCCCACACCTAAGGAATAAATAATTTACTTTTCTAACTCATACCAACCCTGCATAGGGGGTTTCTGAGGCTTTACAGGAGCAGAAAGCCTCATCTTTCTCCTGCGGAGCGGCTGGTGGGTTTGAACTGCCCACTTGGTAGTCAGCAGACCAGTGCTTATCCTACAATGCCAACAGCATTCTCTCATGGATGTGCCTATTCTATACATTTCTAAGAAATGAATCAACACATGGCCTTTGTGACAGGCTTCTTCCACTGGGCAATAATGTTTTCAAGGCTCATCTATGTTAAAGAATATATCAGTACTTCATTCCTTTTTACTGACAAATACTACTCTATTGCATGGATATATCATATTTTGTTTTCTATTCATCAGTTAATGTTGTTTCTGTTTTCTGATTATTATGAATATTGTTGCTATAAACACCCAGGCACAAGCTTTTATGTTGACTTATTTTCAGTTCTCTTGAGCATATTATTACGAGTGGAGTTAGTGGATCACATGACAATAAAGTCTACCTTCTTAATTACAGTAACTGTTAATATACACACTAAAATATTTTGTAGAAGTGCTGCCCTCCAGACCAAATGTTGTTAAAAGTTAAATGAGCCCACCTACGACTATAGAAAAAGATAAAGTCCCACATTAGAAATCATAAAAATTCCAAAACTGCATTTCCTACTTTTTATTTAGAACAGGTTCATAGTTTACTAAGTTTGAATTATTTCACATTTATTTATATCAAACCTACAGAATTTAGCTATTTTCACTTAAGTGTAACAAATAGTTAGAGTGACATTGCTCTAAAGTTAACAGTAGCTAAGAGACAACAAACATTAGAACACAATTACTTACAACTGTTTCCTTGGCAGGAGGTGGCTTGATATGTTGACTGGGTATCAGAACAAATGTCAAAGTTCCATGCATATCAGACTGTAATAGAATGACTTGGTTATTTAAAAAAATTATTATTTATGAAAAACTTTTCATGATCTTATAATTAACATTTCCCAAACAAGACTATTCAAGAACACTTCATACTTAAAACAAAATTAGTAAATATGAATCCCATTTCATTAGAAGCACAAATTATAATTTTCTCAGATTCTATTGTATTAGAACTGTCCTGGCATTCTGGGGAAAGATACTTAGTCCATTAAGTCTTAGATTTTGTCTTCTATTCAGTGTCTAGCTAGGACGATGTGACAGTGAACGGTTAGAGGATACAAGTGATATAATAATTATGGGTTACTTACTCTAATATACAAAAATGTTAATACTGAGCTAAAAATAGTAATTGTGATGAGGACTAGAAAAAAGATCTAAAAATACAAACATGCAAATAGTCTCACTTTCCAGAATGTGTCAGTCACCCAGTCTATTTTTAGCTACACAGAACCTGACTGGTAGGTTCACTGTTATTTTCTAGTACACTGCTTCCTGAATAAGGAGTT
Organism: Chrysochloris asiatica; assembly: GCF_000296735.1. NCBI lineage: Eukaryota > Metazoa > Chordata > Mammalia > Afrosoricida > Chrysochloridae > Chrysochloris > Chrysochloris asiatica. The sequence goes on from NW_006408739.1 coordinate 979,600, forward strand.
GAGAGTAAATTCCACAACAGATAACAGCAGACAAGAGAATACTAATGTAAAAACTGATACTAAGCAATTAAGAATATAAATTTGATACCCTTGGGTGTATAAAAAGTTATCATATCTTGTCCTCAAAACCTGACTTTTAATGACTTCCTGATTATATCAGAAGTGTCTAATAGAACTTTTTAGAACGCTAAAAATGTTCTTTATCTATGCTGTCCAATATGGCAACCATTAACTACATACAGCTTTTGGGCACTTGAAATGCAGTTATTATGAATGAGGAACTAAATCTTTAATTTCACCTAACAAACTTAAATAACCACATGTGATTAGTTGCTACTATAGTAGACAGCACAGGTTTATACCACCCATACTGACTAATATTGTTATGGAAACAGCATGCATTCATTCATAGATAATAAGAAAACAAAATTAACATAAAAACCATAAGGGCATGAGACTTTGTTTTGTAAATAATTCCCCAGTGGCTAGCACATGTTGTTGTTATTAGGTGCCATCAAGTCGGTAATAACGCATAGCGACCTTATGCACAGCAGAATGAAACACTGCCCAACCTTGGGCCAACCTCACTATTGTTGCTACGCTTGAGTGCACTGATGCTGCCACTTGGCCAATCCATCTGCTGGGGGTCTTCCTCTTTTTTTCTGACCATCCCACCTTAGGCATTAATAAATACTTGTTTAATAAATTACTAAGTTACACTATTACTGATTTCAGAGACAAAATAGTTGGTGGTGATAAGGCTCAAATAAACTAAAAAACACTAGTGACATCCATCCAGAAATAAAAATATCTACTAACAATGTACAACACATAATGTAAAAATTAGGCTAGAAATTATCTAGTGCTTTTCACAATTTTACAAAAATACTGTATTTCCACATCTAACAACAAAAAACAAATTTTAAAGATCCTATCAATGATTTTCCACTTGTGTCAACTTACCAATATGTCAAAGACTTCATTGACATCTTTCCCCCGAATTTCAATGCCATTTATCTCCAGAACTTCATCTCCCTCATGTAATAGGCCACTTTTCTCAGCAGCACCTCCTTTGACTATTCGACTAATGATGACAGAATCCATTTCATTACGCACTGTAGCACCCTAAAAAAAATCAAGTTTAAAATAAAAATACATTTGAAAAACATTTAGATTCTTATTTTTTCTATTTATATATTCAACAATACCAACCTTTGGCTATCTTGGGGGGGGGGAAGTAATGATATGACTAGAGTAATCACAGTAATTAAGATTTCAAAGCTGACCATTGCCTACACATTTCCTGCTTAAGAAACACTCTATTCATAGAATCTTGAAATCAAGCAGACTTCTGAAGGAAAGAAACAACAGCAGAAAAATGCACCGACTTAAAAACAATGTGTGAAGACCTATAATCAAATTTGTTCTTTGTATATTGGAAGCTGTTCAAATGGTTACATTACATTGAGACATAATCAGTGGCCATAACTTATAGCTATTAAAGTCTTCTTTTCACCTTAAAATGTAGTATTTATTAATATTAAACATTATAATATTTATCACACAAATTGGAAGCCCAAGTGAAAAATGTATGCTCAAAATTTGGAACTATGACTCACAGAATAAAACTTTATTTGAGAAGTTTGTCATGACTTGCCATTCCTTTTCCTAGGAGGAAAAAATTTTTATGAATTGCCTATAAAAGAGCTCGTATCTCATACATATAAGGCAAAAATTGAGACATCAGGATTCATGACTTTTTCTGAAAATAAAGGGAGAAAAACTAAGATACTGATGTTATTATTGTTTAGTGCTGTTGAGTCTGTTCCAAAGGGACCCTATATAGGGTTTCTGAATCTGTAAATCTTTGTGGGAGCAGAAAGCCTCATCTTTCTCTCTTGGAGTAGCTGAAGGGCTCAAACTGCCAATCTTGTGGTTAGCAGTCTAGTACTTTTCCTACAGAGTCACCATGCTCCCCAAAGCACTCATCTGTTGTTGGTGTTAGGTGCCATCGAGTCAGTTTAGACTCATAGCGACCCTGTGTTTAGGGTTTCCTAGGGGTGACTGATGGGTTTGAATTGCTGACATTGTAGTTACTAGTCTCATGCTTCTCCTACAACAGGACTAATAGAAGTCTAAATAAAAGAAAGTAAAAATAAAAGTTTAAATATAAAAACTATAAAGCAAATATAAACATTAAGGAATATATACTTCTAAGAATATCAGAAGTATGTAAATAATTATGTTCCAATGAATTTAATTGAAAAAGAAGATCAGAATTTCTAACTATTGTTAAGAAAAATAAGCTTAGAGAAGAATCAAATATACTACAAATCCTTTTGTACTTCATCAATTATTTCACAAGTTATTATTTCCATCATATAGGTGAGAAAAGATGATAAACAAACTTTTCACAACCAAATAAGAGGTATAATTAGGAATATAAAATGACTGCAACAAATGAACCTCAAAAGAGAAAATATCACCAGCAATGCAATGGAGTCTTCAACTCTGTTATATACAAGATCCCATGTATAGAAAGAATCTCAGATTAGAGATGTGGAGCACTTACCAATGGAATATCACGAGCCTTTTCAATACGAACTATTTTTACAGTTTCTGCTCCATACTGGCCAATGCTTTCATACACTCTTTCATCTGTAATGGGCTCTAGCTGCATTTCCTGCTCAGCAACCTTATCATGAGCCAGTAAAAGTGCCTGTTTCAAAGAAATGAATAGCACTGTAAGTAACAGCACAATCTATTTATTGACAGTGATTTTAAACCTAATTGTGTACATCATATTCTGATCACTAAATCTTTAAAAGACATGTGATTTATCCAAATGTGTTGCCAAATTTTTCATCTTAAGTTCAGATGTAATCCTACATCTTTCACAATTCATAAATGTGTTAGGCTTGCTAGGGTATACACTAGAATGAGTTATGAAAATCTAAAATACTTAAGTGCTTAACACAAATACTACATAATTTAAATTTTATGGAAAGTACATTATAACAAAAAAAACGAAAGAGAAATTTTGTCCAATTTTAAAGAATTAAAAGCTGTTGCACAAATAATTTGGTTAATATTAAATATAAAAAATATACTAGCCAACAAGAATTATTTTGCAGAGGCAGCTGAAAACATCAAAACATGCTAGTCTGATTTTGTTTTTCAAAGACAAACACTAGAAAAATTCTATAATGCTCTGTCCATTTTCTACCTGAACATGTGGGGCATTCAGCAAAGTAGATAATTCTTGCCCTTCCTTCTGATGGATTGGCTTCAAAATAGTTTGTACCTAAGAAATAACAATAAATATTATTCTTCCTAGATCAAAAAATCATCAGCAGTACTTATACAGGTTAATATAATAAAAAAGTATTTTTTCTACAGTGTTCAATCTTATTATCACAGTTAACAGAATTCCTTATTTAAGATACTAGGTAAGAATTTTGATATTTAAGCCTATGAATGAAATTATTTTCTTCCTGAAAGTTTCACCCAACATATTATTGTTATTAAGTGTCCTCTCATACAGGGTTTCTGAAGAGCAGCTGGATGGTTTAAATCACAGACCTTGTGGTCAGCAGGCCAGTACTTATCCCACAGAGCCACACCAGGTTTCCAAATTAACTAAGGATGCTTTATTTCATACTGTACTAGTAATACAGTAAGTAATAAAAATATAAGGAAATATAGAGAACAGAAGCATAAGGAAAGAAAAACTATTTAACAGTCATCTTACTATTTTTTACTTTGATAGTTTTATAATATTTATATTTTATATCAGAAATAACTTAAGCATTATAGGCTAACAAGATAAATTATATGAGGGTAATAGAACTTCGTCTCTCATACTTCGGACATATTGTCAGGAGGGACCAGTCGCTGGAGGAGACCATATTTGGTAAGGTAGAGGGTCAGAGAAAAAGAGGAAGACCCCCAGCGAGATGGATTGGCAAAATGGAAGCATCAATAGGCTCATGCGTAGCAACAATTGTGAGGCTGGCCCAGGCTTGGGCAGTGTTTCGTTCTGTTGTCTATAAGGTCGCTATGAGTCAGTACTGACTCGATGGCACCTAACAACAACAAACAGAACTATAAACTTAAGTTTCCCGTATGTTATTTAAGGAGCCCTGGTTGCACTGTAGGATAAGCACTGGACTGCTAACCCCAGGGTCAGCAGTTCAAATCCACCAGCTGCTCAGTGGGAGAAAGATGAAGCTTTCTGCTCACATAAATATTACCCTATACAGGTTCCCTATGAGTCAGAATCATGTTGATGGCATAGGGGCTTGAATGTTATCTGGAAGTTACCATTCTTGCAATGGTTCCACGTTCACTGGAACATCGCGTTTTCAGGTGCCCCAACAACTATATGTTGGGAGCATGGTGGCTTTGTAGGATAGTACTGGACTATAAATTACAAAAGTCAGCGGTTCAAGCCCATCAGCTACTTCATGGGAGAAAGATGAGGCTTTCTGCTCCTGCCAAGATTTACAGCTTCAGAAACCTTAAACAGGTTGCTATGAGATGGAACCAACTTGATGGCACTTAACAACAGACTATATGCACCTGTCAAGGGATACAGATGGTGGTGCACAGCCCAGGACAGATGTGCCCTACATAATCACACCCCCAGAGGGACACTGGGTCTCATTTAATAGGTATCAAGAGCTGTATCTCATAACAAAATTTCAGAAATGCTCTTTGATTCATCATGCCTTCCATTCAAGAAAACAAATGGTATCAATAGCAAAGATGCTAGTTTGAGGACTAATGTGCACTGGCCCAAGCCATGGTATTTTCAATAGCTTCATATGCATGTGAAAGTTGAACAATGAATATGGAAGACTGTAGAGGGATTAATGCATTTGAGTTATAGTGTTAGAGAAGAATACGGAAAGTACCATGGACTTCCAGAAGAACCAACAAATGTGCATTGGAAGAAGTACAGCCAGAATGTTCCTCAGAAGCCAGGATGACAAGACTATCTATAGTAATGTTCAAATTTCTTATTTTAAAAGAAAATATTGTATTTTGATCTTGTACTCTTCTCTAGTTATACTATTTTCCCCTATCCTCCTACAGGACCAGTCGTTCTAAATTTTTATGCTAATTTTTTTTTTTTTAATTTACAGAAGCGGTTTATTGCATGTAAAAAATCATAAAAGGTTATCAACAAGAAGGAAGTAAAAATGATCATAATCTCCAAATCTAGGGATAATCCCTTTGTTATATATTCTTCCTTTATTTCTATGCTTATTTTTAACCAAAATATTCACCATTACTATATCTGTTATCTGACAAAGGACTTGCAACCAGAACATACAGTGGTTTACAACTCAGACTAAGTGATTTTTTAGATGGGAAAAGATTTCACTGAAAAAGATAAAGGATTGGCAAATTAACAAATGAAAGAAATGTTCAACATCAATAATTAAACTGATAATGCCAAATGTTGGTAGAAATGTGGAACAACTAGAACCCTCATACATTACTCATGGGAATACAAAATGGTTATACACACTTTGGAAAAAAATTGGCAGCTTTTTATAAGATATACTCATCATATGATTCAACAATTCCATTCTTGGGTATTAATCCAAGAGAAATGAGAATGTGTTCACAAAAGGACTTGTACACAAATGTTTATAGGAGCTTCAATTCAGAATATTTCAAAAAGGAAGTAACCCAAATATCTGTCAACAGATATCCATTGATATACAAATTTTGGATATTTATACAACGCAGTATTTTGTTCTGCTGTGCATAAGGTTGCTATGGGTCGGTACAGACTCGATGGCACCTAACAACAACAACAATACAATGTGTTTAGCACATTGGATGAATCTCAAAATGATGTTGAACAAAAAATTGCATATTATCTAATTCCATTTAGATGAAACATTGAGAAATGGCAAGTTTATAAAGAGAGAAAGCAAATCAGAGAAATCTAGAATCTGAGATGTGACTATAAGACCCTCAATGAGATGGAACGACACAGTGTGCCCAACATGGGCTCAAACGTAGCTACTATTGTGAAGATACAGGATAAGGCTATGTTTTGTTTTGTAATACACTAAGGGCTTCAAAAAAATTTTCTACAAAATTCCATTTATCTATTTCATTTCTTCATGAGAATTTTGGAGTCACCTCATATACAGTTGCTATGATTCAGAGCCAACCTCAGGGGATCTAACAACCACAACAGCAATTTGCCTAGATAATAATTGCTTATCTTAGTTATCCAGTGCTGCTATACCAGAAATACCATAAATGGGTAGCTTTAATGAATAGAAATTTCCTTTCTTATAGTTTAAGGGGCTAAAAGTCCAAACACAGGATCACTATGAGGCAAAACTAACTCAACAACACTTAACAACAACCAGTTTTGTATCCTTTGCCAATGAAATGCCTTCTCCTCTTTCTTGGTCTTACTAGTAAATTCTCATCAACCTTTGAGACTCAGCAAATGAAATTCCTCTATTAAATTTTCTTCTCTGTTACTTTCCTTCCACCATCCCTAACCTACACAGAATTAGCCGCATCTCACTGTGCTCTTGGTACATTTCCCATAACACCATCATAGCATTTCTCATTAGTCTGTGATTGTTTACTCTCCACAGTGATAGTTTAATTCTTCTTTAACTAATGGATATCTGGGTTATTTTCATGTCCATGGCTGCTTTGAACATTTGTGTTCAAGTCTTTACCTTCTTTTTGTTTTAACTCATAAGTCTTTACCTTACTAATTCACAAGAGTTTTTAATACAAGGAAGCTTTAAAAAGTTTGTAGATAAATGGAATTAAAAGATAATGGAATTTTCCCACAACCCTTTTGAAGCCCCCAGCACACACACACACATATATATACATATATTGTTAGACATACACATATGCCTCAATATCTCAAAATCAAGAATCAACTATCATTCCTGATCTGTCATCTTGCCTTTTTATTCTCTTAAAGGTGTCTGGGTGTGGTGCTGTGGGATGAAGCACTGGATTGCAAGGTTGGTTTGAACCAAAAGGTTGGTGGTTCAAATTCATCTGCCACTCCTTGGAAACCCCTATACAAGGTCGCTAGGAGTCAGAACTGACTTGACAGCAATCAACAACAACAACCAAGGTGTCTTTGGACAATCAAATTAACAAAATTTCATTTTATAAGGTTCAAGTTCACAATTTTTTCTTTGTAAAAGTATATGTAGTTTTCAGGATAAAATAAATGCAGCAAATTTTTTAAATGACAATAAATTATTAACATGTGATCTGTAGTAATTTATTCAAACAAGCTTTGTAGTTACATCAGTGTTTTCCAATCCTATTGTCTTACTATTGCTAATAATTACCTTATAGATGCCACAAGATGTGCTGAATACATACCTCTTGTACAAGACCTTGTGCACTGGCGATAAGAGGGAATGGAGGACTGGCCTTGTTCATATGTACTGTGACAGCGTTGTGTATCTTAAATGCATTCTGGAAATCTTTAATTTGTACAAGTTGTAAAAGCAGTGAAATATCCTCTTGGCTCTGAGAATCTACTAAAGTATGTTGGATGTGTTTAAGTGAAGAGAACAAGTCTTCCACTTCTATTAGGAGAAGGAAAAATTATTCAAAAATTAATCACTTGCCTTAATTCAACATGGGTTTAAATAAAATTTATTGAATAACAACTTAAAAACTTCAAAACATGCATTTATATGAGTGCCAAATCACTGTCAGTTCACTGGTTTTTAAGTAAAATTTCTTTAAAATTATACAACAGAAAAACTTGCATTTTAAATAAGTATTTTAATTATAAAATGAACATATGTCATAGTAGAAAAGCAAGTTAACACCAAAAAAAGGTGATTTAGAAGCTAAAATTACCAATAATCCCATCACCTAAAAACAAGTTTTAAACAAACATCTTTGGGTTTTTTCTTTTTCATTCAACAGAAATTTTCTTACATATAAAATAGTCCTTAAAAGCATTACTTATAAAGCCTCCATGATATTCTATTACAGAGTCACACCATGATTTATGTAGATATTACACTACAGTTAAAAATTTAGTCTGTTTTCAATATTTTGCTATTACAAATAATATTTATCATTCTAATACATAATGATCATCCTTGCATATAAATTTGTCTGAGGTTCTGATGTGTCTTAAAATATTTACTAGAAATATAATTTTGAAATAAAAGAATCTGATACTTTTAAATCCAGATAGCATTCTTGGGAGGTTTATCTAATATATATTCCACTAGCAATATTTTCACCAATATTAAATATTATCATTTTGATAAATAAGGAGGGTGAAGTTGACTCACATTTATCAGGCACTTCTTTTGTGGTCCATATGCTCTTAGTTAAGGAGCTCTGGTAGCATAGTGGTTACGAATCGGGCTGCGAACTGCAAGGTCAGCAGTTCGAAACTACCAGCTGCTTCACGGGAGAAAGATGAGTCTTTATGCTCCTATAAAGATTTACAGCCTTGGAAACCCTGTTCAGGGTCACTATGGGTCGGAACCAACTTGACAGCACTTAACAACATGTGAGTCTCTAAAAATTGTTTGGAAAATTATTGGCATTGTACGAGGGGGTTTCAAAAAGTCCCTGGAACAATGGAATGAAAAGATAATGGGGGAGGGGAAGATAATGGAATTTTTCCATGAATTTGTTGAAGCCCCCTCATATAAGTGTGTGCCATATATGGTCCATATATCAGTTACTGTGGTCCCTATCAGTTACTCAGATTCTTATCCTGAAATGGCTAATGACCACTGGTAATCTCGGACCCCCACTCCAACAGATGTGTGTATACATGAATGTATGTGTGTCTATGCTTATTTATTGGAAATATTTTTCTAATTTTACCACCCACTTACCTGTCAACTGTATTTGTGGTCACTTGTATTGAGTATGTTCTCAACTCTTAGATTATTAAAAATAATGAAACAGTAACTTTTATCACTATATTTTCATGCTTATAAATTCCTTTCCCCTAGGCCATTAAATAAATAACTAATTATTTCTAACTTAAATGACTTCTATTTCACAATTAATTTCAATCCACATAGAATTTATTGTGAGCACAGACTCAGCCCTGGTGTTGCTGTAGGATAAGCACTGTACTACTAACCACGAGGTTGGCAGTTCAAACCCACCAGCTACTCAATGTTAAAAAGATGAGGTTGTCTGTTTCTAAAGATTTACAGTCTCTGAAATCCTATATATGGTCGGTAGGAGTCAAAATCGACTCAATAGAAGTAGATTTGTTTCCCACCCCACTGATATATGAGGGTGAATCAAATATTATCTGTATTACAGCTATAGAGTTTATTTTAATCAACTTTTAGAATAGATACATAATTTTTTGACATAATCCCCTTACGCTTCAAACACTTTGTCCATCTGTCAACAAGCTTTCATACTCTCTTATTAAAAAATGTTTTAGGCTAAGCTGCAAGCCATAAATGCACCACTGTCTTCACTTGTTCATTGGAAGTGAATCTTCATCCTCAAAGGGCTTGTATTGAGGATGCTTTCAGGGGACCAAACAGCTGAAAGTCCAAATATAGGAAGGATGCTCTTAACAACTCAAAAAAAAGTTTTTACAGAGTATCAACAGTGTAGCAGAGGTGTGAGGATATTCATTGTCATACAAGATCACAACACCCTTGGGTAGCAGTCCTCTGCATTTAATCTGAAGTTTAGGCTTCAGCTCTTCAGTAAGCATCTCACTGTAATGAGCACCGTTGACTGTTGAACCTTTTTTCCCTGAAAGCATTTCAATACTCGCCCTGGAGTATCCGGGAAAACTCTAAGCATCAATTTTCCAACAGGTGGTTAACTTTTGAACTTTCTCTTGGTCGGTGATTGAGGGTTTCCATTCCATACTCTGCCGTTTACTCTCAGGATCGTAGGGATGAATCCATGTCTCATTAGCAGTAATCTTTTTTTTTTTTTTTTTAAATAAACTTTTACTTCCTTCAAGTATCAGTCCAAATTTTGTTTGCAAATCTCTAAACATTTCTGTTTATGCTCTTGCTTGAGTTGTTTTGGTATCCATCTCATACAAACTTTTGGAAATCCAAATCTTTTGCAGATTATTTCATAGGCAGAGCCATGGTTGATTTGCAAATATTTTGCACATAATCCATTATCACTCATCTATTTGACATAATCACTTCACATGCATGCCCAGTGTTCTCGTCAGCCGTGGACATAGACGAGCGACTTAATATAACCAGCGTGCAGATAATTTTTGACTCACCCTCATATATGATGTGGGTCCTGGTGTGGTGCTATAGGATAAGAACTGGACTGATAACCATAGGGTCTGCGGTTCAAACCCACTAGCTACTCCCTGGAAACCCTATACAGGATTGCTATGAGTTGGAGAGGCAGTCATTTGAACAGAACAAGGGGACAGTGAGTGGTTTAAAAAATACGGAAATGTGTGCACTAGGCTTGTATTCTTTCACCATACTTATTCAATCTGTATGCTGAGCAAATAATTTGAACTGCTGGATTATATGAAGAAGACCACGGCATTGAGAATGCAGGAAGACTCATTAACAACCTGCGATATGCAGGTGTTACAACCTTGCTTGCTGAAAATGAAGAGACCTTAAACACTTACCTGATGAAGATCAAAGAACATAGCCTTTGGTATGGGTTGCACCGTAACGTTAAGAAAACAAAATTCTCACCACTGGACCAATAAATAACATAATGATAAATGAAGAAAAGACCGAAGTTGTCAAAGGCTTCATTTTGTTTGGATCCACCAACAACATTCATTGAAGCAGCAGTCAAGAAATGAAACGATGTACTGCATAAGGCAAATCTGCTAAAAAAGACCCTTTTAAAGTGTTGAGCAGCAAGGACGTATGTAAGTTTGAAGACAAAAGGACACCTGACCACCAGGAGGCAGGTTTGCAGAATGTGCCCTTTGGTTTAAATTATTATATATTCTTGAGTGTTTTTGTGTACATCCCTTTCCCACACCAAAAAACAGAACAGGGTATGGAAGCAAATACTGTTGAATGATGATGCACAGAGGAGATTGTAATCATTGAAATAAAACGATGGTGTAGAGCTGGTGTTCTCCCATGTAAACTATCACTCAGTTCACAATAAAAACTTGAAAACACAAAAAACATTTTCAATGACCACATGGATGAATTTTATTATAGTTATGCTGAGTGAAAGAAACCTAATAAAAAGAATAAATTGCCAAAAAAAAAGGGCACCTAACCCAAACTATGGTATTTTCAATAGCCTCATATGCATGGGAAGGTTGACACTAACTAAGGAAGCGGGTAGAAGAATTGATACATTTAAGTGTGGTGTTAGAGAAGATTACAGGTATCACGGACTCCCAGAAGAACAAATAATCTGTGTTGAAAGAAGTGTAACCAGAATGCTCCTTTGAAGCCAAGATAGCCAGACTTGGCCTCTCATATGCTGGACTTGTTGTCAGGAGGGACCAGTACCTGGAGAAGGACATCACACTTAATAAAGTGGAGGGTCAGCAAAAAAGAGGGAAATCCCTAATGAGCTGGACTGGCACAGTGGCAGCAACAACAGCAACTGTGAAGATGGTGCAGAACCAGGTGGTGTTTGGTTCTGTTGTGCCTGGGGTCACTATGGGCCAGAACAGGCTCGACAGCACCTAACAACATATATGATGCCAAATTCTTATACAGTTGCTTCTATTCAATTAGTCTATATGTCAAAATCACACCCTTATTATAGAAACATTATGGCCTTTGTTCACATACTGATACGACAAACACCTGCCTCTTTGCTTTTTCCAAAAACTATTTAAAATTAATTTACAGATTTTTTTTTTTAAGTTACTCCTCATTTTCTCTTTCCCATTCGTTCAGAAAGAAAAGCTCTGAGAAATCAAATTTATAAATGAGTCTAAGAAAAACTCATATAGGAAATTATCTTATTCCTTAACATGAAATAAACGTTCGCCATTTAATATTTTTTGCTAGTTTTCTCTCTATAGGACTTATAGATCTGTATCCCACTAGTTCGCTGATTTATCTTATGGATTCTAATCTCTTCCCCCAAATGGAAAGAGTTTCTCATTATAAAATAGAAATTCATTATAACAGTCCCTGACTTATAATAGGGTTCCATTCTAATGACTACTCTGTCAGAAGTCAATTCCGATGTAAGTTGAATACCTCGGGTTTTCCCCACACATTATTATTGTCTTTTATTATCAGTACCATCATGATTCTGATCTTTATTTACCTTTGAAGGCTAGAAACATTACATCTGAGAATGGTGTCAACAGCATTTTATGCATTGTAACACTATATGCAGTACATGTGACTAATGATAAGATGAATCAAAAACATAAAATGGATGGTTATAATGTAACTTGAATATATTAAAAATCAGGGATTCCCTGTAGTTAAAAATGTAGCAAACTGAATGATTAGAAAGTCAAAATTGTCAAAGGGGCTCATCTAGGCTTTCAGAGCAAAGATCTTATACTGAGCGAAACCAACAACAACAAAAAAATCGTAGTAAAATCCGGAGGGTAAAATGTTTCCCTAGTGTTCTGTTTCTTCAACTCCTACGAGAATTAAAATTTAAAGGTTAAAAAAAAAAAAAGGCTTTTAATTTCTCCCGTGAACCAAAGTCAACCACAAGATCACTAAAACATTTAAAAATTTTTTGTAGTGCTACCTATCAGCTCTATTAGTCTTTTGTTACAGGACCTAAACTTGTCAAAACTTATCTTTTTAAACACCAATATTGTCATACAGATTACACTGCAAATGCTGTGTTGCAACTTGACTTTTTCCAATTACTCTTTAAAATAAATTTTAGGACAGAACTGCTGGTCAGATATTAAAAACTTTGATTCATATTGTCAAACTACCCTCCCAGATGCACTGTTTCATACTCCTATGAGCAATAAATGTGAGGGCCTGTTTTCACAAGCCCAAGACAAATAAAAAATAATCAATCTTTAATTACTAGTAATTTGGGTCTTTTTTTTTTCTATTTTCTGTTTTTCTACTAAGGTTTTCTACTACATACAAATAGTGTTGTTGTTGTTGTTATGTGCCGTGGAGTCAGTTCAGACTCATAGCGACCTTGTATATATGTATGTATATATACACATACATAGAGACATATGTATACACACATATACGGAGCTCTGGTAGCGTAGTGGTTACGAATCGGGCTGCAAACCTTAAGGTCAGTGGTTTGAAACTACCAGCCGCTCCGCGGGAGAAAGATGAGGCTTTCTACTCCCATAAAGATTTACACCCTCGGAAACCCTGTGCAGGGTCACTATGGGTCAGAACCGACTCGATGGCACTTAACAACAACAACATACATACATACATATATATGTATGGTCTTAAGTAGAACACATTGAATATAATTTCATCTTTTCTTGATAAAACATGTTGCTGCTGAGATTAGCAGTCTGGTGCTTATCTTACAGTGCCACATCTTCTGATAGAACATATTGAATATCATGATTTCATTTTTTTATCATAACAGTGATTTAGCTAAGGAATATTCATGAAAACCGTTAAGGAAAACTAGTCAGATATGCATGTTGTAAGTTTCACCTAAACTACATGCAGAGTTTCCAGTGTTTTCTTTAATGGTAGCGTAGTGGTTACGAATCGGGCTGCGAACCTTAAGGTCAGCGGTTCAAAACTACCAGCCGCTCCGCGGGAGAAAGATGAGGCTTTCTACTCCCGTAAAGATTTACACCCTCGGAAACCCTGTACAGGGTCGCTATGGGTCGGATCCGACTCGATGGCACTTAACAACAACAACAACAACAATATATTTTAAAAGTTGCTTGCAACACACCCTTCTGGTTAAAATCACTTAAAGGCATTATTAACATCAGTTATTGTGTGATACAATACACTCAAGCATCTTGAGTATACTGTGTCACAGTTATCACACAATAACTATTTTCATCTTTGATTTTCTATTTCATCTTTGATTACTAAATTAAGTTCTGTGTCAACTTTTTATGGTTAGTCTACTTCCTACATTGCAATTATTTCCTTTTGCTTTATTTTTCTATAGTACACATGCAATAAAGTTATTTAAATATAAATAAGATCTCTAACCTAGAGTACTGGTGTGGCGCTGTGGGTTAATGCGCCAGACTGCAAAGCCGTTTGAACTGCAAAGTCGGCAGTTAAAGCTCACCAGTTGCTCTTCGAAAACCCCATACAGGGTCGCTATGGGTCAGAATTGACTCAACGGCACTTAACAACAACAACAATCTAGTACCTATACTCAAAGATGGAGTCATGGTGCAGTGCTGTAGGATAAAGCACTAGATCGCAAGGTCGGTTTAAACAGCAAAGCCAGCAGTTCAAACCCAACAGTCGTTCCTTGGAAACAACCCTAAACCAGATGACTATGAGTCGGAACTGATTCCACGACACTTAACAACAGCAACACATTCAAAGACAAAGCTAAGTAAATAGTGTCTGGGAGAACTTGAGAACCACGCCAATTTTAAGAAATGTCAACAAATTTAAGCCAGGTTTAGGGGTCAAGTTTTTTAGATTTTGAACTTACTTACATCAAGTATCATTCTTTACAACTTTACTCACTTCTCATAAAGTTGTATTCACTTATTTGTTGTTTAATAAAGCAAACACTCTTTCCCTGAAATTATCTTTTCCTAGGAGTAATGTCTAGTCTCAATCTTTTCACCAGATAAGCAATGAACTGCTAACCACAAGGTCTGTGGTTCAAACCCACCATCTGACTCCTTGAAAACACTATACAGGGTTGCTGTGCATTGGAACCAACTCTAGAGCACTTAACAACAACATATCGAGATCATTTCTACTGAAGCTCAACTTTTACAATTACGGCACATAACAATAACAACAACGGTTACTGAAAAATGAAAAATATATATTGGTCTTAATTATACATTAGTCATTGCCATTACTAAATAGAAAGTGTGGGGGTTTCAAAAAAGCGAGGGAGCTTCAAAAAATTGTGGAAAAATGGAATGAAAAGATAATGGAATTTTTCCATGAACTTTCTGAAGCCCCCTCATATTTCCATATGCATTATTTCATTTACTCCTCATATAAACCTTGAGAAATTTGTTCCAACTAAAATAAGTTAATTTTAAAGATAATGCTTAAAGCATAAGTCAGATCAAATCACAACAGATGCAGAAAGCGAAGTAGAGAATAAATTACATGACTTGCCTAAGGGCACCAGAAATGGCCCCAGGATGAGAATCCATTTGGTCAGCTTTGAAGACAATATTTTTCCTTGTCACACAAGCAACAACAAAAAGATCAAATAATCCTCCTCCCCTGCTTTTTTCCCCAGATTCAAGGCTTGACTTGATGCTGCTTAGGAAAAACTGTTCTGAGAAGTCTTTTTGCCCAATATAGTAACAATAATGTACTCTGATGAGTACATTAGAGGAGTTTACATATTCTACTACATTACCATGCATCTTTAGGAGGAATTTCCTAAACATAACATTTCCTACATACACCAATGTTTTAATTTATATTTCAAATGCTACTTTTATAATGCTGCCCTTTGTTTTGGGCATTTTACCAAATGTCTTACATTTTAAATATTTTCTCAAGAATATTTTATGTTATTTTTAACATTACGATAGTATGGTAGGTAGTAATTGGTAGTAATCTGGAGAAGCATCAGCAAAAGCTGTCAAAAATGTAATTTCTGTGGACATAGACACCATGTATCTTTTTGAGAAATTTTGGGAAACATCTATGTATTTGGAAAATATCTATATACTGCTACCCAGACTTGGGTAATCAAGTAGTACAGCAACATCAATAACAAACTTTTAAGTAGAATGAGAAACAATTTTCATATAAATTCTCTAGCAAATTTCAGAGCCAGTTAGCTGGGAAACTACCAATAGCATCCTTAGGATGGAAAACTGCCCAAAGCACTTTCATTCTTCAGGTTCAAATATATTTCCATTAAAAAATGTTTCATGAACAATGAAACAAACTAAGATACCAGACATTCTTAGAAGAGTCTTAAAAACTTCACTAAATATATGTAGCTCTATCAAGAAGATATGACCTAAACCATATGTAACTGAAATAAAGGAACAGAAAACCTAAAATACTTACACAAACCCTCATGACAAAATTACTATGTACTTGAAAAGAAGTCATCAATCTGAAGGACAATAAAAATGCTCTATCCAGTAACAGTTTATCACATTAGTCTTAAAATATGATAAATAAAAAAAGTTCACTGTTTTTATGCAGTTCTTTACCAATAAATTTGGAATGGAATTTTAACAAAGGGTCTTTCCTTTCATATAAGCATGAGGTCATAATGAATCATAATTTTTGGCAACATCAACTCAGGGATTCTCGTTTTAGCACACATTCTTACTCATATTTTAGTTTCATAAAAAATTCTTAATTTCAAATGTCAGAATATTTGGTTGTACACGTTAAAAATACAACTAAAAACTTTGCTCCTATATATTGCACATGTTTAAAAGAACTTCACAATTACATATTATTTAAGAACAATTTACTTGCTATTCACTCAAAGAAATAATGTTCTATTCTCTGATAGAGCAATTTAGGTTATAGCTGTTATTTAAGAAAAAAAGACAAAATGCACTTCTAAGTTCTTTAATAATTTGTACAATTCCAGAGAGAACATTGGAAGATTCAACTAAATCAGTCCTGACCAATAAGTGCTCTGCTGTATAATAAATATGAAGACCCATAGACAACAGAGTAAGAATACAGGATCAAGAACTGAAACCCTCTTCCTTGCACTTTAAACTGACCTTGTGATTCAGTGCTTATACTACTAAGGTCACAGCAGGATTTCCAGATATAGCAAATTTGGTTTTGGTAACAAAGTTACAAAGTTCTTTAGTCTAAATTCTCTGTTCTGAGTTGTATCTATTTTCTCTTATTTGAATCTTAGTAGAAATTGTTTTAAGTACCCACTGTCTTCACTAACGTTTCATATGATACTTAAATCTTGATTAAGTAATATTGAGACATGAGATTTAAAAGTAAGAAAATCACATTTAGCTGTGCAATACTGTAAAGTACAGAAATATGTTTAAATATACACCTATGGAAAGACCTACAGGAAAAATACAAAACAACATAGGCAGACCGACTGTTACTACAAGAACAAGCAACTTGCTTGCCCAGGAAACATCAAGGCAAGTGGCCGGGTTCCCTCAGTGCAAATCCCCTTCCAAGACTAAGACTCAACGGGAATACACGCTGTGATTGGTGACCACGCTTGACACTGATAAGGGGAAGTGAGGGAAAAACAGCAATGAAGTGGTGAGCTAAGCCCTACAACGTTCAATAGACTTCTGTGAACCCGGGTGAAGACCTGGTTGACCAGCAGTGTGGCAAGACCTGGGGACTTGGGCCCAGAGTCAGTGACATAGCCACAGAGGACTAGAGTGGAGAGTGAAGTGTCCAGCTGATAAGAAGAGAGGGAATATGCATAAGAATACCCACACTTGCAGATAATATCCACTTATCCTGGCTTCAGGTTCAGTGACTGGATGATCAGAAGTAAAAAGAAGAGGAGAAAAAAAAAGTATTCTCATACAATTTGATGAACTTGACCTACACCTATGGAAGCAGTAGCTCAAAAGAGTGAACAAGTCCTTACAGCAAGAATCATTCCCACCCCCTCCACACACAGAGTAGACAGGGATGGGCAACTTGGACATTGGCTACCCAAAATGGGGGTTGGGGGGTTACAAAGGCAAGAAGTGACTGGCTTACAAGCTTTCAAGAGGGAACCTAGATCCAGAGGGCCTGGAGGAAGGTAGACTCTCCAGTGAGTAGTATTCAATCTGACTAGGTGGGGCTGATGCAATGAAATGCAGACCAGTCTCTTGTGATACAATAGTGAATAATTGTTATCAGGACTGATTGTGAGGGTTGGAAATGTAAAGGTAGATGTTTTATAGCAAGGAGGGGAGTGATTAACTTTTCAGTCTAGGAGCAGAGGTCCCTAGGACCATCAAGGGAGAAGAGCAGAGAGCGGGACCCTACCCAGAAAAACAGTGATGCCTGAAATGGAGCCAGAGATGATGATGGAGCGATGGAGCAGCTGGAGACTTTAGATCCAGAGAGGAAGAGCGACTGTGTGCTGAAGACCTGGGGGGTATGGGGAAAGGATTGCATGGAGGGGACAGTAACCATGGCAATGAGTGTAAAACTAATGTTCTCCCATGTAAACTGTCACATAATTCAAGATAAAACATTAAGGAAAAAAAAAATACACCTAAGTCCACAAATCTACACTCTGAACTCTTTCCTCTCCCTTTGCTCTCTCCTGGCATGATAAAATGTAAAAGAATGTCTAAAATAGGCAAGAGAAAGAAACCACGAAAAGTTGCTCTATCTAAAAATTCTATCTTCAAACATTCTCTTAGCCTTAAGCCATAAATAAAAGACTGGCAGTCATGCAGAAGACTATTTGACTGTTAAGGATAAACACTTAAAATAACTCAAGGAAGCTGAGGAATCTCGAAGTCTGGAGATCTTTCAAAGCAATGGTGATAACCATCTCGCCTGGATTCACTTTGTTTATTTTTACTTATTGCTTCTCATTTACCCTCACATGAAAGCAGACAGTTTCCAGCATTAACATTCTTTCACTTCACTGTTTAAATAACACCAATTCTTTTATTCTCAGAAATTCTCAAAAAACATCAGTTTCATGATGTTTTCCTAAAATTTTTATGATTTCTTCTTTTTCCCTAAACTCTATAATCAAACAGACTATTCAAATAAGGAATGTAGTATTACTGAATATGACGAAATTGTCACCTTGTTATGTTGTTGGTAGTTACTCCTGAGTGGATTCCAACTCACGGAAACACACGTATACAGAATCGGACTGCTCCATTGAGTTTTCAAGAGTGTAACCTTACAGAAGCACCCTTTTTTGAGTGGTCAACTGTTTACCTTACACAGGGACCTACCCACATCTATCTGCTAGAAATAAATTTAAAATTCATTCAGAAAATCTTTACTTAAATAAGTTTTTCATTTAATAACATGAAATACAGATTTCTGAGATCTATTTTTAGTGGACTCCACCACTCATCTGTCAGTTTGTCATACTGTGCTGGCTTGTGAGTTGCTGTGATTCGGAAAGCTATGCCACGGGTATTTTAAATACCAGCAGGGTCACCCATGGTGGATAGGTTTCAGATGAGCTTCCAGACGAAGACAGACTAGAAAGAAGGAGTGACAAACTACTTCCGGATATTTAGTCACTGAAAACGTTATGGCCTTTGGGCCAGAGCCACTATCTTGCAGTAAATCCCCCAAGATGACAAACACAAAGGACAAGAGGTGGGGTACCCGCTATATGTTCTCCAGGCCTTTCAGAAAGCATGGGGTCGTTCCTTTGGCCATATACATATGAATCTACAAGAAAGGTGATATTGTGGACATCAAGAGAATGGGCATAGTTTAAAAAGGCATGCCCCACAAATGTTACCACGGCAAACTGGAAGAGTCTACAACATGACCCAGCATGCTACCGGCATTGTTGTGAAGAAGCAAGTCAAGGGCGGATTCTTGCCAAGAGAATTAATGTGTGCACTGAGCACATTAAGCACTCCAAGAGCCGAGACAGCTTCCTGAAGTGAATGAAGGAAAATGATCAGAAAAAGAAGGATGCCAGTGAGAAAAGGGACTTGGGTTCAGCTAAAGAAAAAGCCTGCTCCACCTAGAGAAGCACAATTTGTGAAAACTATGGAAGGAGCCTGAGCTGCTAGAACCTAGCCCCTATGAATTCATGGCATAACAGGAGAGAATTAAAGATGTCTGAGGTGTACAAATGCAGGGTCTTTGGTTGTAATTTTGTACAGGTATGCTGTTCCCCCTTCCCCCAAATACACAGTATTTAAAGCACATTGTGTTCCCCAGTTCACTTGATAATAAATGCTTTTATTATTGAAAAAAACAACAAAACAAAAAACCTTATGAATAGCAGAGAAACACTGTGAGATATAATACCAGAAAATAAGCCCCTCAAGTTGGAAGGCACTCAAAAACGCGATTGGGGAGGAGCTGCCTCCTCAAAGTAGAGTTCACCGTGATGACGCGAATGGAGTAAAGCCCATAGGGGTAAAGCCCACGGGACCTTCATTTGCTGATGGGGCACAACTCAAAATGAAGAGAAACAGCTGTAAGCATCCATTAATAATTAATAATCATAACATGAAATGTATGAAGTATGACTCTAGGAAAATTGGAAATTGTCAAAAATGAAGTGGAACACATAAACATCGATATCTTAGGCATTAATGAGCTGAAATGTCTATCAACTAACAAATGCATAAATAAGCTATGGTATTATCTATAAAATGGGATATTATTTAGTCATAAAGAGGAGTAAAGTACTAATTTCATGCTGAACATGCCAAGAACCTTGAAATCATTCTGCTCAGTAAAAGAAGCCAGTCACAAAACATACATATAATTTCTTTTTTATGAAATGTCCAGAATAGGCAATTCCACAAATATGGAGTGTAGATTAGAGGTTGCCGGGGGTGGGGGGAGACAGGGAATGGCTGCTAGTGGGAACAGGGTTTGTTTTAGGGGGTGATGAAATGTTCTAGAATTAGGCAGTGGTGCGCCTGCACAGCCTTGTGAATGTACTAAAAACTACTGAGTGGTATACTTCATAAGGGTGAATTTGCTGGAGTATGAATTAGTAAATAAAAAAATTGTTTAAGATTCAAATTTATTTCATGAACTAGAAGACTGGATGATCTACTAGTAGCTTCTGATTCTTACAAAAGTTAAATGCTATTCAAATTTGTAATGTGCAATATGCTTATATGCATTTAAGATAACATGTAGTCTCTCAAGATAATCCGGCAGTTAAGACTCAGAAAAGCTAAGCACCTTGTCCAATGTCAACAGAAATTAAGTGTAGATAAAAAGTATTTAAACTCAGTTTTTACTCCAATATCTCAAATGATGCAGCAGTGGAGTCACTGAGAGAACTTCTAATAAAGTTTGGAAATATCTATAGCAATTGAACAAAACTGTGATGGCTAAAATATTTGACTTTTCAATATGTGCTAGATTAAAACTCAAAAGTTTCTCAGCACTGGAATTTTGTTACTGTTTATTATAAACTTTGAAAATTTATTGTAAAACTCAACCTTGAAAAAATTCATTAAAATCAGCCAAAATTCTAATAAGGTCAGTGGTAAATAAAAAGAGCGTCAGTATCAGAAAGAAATGTGGAGGAGATATTTTACTTTAAATTGTCATCAAAGGCAAGAATATTATTTTGACTTAATAGTTTGAGTGTTCAGAGAATATCTGGCAAAAAAATATGCACACATTAATCAAGACTGATACAAGCTACTATTAATATTACAAAAATGTTTTATTCATCATACTTTTCTTCCCCCTTTTGTTCCCCACCCCCTTTTTTCTTCACACTAATAACATCCGGTATGGATTGATGCTGTTAAGTGTTTTCAGGTCGGTTCCAATTCATAGCAACCCTAGGCTAGAAATCTTTGCAGGTGCAGAAAGAATGTCCCAATTACAAATTTAAAAAATTTATTAGACACAATAAAGCTTAACATGGAAATGTGTGTCTGTCTTTTATCCTGGTATCTCTTCAAAGGAATATCATTTAGTCACATATATAAGGAGGCTTCAAAAAGTTTGTGGAAAAATTCTACTACCTTTTAATTCTATCTTTCCATGAACTTTTTGAAGCCCCCCCCCCATATGAGCCATGGCAGTTTTCCCTACTTAATCCATTTTAAAGATTCCATCTACTGTACATATTTACTTTTTCATTGTCTTGACCCAAAATTACTTAGCTGCAAATACAAAAAAGGGAAATCTTTAATCTAGAGATATCTGAAAACTATCCTATTCTACCTATCCCACTCTAACCTGTATACGATTCTTTTCTCAAAATGTCTCTCACAAGGTAATTTGCTTAGGTACCAAAAGACAGTATTTATTTGTACCAATTTTTAAAGACGTATGCCAATTTAAGGAAAGTAACCTCCCTAATATATCGAATTTTTAATAACTTATAATGCTAATATCAACTATACATTTGAAATTAACTTTCATATTATTATTTTCTAATTTTAGATAAAATTCTCACTGCTTTTCAGAATATTCAGTTTATCCCTTCTATTTCTGTCAATTGCATTCCTGCAATTTTATTATTATATGATGGGGCTTCAGAAAGCTTATGGAAAAATGGAATTAAAAGATTACAGAATTATTCCATGCATTTTATGAAGCCCCCCCTCCAGTACATTATCAGATTTACAAATACTGTCATCATAAAACAAAACTCCAGTCAGTTAAATCTTTCCAATCACAATTTCAATCCTTAAAAAAAGTACTTTTGACTACTCACAGATAAAATGATGATATACCCATTTGGAAACTGAAGGCTCCTCTCAAAGAAATAAGCCAGTTGCCCCATTCCTCCATTTAAAACCAGCTGCTTCTGGCTGTGGAAACGGCTAAGACATTGTCTTCTATCATGTGTGTATTAATCAAAAGCACTGGCAAGGAAGTAGTATTCCAGGGGAGTACTTCTGTTGTAGTTTGATGTGTAGGCATATTTTGAACATGAAAAAAATTGTTTATTACAAAGCTAGCTATTCCACTTCATTTTTAAATGAAAGCACTGATTACCAGGGAGCTTCAATATAGTGGAATTTTTCCATGAACTTTTTGAAGCCTCCTCAAATATCGAGAGGCAACAAGAAAGAAAGCCTTCCCATAGAGCCTGCATTCAGAATATGGACTTACAGTCTCCTAAACTGTGAGAGAACAAATTTCAGTTTGTTGAGGTATCCATTTGTGGTATTCATAACAGCACTGGATAACTAAGACACTATCAAAAGTGAACTATGTTATTGTAGTTGTTAAGTGCCGTTGAGTCAATTCCAGCCCATAGTGACCTGTATAGGGTTTCTGAGGCACGGATGGGGAGCTTAAACCTCCAACCTTGCGGTTCAAGCTGACTTTACAAGCCAGTGCATTAACCCACAGAGCCACACCAGTACTCCAAAAGTAGACTACAGATATATTGTAATCCTGATCTAAATCCCAACAACATTATTTAATGTAATAGAAAACTAATCTCCATCTTTATATGGAATGGAAGGAGCCCAAAATAGCTAAAGAAAAACTGAAGACCAACAACAACAAAGTAGGAGGCCTCACACTTTCTGATCTCAAAACTTATTCTATACAGTTATGGTTACCAAAACAGCCTGTATTAGTTCAATGACAGACACATATATCAATGGAAGAGAACTGAGAACTATAAGTAAATTCAAGCATAGAGAATGAAGGAACTCAAAAGCTCAAAGAAGACACTAGCCCATAGGGCTAATTAATGTTGTCGTTAAGTGTCATAATATCAGTCCAGACTCATAATGGCCCTGTACAGGCTTTCCAATGAATGGATGTTGGGCTTGAACCCACCAACCTTGTGATCTAATGTTTTATCCTACAGCATCACACCAGGACTAATAGCTCACATAAACTCATAGGAACTCTAAACAGGGTATCCAAGAGTGGCTGGTGGAGAACCTTTAAAGTGGGACATTCACACTTGAAAGGACAAGCAGACCAATCCAAAGTGGCTAGAGGAACAGAAGATATTTATTGGGGAAAAAAAGACCAGCAGGAAAACAAAACAAAACAAAACAAAACAACTGTTTGGTTGTTACAAGACCAAGCAAGTTGTTCACCTTGGAGCCATCAAAGCAAGTAAAATCAGCCCATCAAGGTAAACCCCATTCCAAGACTGAAACTCAAAGGGAACACATGACCAGGCTTATAAGCTTGCTGGTGACCACCCTGGCCTACTTGTAAGTGAAAGTGGGGGAAAGGCAGCAATGAAGACCTGGGACAGGTATGACCATGTTCCATAGACACTTGTCAATCTTGAGATGAGAGAGAAAAGAGGAAGAGCTGTCTAGTCTGCAGTTTCTGAACCCACGGACGCTGACCAAGCCTCTGGGGGCTAGAACTGAGAGTGAAGTGGCCAGCTGGCCTGAAGACGGTGGAAGTATGTGAGAGCCCCCAAACTTGCAGATAATACCTATTTGACATAGCTAGGATGTCTTGCTGATCAGAACTGGACCAGATAAAGATAAAGAAGTTTGATATAGGGAGCCAGCATAAGTTGCTACAATTTGGTGAACTGGACCTTTGCTTATGGATGTGGTGGTGGTAGTGGTTATGTGCCGTGGAGTCGGTTCCAACTCATAGTGACCCTGTAACAGGGTTTCCAAGACTGTAAATCTTTACTGGAGCAGAAAGCCTCATCTTTCTCCCACGGAACAGCTGGGCGTTTCGAACTGCTGACCGTGAGGTTCGCAGCCCGATTTGTAACCACTATGCTACCAGAGCACCTTGCTTATGGATGTAGTTGCTCAAAATTCCAACCAAAAGGGAAGGACTCTTCATATTAAGGATCAAGCTTGCCCCTTCGGTACACTGGGTTGATAGAGTCAGGCAACTTAGACATTAGCCACCGAAACTTGGGGGATGTAAAGGCACAAAGTGGTTGGGCTTACAATCTTTCATGAGTGTGCTTAGTTTCAGAACGAGGGGGTAAGATAGAATCCCCACTGTATAGTTTTTCTCTTTTCCAGATGGGTCTGGTGAAAGGGGATGGGGGAGGATGGGGACAGAAATTTTTGATTCAATAGTGAATAATAGTTATCAGGACTTATTGAGACTGTCACAAACTGTAAAGGTAAAAGATGTCAAATTAAAGGGGTGGGGGGTTGTAATCTTTCATTCCTGGAACAGAGGACCCTAGGACCATCAAGAGGGAAGAACATGAGTGGAATGTGGGGAAAGCGGTCACAGTAGAGACAGAGGCAGAGGCGATGGTATAGAGAGAGCAGCTGAGGACTCTAGGCCCATAGAATAAGAAAGGCTGTGTGCCTGTGGGCAGGAAGCTGGCTTGCAAAATGTGCCCTTGGGACATTTAAACAAATATATATTTTCTGTGTGTTTTGTGTACATCAAAAAAATCCCAAGAGAACAGAGGTAAATACTATTAACCAACGGTGCATGGAGGGGATTGTAATCACTGCAGTGAAACAATGAAACAAAATATGATTTGGTGAGTATAACACTGATGATCTGCCCAGTAAACTATCACTCAATTCACAGTAAAATCTTTAAAACAAAAAGTGGTTGGTGGTTTGAACTGCTGACCTTGTGATTATCAGTCCAATACCAGGGCCTATTACATACAATGTTATTATTATTAAGTGCCGAGTCAGTTCTAACACACAGTGATCTTGTATAGGGTTTCTCAGGAGCAACTGGTGGGTTTGAATCACCAACCTTGTGGTTAGCAGTGCAGTGCTCATCCTACAGCACCACATGAGGAATCCATATTACCTATAATAGTATTTGCTAAATCACCTATACAGAGTTCAGTAGATACTTAACTGAACGGCAAAACAACAACAAAAAGTGTCCTCCCATAGAAGAGTGGAAGTACCTATCTTTTCACATCAAAAAACAATAAACTGTCAAGAAATAAAACATTTAAATTAGCTTGGTTTTAAAGAGAGCACAAATTAATGTGTAATCCAACATTTCTCCAGATGAATTCTACCTATTTCTAACTACAACTGAATGAGCAGTCTTGTGTGTGTGCATGTGCATGAAGGTGGCACTCGATTCAATATTCAAGCACTCAACAGCAACCTCTCTCAGAGATTCATAATGCCTACTAGCCCTCTACAAGCTCCAAGAAGGTGTATAACAAGAAACTGTGAAATTTATTTAACCCAGTGTTTACATTTATTTGATCAAAAGACCTGGGTCTCTGGAGAGGAGACTGTTTTTCAGTTTATGAGTTCCATATAAAAGGTGAATTTCAAGGTTTTAAATGTTAGGTCATATGTAGAAAAATTTTAATTCAAAGTTAATATCTAAAAAACATGCTGAAGTGACAACTTGCTTAAGTTGCATACTTTAGCTCTACCTGGCTTATAGTAAGAACTGATCCTGATCTAAAATTCAACTGTGTCATTACCTCATTCTCTACCAACACTTTTCCTCACATACCCGTTTATGGTAAAGACAGACATAAACAAAAGCAACAACATTCTGCTGGGTTTACTTACCTAATATTTTCACAGCACAATGAGGACTTTCTAGGACAATTCCTTCTTCTGTATCAAATATAGGGTTATCTATTCCAGTCTTTGGAGGAATCTGAGCTAGTTTCTTTAGTCTCATGGAAGAATTAAGGTCAAGTTCTTGTTTTTTCCCTTCTTCCTCTCTCCTACGTCTCATGTCTTCCTGTTGTTGCCGAATGCGTTCCAACTGTGCACTTCGACGTACTGTCATCATCCTGGTGCCCAAATCTTCAGGGCAATCAACAGCCATCTCTCGGTGCTTCTGATGTTCCTCTGGTGATGTAAGATCAACATTTTTTACTTCGTTGTCTGATTCCTCTGTAACATGCCCATTCATATGGGATGTTGTCATGATTAGCTATAAAAACCTTTAAAACTTTTTATAAATCAATTTTTCCTATAAATCCAATTTTCTTGATTCTGTAGTAGTATAAAATCCATGTTACTTGCAAAAAAAAAAAAAAAAAACCAAAAAACCAACTTCTCAAATCACATAATAATGCTATGAAAAAATATCCATGAAGGAAATCTAAGGGGAAAGATGAGGGGAAAAACGTGTAAGAATTATAAACAAAAAAGCAAATTTTACATAGCTCATTTCTAATCTCAATAGTATAGAAAATACCTCATAAGTATATAATATCATTTTGCTACATGGGTTAAGTATGGTCTATTCATTTTAATGTTTTATCAAGGTGTTAAAAAAATTCACTTCCCAAGAATTTGAAACATACTGTTTAATTTTATAGTTAAGAAAAATGTTACATTGGAGAAGAAATTCACATAGGAAAGTTTAGCAAAACAAGAAAAAAAGCAAGCTTTAGGCATCAGTTTGGTAGGAAAATGGTTGCTTAAGAAATAAAAAGTGTTTCAATCATCTTTGTACACTTGCCTCAACACATTACTTTACACTCAACATGGGATAAATAACTTCGTAGGCAACTGCTAACAAACGATGAGGACCAATATACTGGGTATATACAGCAAGCCATGTTGGTGTTTCAACTTGAGATAATGACAGTATTTGGCAATTTATCTTTAGGAGTTTATAAAATAAAAAGATACAAACAAAAAACTTTCATTAGCAACTAAGACAGGATAAAACTACATTAAGTGAGCAAGCTCACCAGCTGCTCCTTGGAAACACTATACAAGGTCGCTATGAGTTGGAATTGACGCAACGGCACTTAACAACAAGTGAAAAAAGGACTACTTAAATTATCAAACTACATAATCAGTCACATTAAAAATGAAATGGAGTAAGTGATGTTACATTGTGGGGATTGCAATCAATGACATGAAACTAAATTTGTATGAGGTGCTGAATGGAAAAATTATTTGCCCTATAAATCTTCACCTAATTCACAATTTAAAAGTTTTTAAAAAAGAAAGAAACTGGTGTTAATATTAACTCTAAGAAGATTCATTTACAGAAAATGATGTTGTTGTTGTTGTTAAGTGCCTTCATGTCGGAGCCGACCCATAGCGACCCTGTACAGGGTTTCCGAGGGTGTAAATCCTTACGGGAGTAGAAAGCCTCATCTTTCTCCCGCGGAGCAGCTGGTAGTTTCAAACCACTGACCTTAAGGTTCGCAGCCCGATTCATAACCACTACGCTACCAGAGCTCCTTGATAGTATCTATTAATTAGTCCTTAGGTCATAAACCAGTCATATACTGTAAGGAGCTGTGGTAGCGCAGTGGTTACGAGTCAGGCTGCTAACCTCAAGGTCAGCAGTTAGAAACTACCAGCCATTCTGCGAGAGAAAGATGAGACGTTCTGCTCCCATGAAGATTTACACCCTCAGAAATTCTATTCAGGCTCACTATGAGTCTAAACCCACTCAACCACACATAACCACCATCACCACACACACAGTTTTTTCCCCTGATGAGCCTGGATAAGAGAAAGTAGTAGAAGATGCCAACAGGATTATATGATTCCATTGTGAGTGGTTGTTAACAGGGTTAACTGTGATAGTAATTGCAAAAACTTGAACTCTAACAAGTATCTCAGAAGTAGGAACCAGGGACCTCACTACAATCAAAGAAGAGCCAGGAGTGGAACACATCTGTTGAAGCAACCTCAACTGAGGGGACAGAAAGCTGTGATGCAGAAAATGTAGTTAGAGAAGTGGCAGCAGAACCACAAGCCAGAGCATGAGACAGAGTGGTAAGCCAGCACATAAAGCTGAGTGCCTCTATTCAGGAGGCTCATTTGCAGAGTGGTGTGTCCCCAGGCACTTAATTGGGAAGCTAGGTTTGCTCACTTATGGAGCTAGAACTGAGTGCCTTCCGGTTGAGGCTGGGTAATAGAAGGTCCTTGAGACATTTCAGCAACCCTAAAAGATTTTGAAGTATTTCTCTCAAGCAGGAGAGAAGCAGAGCTAAATAGAGGACTGCCTGCAGGCACAGATGAGAAGAGACAGTCTAGATTTGAAGAAGTGAACTCTATTTCTGACCCTGAACTGTACAGTGTTGTACTGTTGTTAAGTGCTGTCGAGTCAGTTCCGACCCTGTAAAGGGTTTTCAAGGAGCAGCTGGTGAGCTTGAACTGTCGACCTTGCTGTTCAAACTGACTTTGCAGTCCAGCTATTAACCTACAACGCCACATCTGGACTCCATTAAAAGTTCCTCAGCTCTGCTGTATAAGGCTTCTGAGAAGCAGCTTGTGGGTTTCAATGGCTGACTTTGTGGTGGAGTCCCTAATAAATGAACTCCCTAACTGTGAGTATGGTGTTTCAGTTCTGTGCAGCCATTATAATGAATTATCAAAGCCGGCTGAGTAGAGAGTGCTGTGGGAGGGGTAGTGTCAGATTTGGTAGAGAAGACAGAAGACTACAGTTATGTCTGACCTCAGCCTTATAGGAATAGGATTCTGATTCTCTTTCCCCTTGGTGAAGTCAGAATGGGGCAGATAATGCTGCCTGCCACCACCCCATTTTTACTAGGAGAGCTATTCTCTCTGTTGTTGTTGTTAAGTGCCGTCGAGTTGGTTCCAACCCACAGCGACTATATATAGGGTTTCCAAGGAGCAGCTGGTGAGCTTGAACCGCCGACCTTGCAGTTCAAATGGCTTTGCACTTTGGCGTATCAACCAACAATGCCACACCAGGACTCCTCTGAGGAACCTCAAATTTCTCATTTGAAAAATTTACTAATAAGATAGTTGTGAGTTTTAAATGATGATATATGCAAGGTTTAAAATGATAGATGGATGCATGCATGCATGCAAGTTATTGTTGTTAAGTGCCTATCGACTCGATTCCAATTCATAGTGACCTTGTATAGAGTTTCCAAGGAACAACTGGTGGGTTAAATATGCTGGACTGCAAAGTCACTTTGAACTACAAGGTCAGTGATTCAAGCTCTTCGGAATCCCTATACAGGGTCACTATGGGTCGGAATTGACTCAACGGCACTTAACAACAAACATCTGGTATGGCATAGTAGGAAACGCACAGGACAGCTGGTCACAAAGTCAACAGCTCAAACCCACAGCCACTACTTGGAACCCACGGTTCTATGAGCCAGAACCTATTCTATGGCACTTAACATTTCTTTTAAAGAAGTCCTTCGACATATTTTACACAGGCATATATTTTACTAAGATGACACTAGCTTTTCCTCAAGCCATCTCTCTGTTATAAACATGCAGATTGTTTACTTAAGTGTAAACCCACACATTAAATCTAATTAATCTTCTTTTGCTCAAGACTCCAAAAATATTTACAATAATAAACCTACTTCCTCCTTGATTTGAGCATCACTTCAGTAAATAGATTGGTTACAGAATGATGCCAACTAAGCAAAAGTAGTTTTTGTCAGATAATACTGCTAATGCCAGCCACTCTTCCCTCAAGCACATCTAGTCACAGTGAAAACAAGCATAGGAGACCTAGACTACAAGGAAAGCCACTAGGCCAACAACCAGGAAAATGGATGCATGCTACACAGACCAGCAGAATTACATTTTCACATGAACTTTAGAAGATTCTTCTTCCCTCCAAATTTAACTATCTAGTTTATGACTACAGTGATCTACCCATAAATACCTTATTTACCATTGGCATGGTTGCTTTTTCATTATAGTGAGAGCTATTAGGTGTATGTCGGGCAATTTTTAAGCTTCTTATGTTGACTGTTGTTGTTGTTGCTAAGTGCTGTCGAGTCGGTTCCGACCCACAGAAATCCTGTATAGGATTTCCGAGGAGCAGCTAGTGAGCTTGAACGACCAACCTTGCGGTTCAAACCAGTTTTGCAGTCTGGCACATTAACTCACAGTGCCACACCATACAAATTCAGCTAATTTAATGTTTTCATTACAAGTAAGCAGAAATTTATGTAGGAGTTACTGTGCTTAATTTTAAAAATCTAGGAGTATTACATACTCCCAAAAAGCTAAAATTCTCAACCACCTTCTCTATGAAAATATCCTGAGTATGAAAAAATCAAAGTTAAGAACAAATAATATATTTCTTACTTAATATGTACATTAATCTACAAAAAATTATGTATCTGAAAAGAAGATTCTCAACTTAAAAACTGTCTATATATATATATCTCCTTATTCACTATGCTAGTTAATGGAGGCAGGGGAATTATAGGTCACACAAGAGAGACTGAGTCAGGGTCAGAGCTCTTATCCTTAGACCATTATTATGCTTCTTTGTCTAGATCTAGCCTTCTCAAAAAAAATTTCTGCAACCTGATATTAATCCACTTAAAATTCCATTTGATCATCTCCCTTGGATTGTTCAGTGCCTACTGGGAAAGAATGTAAAGAAGATAAATGATTATTCTCACCTCACTGGATTATAAAGAGTCAGAGTTCTTTCTTGTATTACTTATTTGTATGCTCCCAATGATTAGCACAATAGAAGGCCTGTAAGAAATGCCCAATAAGTAACTGTTGAACTAATATTAAAATGTCATAAATTCTCACAGGATGCACAAAGTGGATTCCAAAACTTGCGTCTATAGTAAGGGCGACAGGCAACACTCAAAACAAAAGGATACATACTTCTTTTAGCTGTATTGCAAAGAATGATTAAAAATTACCCAGACTCAAACACAAAAAAATCTAGCTAGATAGAAAAAGGGTATTTTCCAGGCAGAGGGAAGCATATGACCAATAATAGGAAGTAGAAGTGTTAAGAGTGAGGCACTTTCAGAAAGCTGAATACAATGCACTAAAACTGGATGAGACAAGGGGAGAGAATGAATAACAAAACTAGAAAAGTAAGCAAAGGGCTAAACAGAGAAGCACATAAAAGCTAAAGACTGACCTATACCCTAAAGTATTAAGAATCACAAAAGGATTTTAAGTAAGCGGTGACATGATTATGCTCACTTTTATAGAAAGTGTGGCAATTAAAGTATAGAGGAATGACTAAAGAATAGCAATGCACCAGTTTAAAGGCAACTTTAATAAACAGGGTCCTGAACTAAAGACAGTGAAAGTGAAGAAAAATTATATTAAAAATGTATATGTTTAAGACTTACAGCAAGATGGCGGACTAAGCAGATGCACTACATGGACCCTCTACAACAAAGATACAAGACACCAAATGAAACAGACACAGATGAAAATCCTGGAACCCTGAACTTCAGAGGAAATGTTAGAGAAGTGGACTGAGTACAAGCGGGGAGGAGAAGCTGAGCAGGGACAGTGAGACCGCAGGGCGGCTGACTGATAAATAGCTGGCCAAATGCAGCATGACCATCTTGTGGAGCAGCTTTGGAAACACAAGGCAGTGGGACAGGTATGAAACCTTCTTTTTTCCCACACTACCCTGATGGCTGGAGGTTTGTCCAGCTCCCGCCTTCATCAATCTCCAGTGCAGACCCTACTCTCTGAGAGTTTGGAGCCACACCAGTAAGGGCTGGTTGTATCGCTTTGGTGGCTGGATTCACGCAGACTCAACTCCAGACCTACAAAACCTGCAGAGCCACCAGACCAGCATTTAATGAGTCACCCTGCCCCCAGCTACCCTGCAGTCCTAACAAACACTGAAACCAGCTCTAATCAAGAGCCTCCATGAACTACTTCTGGATTAAGTACCCTGAACACCGAGAGACCAATAGAACTCCACCTAGGGCCAGCCAGGAACACTGCTGTCACATCCCTCAAACACCCACATCCTGCACCCTTGGCTTGCTGGAGCCCCAGAATTTTCTCCTCTTTGGGTCCAATAGCTGCACTCTTTTTCTTTGTTTCAGGTTTGGTTTTTTGTTTCATTGTTTTTATTTATTTATTCTTTCTCATTCTCCTACTTCTCTTTCCATTCCTTTCAATTGTATCCTTTTCTATCTACATTTGTTTTTTCTCCTTTCCTTCTGTTTCTCATTTACCCTTTTCTTTTTTCCCAACCCTTTTGATCTTTTACTCTCTCTCCATCTTCCCTCTCCCTGGTTTTTGTAAGACTTTAAAAAAAAAATTTCTTCCTTTTATTTCCTGTCTATATATTTCCTCTCTTTCTCTCTTCTATAGTTCCATTTTCCTGACCCTCTTTTCTCTTTTTAGCTATAAAGTGTTTTAATTCCTGATTTCTCTCTTCAATAGCTCCATTTTCCTGTCCCTCTTCTGTCTGTACTCCATTCTTTTTGTCTGATTGCTGCCTGTTTTTCTTTTTTCACTTTATTATTTTCTCTTTTCATTGTTGGTTCCTTGTTTATTATTTTGTTTTCTTGTGTGTGTGGTGGGAAGGGTGAGGGTTTTCTCTTTCCCACCCAACAGGATGCAGCAACTGTGCCCATATAGCCCAGTCACAACCATAACTTCTGTAGCTCCACCCACTAAGCAAAAGCCAAGACCAGCTCCTTTAACACCTGATCAATAATAGACAGCAGCCAACACCAGTCAAATCCGCCCTAAACTGAGATGCACAAAAAAAACAACCAGACAGTATATATGCTTCCATTCTCTAACTACACCCCCAGGAGACAGGTGGTTAAGAGCCTAATAACAAATTAGTATGTGATCATCAACTAAATATGATAACACCACAATATCCCAGAAACAACTGACAATTTTAGCTAACATGAAGAAACAGAATGGCTCAAATGATCAAGACACACAGCCAGAAAATGTTTCTGAGGAAGAAAAGGTAATAGAACGAACTGAAAGAGAATTCAAAAGAATGATATTTAGGTACCTTCAAAGGATTGAAAGAAAGATCAAGGAAAGCAATGAGAACACAGAAAAACCGTTAGAAAAACTCAGTAAAACATTGCAAGAACAAACACAAAATTCAAATTCTGAAGCAATACAAAACCTGCCATTAGAAATCCAGAAGACTAATTGTAAATTTTCAGAATTGGACAATATACTGAATACTGATAGGGAAAAGGAGAATATTCAAAGTAATGGAAATCCAAATTAGAGAGCTTGAAGATAAAATCTCTCAATACTAGTATGTTATAAAAACAAAATAAAGAATGAAAAATCCAAAGAAAGCCTGAGAGTTATGTGGGACACCATGAAAAGAAACAACTTACAGATGATCAGAATTCTAGAACAGGAAGAGAATAAAAAGCACAAAGAAAATTGTCCAAAAACTATTAGAAAAAAAATGTCCTTAACATCATGAATGATAAGTATATAAGCATACAAGAAGCTGAATAAACTCCAAACAGGATAGATCCCAAAAGAAAATCACGAGGCGGACTTAATGGCGGATAGGGTAGAGGTGCAGTGAAGATCTCTGTCAGCAATACCACAGAATACCAGGCAAAGCAGGGTCAAAGGAGAGCTCCAAAACTCTGAACCACATATGTAGGAATATTGAAAAAGTTTTGAAGGCTTATAGATAGTGGAACTTGTAGCAGAAGCAAGAAATCTGGTACTTTTGAACCTGGCGGGCTGCGGAGCCGATACCTTGGGCGAGACTAAGCAAGCACACAGGCCACGGACTGACATCAGCCTGCAGGGACCTCGGAGACAAAAGTGGACAATAATTTTTATTTTGTTCTGATTTCTTTGGTATCTGTTCATTGGCCTCTCGCTGTCTATGCACCTCCATTCTGGTGACTAGAGGGGGTGTCTGAGCAAGTGGACACCCTCACCACCAGAGGGTTCCTTCTACCACACATGCGCATATACATCCTCTCAATATTTAAAGGGGCAGTCCCCACTTTAAAATCAAATGGCCACAGCAAAACGGCCACACAGCTGGCCATGAATGGTTTATTAATAGGGAAAAGGCGAGAACAGGGGTCTGGGGTGGGAGAGAGACTAAAAACAAAACAGGACAAAAATTAAATCCTAAGGTACAGCGTAACAACCAACAGTGGCATCTTGAAATTTCTCAGGCGGCTTTGAAGGCAAGAAGCTAAAAGAGGATGTTAAAGTCATACTCATATTAGGCTATAGAATTTTTTTTTCTCCTCTCTCTTTTCTGCGTAGCGGTTACGAATCGGGCTGCGAACCACAAGGTCAGCAGTTCGAAACTACCAGCCGCTCCGCGGGAGAAAGATGAGGCTTTCTACTCCCATAAAGATTTACACCCTCAGAAACCCTGTACAGGGTCGCTATGGGTCGGAACTGACTCGACGGCACTTAACAACAACAATAACAACTCCTCTCTCTTTTCTGCGATTATAGACTACAGTATCCAATCTGTTTTGTTGTTGGTGATGGTGGTGGTTTTTTTGACTACAGAATTTTTTTTTTCCCTCTCTCTCCTTTCTCTCTTTTCTGCGATTATAGACTACAGTATCCAATCTGTTTTGTTGTTGTTGGTTTTTTTGGCTGTTGCTGTTTTGGGGGTTTTTTTGTTCCCCCTTTTACCTTTAGGGGGCTCTTTCACTCCCTATATTACCTAAGAAGAGACAGCAATTGCTGCCATATAGTTAAGCTACAATCACACCCTATAAAACCCCACAATCCAGGCAAGAACCAATACCAACTGCCATGCCAGGGAGGCAGACAATACCTGTGAAAGTTCTCTGAGTTAAGCAGTAAGAAGAATGAAAACGAAAGCCCACCTCCTGGTCACAACCACCTCGAGGCAACCAGAAAGCATAAAAAATACCAAAAGAAAATCAGCAAAACATATCATAATCAAACTTTCCAAAAGCAAACACAACGAGAGAATCCTGAGAGGAGCTTGGGAAAAATAAAAGGTTACCCACAAAGGAGACCCAATAAGACTAAGCTCTGAATGCTCAGTAGCAATCATGTAGGCAAGAAAGCAATGGAATGACATATACAAAATTCTAGAAGAAAATTGGCAACTGAGAATCATACACCCAGGAAAGCTGTCCCTCAAATACGAGGGTAAAATTAGGACGTTTCCTGATAAATATATATTAAAGAAATTTGCAATGACCAGACCAACTTTCAAAAAATGATAAAAGGTGTTTTCTGGACTGACAACAGCAGACAACAAACTGAAATTACAATACAACACCACCCAGAACTCAATCCAGGTTTAGTGACGTAGAGTCAGTTCTGACTCCCAGTGATGCTGTATAGGGTTTCTGAGGAGCAGCTAGTGAATTTGAACCAACGACTCTGCAGTTCAAACAGACCTAGGGGTACAGTGCTTTATCTGCAGCACCACATCAGGACTCCAATCTAGATATAGAAGTATCCAAAGTAAAGCAAACATACAAGACTGTAAACAAGGGACCCAGCAATTTCAATTTACAATGAAATTGTAAATAAATAAGTGAATACTTATTTGATACAAAGCAAAAAGTAGACTATTGCAGATACAGAACTTCTATATGGCAAGGAAGTCAAATAAATATCAAGATATAACATCATTATTTTAAATCAGGAAAAACTTAATACATTACAGGGTAGCCTGTAATTTACCTTGAAAATTAATTTAGCTGCACATCAAAAACTTAATCAGGGGGAGATAATCTGAAAGATTTAGTAACCATTAACACAACAGAAATGAAAATGAAAAGAAAATCAACAAACAAAATGAATTCAGCATAGAAAATTATGTGGAACAAAGAAACCAGCAGCACCACACACACACAAAGGGCACACAACAAAATGACAGCAATCAATTCGTAATTATCAATAACTACACTGAATGTCAATAGATTCAAGGCACCAATCAAGAGACACAGAGAACAGAGTAGATTAAAAAAAAGAAAAACCAGGATCATTCAATGTGAAGTCTACAGGAGACACATCAAAAAGCTAGAGACAGTCTAAATTCCCATCAACAACAAAAGAATGGTTACACAAGCTTTGCTACATATACACATGGAATATAACACAACCCTGAAGAGTAACAATGAATATGCAAAACATCCCACAACATCAATGAACCTGGTTCTGAGTGAAATTAGTCAATCTCAAAAGGGCAAATATTCCCACACATCCAAAACGAAGAAAGAACCAAAATTAACATAGTAACACAGCATCCACAACAATTAGAAACAGAACAACAGAGGGAACCTACAGCCACCAAAAAGAAAAGAAATAATAAAGATTAGAGCCGAAATAAATGAGCTGGTTCTTTGAAAGGATTAACAAAATTGACAGACCATTGGCAAACCGAACAAAAGAAAAGAGGGAGAAGACACAAATAACATGCATTAGAAACCATATGGGCGATGT
Source organism: Chrysochloris asiatica (assembly GCF_000296735.1). Classification (NCBI taxonomy): domain Eukaryota; kingdom Metazoa; phylum Chordata; class Mammalia; order Afrosoricida; family Chrysochloridae; genus Chrysochloris; species Chrysochloris asiatica. The sequence goes on from NW_006408739.1 coordinate 1,016,417, forward strand.
CACAATGAAATCAAAAGGATAATAATAGAATACTATGAAGAGCTGTACGCCAACAAATTTGAAAACTTAAGAAATGGATACATTTTTGGATAAACACAAACTACCTAAACTTACACACACTGAATTAGAAAACTTGAACAGACCCATAACAAAAGAAGAAACTGATCAGGTCATCAAAAGTCTCTTAACTAAAATAAGTCCAGGCCCAGATGGTTTCACAGGTGAGTTCTACCAAACAGTAGAACTGTCACCAATTCTACTCAAATTATTCCAGAAGATAGAGGAGGATGGAAAACTTCCTAATATGAAGCATAACCCTCATACCAAAACCAGGGAAGGACATCACTAAGAAAGAAAATTACAGACCAATATCCCTCAAGAACATAGATGCAAAAATTCTCAACAAAATACTAGCCAATAAAATCCAGTAATACATCAAAAAG